>NC_091470.1:268473179-268776209 GCF_036971445.1 Narcine bancroftii
CCCCGCCTCTGATTTCCCACCTCTGATTCCCCACTTCTGATTCCCCGCCTCTGATACCCCGTCTGTGATTCCACGCCTCTGATTCCCCGCCTCTGATTCCGCGCCTCTGATTCCCCGCCTCTGATACCCCGCCTCTGATTCCCCGCCTCTGATTCCCTGCATCTGATTCCCTGCCTCAGATTCCCCGCCTCTGATTCCCCGACTCTGATTCCCCGCCTCTGATTCCCCGCCTCTGATTCCCCGCCTATGTTTACCCGCCTCTGTTTACCCGCCTGTTTTCCCGCCTCTGATTGCCCACCTCAGATTCCCTGCCTCAGATTCCCTGCCTCAGATTCCCTACCTCTGATTCCCTGCCTCTGATTCCCTGCATCTGATTGCCCGCCTCTGATTACCTGCCTCTGATTCCCCGCCTCTGATTCCCCACCTCTGAATCCCCACTTCTGATTCCCCGCCTCTGATTCCCCGCGTCTGATTCCCCGCCTCTGATTCACCGCCTCTGATTCCCCGCGTCTGATTCCCTGCCTCTGAATCCCCACCTCTGATTGCCCCGCCTCTGATTCGCTGATTCTGATTCCCCGCCTCTGATTCCCCACCTCTGATTCCCCACTTCTGATTCCCCGCCTCTGATTCCCCGCCTCTGATTCCACGCCTCTAATTCCCCGCCTCTGATTCCCCGCCTCTGATTCCATGCCTCTGATTCCCCTCCTCTGATACCCCGCCTCTGATTCCCCACCTCTGATTCCCCGCATCTGATTCCCCGCCTCTGATTCCCCGCCTCTGATTCCCTGCCTCTGATTCACCGCCTCTGATTCCCCGCCTCTGAATCCCCACCTCTGATTGCCCCGCCTCTGATTCGCTGATTCTGATTCCCCGCCTCTGATTCCCCGCCTCTGATTCCACACCTCTGATTCCCCACTTCTGATTCCCCGCCTCTGATTCCCCGCCTGTGATTCCACGCCTCTGATTCCCCGCCTCTGATTCCGCGCCTCTGATTCCCCGCCTCTGATACCCCGCCTCTGATTCCCCGCCTCTGATTCCCTGCATCTGATTCCCCGCCTCAGATTCCCCGCCTCTGATTCCCCGACTCTGATTCCCCGCCTCTGATTCCCCGACTCTGATTCCCCGCCTCTGATTCCCCGCCTCTGATTCCCCGCCTATGTTTACCCGCCTCTGTTTACCGCCTGTTTTCCCGCCTCTGATTGCCCACCTCATATTCCCTGCCTCAGATTCCCTGCCTCAGATTCCCTGCCTCTGATTCCCTGCTTCTGATTCCCTGCATCTGATTGCCCGCCTCTGATTACCTGCCTCTGATTCCCCGCCTCTGATTCCCCACCTCTGATTCCCCACTTCTGATTCCCCTCCTCTGATTCCCCGCGTCTGATTCCACGCCTCTGATTCCCCGTCTCTGATTCCACGCCTCTGATTCCCCGTCTCTGATTCAGCGCCTCTGATTCCCCGCCTCTAATACCCCGCCTCTGATTCCCCGCCTCTGATTCCCTGCATCTGATTCCCCGCCTCAGATTCCCTGCCTCTGATTCCCCGACTCTGATTCCCCGCCTCTGATTCCCCGCCTCTGATTCCCCGCCTCTGATTCCCCGCCTCTGATTCCCCGCCTATGTTTACCCGCCTCTGTTTACCCGCCTGTTTTCCCGCCTCTGATTGCCCACCTCAGATTCCCTGCCTCAGATTCCCTGCCTCAGATTCCCTGCCTCTGATTCCCTGCCTCTGATTCCCTGCATCTGATTGCCCGCCTCCGATTCCCTGCCTCTGATTCCCCGCCTCTGATTCCCCACCTCTGATTCCCCTCTCTGATTTCCCGCCTCTGATTCCCCGCCTCTGATTCCACGCCTCTGATTACCCGCCTCTGATACCCTGCCTCTCTTTCCCTGCCTCTATTTCCGTGCCTCTTTCTCTGCATCTCGTTTCCCACATCTCATTTCCCCCTTCTGATAACCCGCATCAGATTCCCTGCCACAGATTCCCTGCCTCAGATTCCCTGCCTCAGATTCCCTGCATCAGATTCCCTTCATCTGATTCCCTGCCTCTGATTCCCCGCCTCTGATTCCCTGCATCTGATTCCCAGCCTCGGTTTACCTGCCTGTTTCCCCGCCTCTGATTCACCACCTCATATTCGCCACCTCAGGTTCCCTGCCTCTGATTCCCTGCCTCTGATTCCCTGCCTCTGATTCCCTGCATCTGATTGCCCGCCTCTGATACCCTGCCTCTGATTCCCCGCCTCTGATTCCCCGCCTCTGATTCCCCGCCTCTGATTTCCCACCTCTGATTCCCCACTTCTGATTCCCCGCCTCTGATACCCCGTCTGTGATTCCACGCCTCTGATTCCCCGCCTCTGATTCCGCGCCTCTGATTCCCCGCCTCTGATACCCCGCCTCTGATTCCCCGCCTCTGATTCCCTGCATCTGATTCCCTGCCTCAGATTCCCCGCCTCTGATTCCCCGACTCTGATTCCCCGCCTCTGATTCCCCGCCTCTGATTCCCCGCCTATGTTTACCCGCCTCTGTTTACCCGCCTGTTTTCCCGCCTCTGATTGCCCACCTCAGATTCCCTGCCTCAGATTCCCTGCCTCAGATTCCCTACCTCTGATTCCCTGCCTCTGATTCCCTGCATCTGATTGCCCGCCTCTGATTACCTGCCTCTGATTCCCCGCCTCTGATTCCCCACCTCTGAATCCCCACTTCTGATTCCCCGCCTCTGATTCCCCGCGTCTGATTCCCCGCCTCTGATTCACCGCCTCTGATTCCCCGCGTCTGATTCCCTGCCTCTGAATCCCCACCTCTGATTGCCCCGCCTCTGATTCGCTGATTCTGATTCCCCGCCTCTGATTCCCCACCTCTGATTCCCCACTTCTGATTCCCCGCCTCTGATTCCCCGCCTCTGATTCCACGCCTCTAATTCCCCGCCTCTGATTCCCCGCCTCTGATTCCATGCCTCTGATTCCCCTCCTCTGATACCCCGCCTCTGATTCCCCACCTCTGATTCCCCGCATCTGATTCCTTGCCTCTGATTCCCCGCCTCTGATTCCCTGCCTCTGATTCACCGCCTCTGATTCCCCGCCTCTGAATCCCCACCTCTGATTGCCCCGCCTCTGATTCGCTGATTCTGATTCCCCGCCTCTGATTCCCCGCCTCTGATTCCACACCTCTGATTCCCCACTTCTGATTCCCCGCCTCTGATTCCCCGCCTGTGATTCCACGCCTCTGATTCCCCGCCTCTGATTCCGCGCCTCTGATTCCCCGCCTCTGATACCCCGCCTCTGATTCCCCGCCTCTGATTCCCTGCATCTGATTCCCCGCCTCAGATTCCCCGCCTCTGATTCCCCGACTCTGATTCCCCGCCTCTGATTCCCCGACTCTGATTCCCCGCCTCTGATTCCCCGCCTCTGATTCCCCGCCTATGTTTACCCGCCTCTGTTTACCGCCTGTTTTCCCGCCTCTGATTGCCCACCTCATATTCCCTGCCTCAGATTCCCTGCCTCAGATTCCCTGCCTCTGATTCCCTGCTTCTGATTCCCTGCATCTGATTGCCCGCCTCTGATTACCTGCCTCTGATTCCCCGCCTCTGATTCCCCACCTCTGATTCCCCACTTCTGATTCCCCTCCTCTGATTCCCCGCGTCTGATTCCACGCCTCTGATTCCCCGTCTCTGATTCCACGCCTCTGATTCCCCGTCTCTGATTCAGCGCCTCTGATTCCCCGCCTCTAATACCCCGCCTCTTATTCCCCGCCTCTGATTCCCTGCATCTGATTCCCCGCCTCAGATTCCCTGCCTCTGATTCCCCGACTCTGATTCCCCGCCTCTGATTCCCCGCCTCTGATTCCCCGCCTCTGATTCCCCGCCTCTGATTCCCCGCCTATGTTTACCCGCCTCTGTTTACCCGCCTGTTTTCCCGCCTCTGATTGCCCACCTCAGATTCCCTGCCTCAGATTCCCTGCCTCAGATTCCCTGCCTCTGATTCCCTGCCTCTGATTCCCTGCATCTGATTGCCCGCCTCCGATTCCCTGCCTCTGATTCCCCGCCTCTGATTCCCCACCTCTGATTCCCCTCTCTGATTTCCCGCCTCTGATTCCCCGCCTCTGATTCCACGCCTCTGATTACCCGCCTCTGATACCCTGCCTCTCTTTCCCTGCCTCTATTTCCGTGCCTCTTTCTCTGCATCTCGTTTCCCACATCTCATTTCCCCCTTCTGATAACCCGCATCAGATTCCCTGCCACAGATTCCCTGCCTCAGATTCCCTGCCTCAGATTCCCTGCATCAGATTCCCTTCATCTGATTCCCTGCCTCTGATTCCCCGCCTCTGATTCCCTGCATCTGATTCCCAGCCTCGGTTTACCTGCCTGTTTCCCCGCCTCTGATTCACCACCTCATATTCGCCACCTCAGGTTCCCTGCCTCTGATTCCCTGCCTCTGATTCCCTGCCTCTGATTCCCTGCATCTGATTGCCCGCCTCTGATACCCTGCCTCTGATTCCCCGCCTCTGATTCCCCGCCTCTGATTCCCCGCCTCTGATTTCCCACCTCTGATTCCCCACTTCTGATTCCCCGCCTCTGATACCCCGTCTGTGATTCCACGCCTCTGATTCCCCGCCTCTGATTCCGCGCCTCTGATTCCCCGCCTCTGATACCCCGCCTCTGATTCCCCGCCTCTGATTCCCTGCATCTGATTCCCTGCCTCAGATTCCCCGCCTCTGATTCCCCGACTCTGATTCCCCGCCTCTGATTCCCCGCCTCTGATTCCCCGCCTATGTTTACCCGCCTCTGTTTACCCGCCTGTTTTCCCGCCTCTGATTGCCCACCTCAGATTCCCTGCCTCAGATTCCCTGCCTCAGATTCCCTACCTCTGATTCCCTGCCTCTGATTCCCTGCATCTGATTGCCCGCCTCTGATTACCTGCCTCTGATTCCCCGCCTCTGATTCCCCACCTCTGAATCCCCACTTCTGATTCCCCGCCTCTGATTCCCCGCGTCTGATTCCCCGCCTCTGATTCACCGCCTCTGATTCCCCGCGTCTGATTCCCTGCCTCTGAATCCCCACCTCTGATTGCCCCGCCTCTGATTCGCTGATTCTGATTCCCCGCCTCTGATTCCCCACCTCTGATTCCCCACTTCTGATTCCCCGCCTCTGATTCCCCGCCTCTGATTCCACGCCTCTAATTCCCCGCCTCTGATTCCCCGCCTCTGATTCCATGCCTCTGATTCCCCTCCTCTGATACCCCGCCTCTGATTCCCCACCTCTGATTCCCCGCATCTGATTCCCCGCCTCTGATTCCCCGCCTCTGATTCCCTGCCTCTGATTCCCCGCCTCTGATTCCGCGCCTCTGATTCCCCGCCTATGTTTACCCACCTCTGTTTACCCACCTGTTTCCCCGCCTCTGATTCCCCACCTCTGATTCAATGCCTCCCTTTCCGCTCAACTTTCCTGGCCTACTTTTCCCCACATATCTTTCCCCGCCTCTGATTTCCCGCCTCTGATTCCACGCCTCTGAATCCCCGCCTATGTTTACCCGCCTCTGTTTAACCGCCTGTTTTCCCGCCTCTGATTCCCCACCACAGATTCCCTGCCTCAGATTCCCTGCCTCAGATTCCCTGCATCAGATTCCCTTCATTTGATTCCCTGCGTCTGGTTCCCTGCCTCTGATTCCCTGCCTCTGATTCCCTGCATCTGATTGCCCGCCTCTGATTCCCCGCCTCTGATTCCCCACCTCTGATTCCCCACTTCTGATTCCCCGCCTCTGATTCCCCGCCTCTGATTCCCCGCCTCTGATTCACCACCTCTGATTCCCCGCCTCTGATTCCCCGCCTCTGATTCCCCACTTCTGATTGCCCGCCTCTGATTCCACGCCTCTGATTCCCCGCCTCTGATTCCCCACCTCTGATTCCCCACTTCTGATTCCCCACCTCTGATTCCCCGCCTCTGATTCCACGCCTCTGATTCCCCACCTCTGATTCCCCACTTCTGATTCCCCACCTCTGATTCTCCGCCTCTGATACCCTGCCTCTGATAACTTTTTACTGATTCCCTGCCTCAGATTCCCTGCCTCCGATTCCCTGCCTCAGATTCCCTGCCTCAGTTTCCCTGCATTAGATTCCCTTCATCTGATTCCCTGCCTCTGATTCCCCGCCTCTCATTCCCCGCATCTGATTCCCCACCTCTGTCTCTACGCCTCTATATTGCCTGCACTCTTTCCCCTCCACTCTTTCCGTGCCTCTCTTTCCCTCCCTCAATTTCAACAACTCTGTTTGATCTGTTCTGTGTAACTAATTTTCAACACAAAAGTTCCAACCACTATGTTTCGCCCATCTCTTTCGCTGCATCTATTGATGCAGCTATGTTTACCCGCTTCTGTTTACCCGCCTGTTTCCCCACATCTCTTTCCCCACCTCTGATTCCACGCCTCTGATTCCCCGCCTCTGATTCCCCGCCTCTGATTCCCCGCCTCTGATTCACCGCCTCCCTTTCCGAGCAACTTTCCTGGCCTACGTTTCCCCACATCTCTTTCCCCACCTCTGATTCCACGCCTCAGATTCGCCGCCTCTGATTTCCTGCCTCTGATTCCCTGCCTCTGATTCCCCGCCTCTGATTCCCCACCTCTGATTCCACTCTCTGAATTCCCGCCTCTGATTCCCCGCCTCTGATTCCACGCCTCTGATTACCCGCCTCTGATACCCTGCCTCTCTTTCCCTGCCTCTATTTCCGTGCCTCTTTCTCTGCATCTCGTTTCCCACATCTCATTTCCCCCTTCTGATAACCCGCATCAGATTCCCTGCCACAGATTCCCTGCCTCAGATTCCCTGCCTCAGATTCCCTGCATCAGATTCCCTTCATCTGATTCCCTGCCTCTGATTCCCCGCCTCTGATTCCCTGCATCTGATTCCCAGCCTCTGTTTACCCGCCTGTTTCCCCGCCTCTGATTCACCACCTCATATTCGCCACCTCAGGTTCCCTGCCTCTGATTCCCTGCCTCTGATTCCCTGCCTTTGATTCCCTGCATCTGATTGCCCGCCTCTGATACCCTGCCTCTGATTCCCCGCCTCTGATTCCCCGCCTCTGATTCCCCGCCTCTGATTTCCCACCTCTGATTCCCCACTTCTGATTCCACGCCTCTGATTCCCCGTCTGTGATTCCACGCCTCTGATTCCCCGCCTCTGATTCCGCGCCTCTTATTCCCCGCCTCTGATACCCCGCCTCTGATTCCCCGCCTCTGATTCCCTGCATCTGATTCCCCGCCTCAGATTCCCCGCCTCTGATTCCCCGACTCTGATTCCCCGCCTCTGATTCCCCGACTCTGATTCCCCGCCTCTGATTCCCCGCCTCTGATTCCCCGCCTATGTTTACCCGCCTCTGTTTACCCGCCTGTTTTCCCGCCTCTGATTGCCCACCTCAGATTCCCTGCCTCAGATTCCCTGCCTCAGATTCCCTGCCTCTGATTCCCTGCCTCTGATTCCCTGCATCTGATTGCCCGCCTCTGATTACCTGCCTCTGATTCCCCGCCTCTGATTCCCCACCTCTGATTCCCCACTTCTGATTCCCCGCCTCTGATTCCCCGCGTCTGATTCCCCGCCTCTGATTCACCGCCTCTGATTCCCCGCCTCTGATTCCCCGCCTCTGATTCCCCACCTCTGATTGCCCCGCCTCTGATTCGCTGATTCTGATTCCCCGCCTCTGATTCCCCACCTCTGATTCCCCACTTCTGAGTCCCCGCCTCTGATTCCCCGCCTCTGATTCCACGCCTCTGATTCCCCACCTCTGATTCCCCGCCTCTGATTCCACGCCTCTGGTTCCCCTCCTCTGATACCCCGCCTCTGATTCCCCACCTCTGATTCCCCGCATCTGATTCCCCGCCTCTGATTCCCCGCCTCTGATTCCCTGCCTCTGATTCCCCGCCTCTGATTCCGCGCCCCTGATTCCCCGCCTATGTTTACCCACCTCAGTTTACCCACCTGTTTCCCCGCCTCTGATTCCCCACCTCAGATTCCCTGCCTCAGATTCCCCGCCTCTGATTCTCCGCCTCTGATTCCCCGCCTCTGATTCCCAACCTCTGATTCCCCGCTTCTGATTCCCTGCCTCTGATTACCTGCCTCTGATTCCCCGCCTCTGATTCCCCACCTCTGAATCCCCACTTCTGATTCCCCGCCTCTGATTCCCCGCGTCTGATTCCCCGCCTCTGATTCACCGCCTCTGATTCCCCGCGTCTGATTCCCTGCCTCTGAATCCCCACCTCTGATTGCCCCGCCTCTGATTCGCTGATTCTGATTCCCCGCCTCTGATTCCCCACTTCTGATTCCCCGCCTCTGATTCCCCGCCTCTGATTCCACGCCTCTGATTCCCCGCCTCTGATTCCCCGCCTCTGATTCCATGCCTCTGATTCCCCTCCTCTGATACCCCGCCTCTGATTCCCCACCTCTGATTCCCCGCATCTGATTCCCCGCCGCTGATTCCCCGCCTCTGATTCCCTGCCTCTGATTCCCCGCCTCTGATTCCGCGCCTCTGATTCCCCGCCTATGTTTACCCACCTCTGTTTACCCACCTGTTTCCCCGCCTCTGATTCCCCACCTCTGATTCAATGCCTCCCTTTCCGCTCAACTTTCCTGGCCTACTTTTCCCCACATATCTTTCCCCGCCTCTGATTTCCCGCCTCTGATTCCACGCCTCTGAATCCCCGCCTATGTTTACCCGCCTCTGTTTAACCGCCTGTTTTCCCGCCTCTGATTCCCCACCACAGATTCCCTGCCTCAGATTCCCTGCCTCAGATTCCCTGCATCAGATTCCCTTCATTTGATTCCCTGCGTCTGGTTCCCTGCCTCTGATTCCCTGCCTCTGATTCCCTGCATCTGATTGCCCGCCTCTGATTCCCCGCCTCTGATTCCCCACCTCTGATTCCCCACTTCTGATTCCCCGCCTCTGATTCCCCGCCTCTGATTCCCCGCCTCTGATTCACCACCTCTGATTCCCCGCCTCTGATTCCCCGCCTCTGATTCCCCACTTCTGATTGCCCGCCTCTGATTCCACGCCTCTGATTCCCCGCCTCTGATTCCCCACCTCTGATTCCCCACTTCTGATTCCCCACCTCTGATTCCCCGCCTCTGATTCCACGCCTCTGATTCCCCACCTCTGATTCCCCACTTCTGATTCCCCACCTCTGATTCTCCGCCTCTGATACCCTGCCTCTGATAACTTTTTACTGATTCCCTGCCTCAGATTCCCTGCCTCCGATTCCCTGCCTCAGATTCCCTGCCTCAGTTTCCCTGCATTAGATTCCCTTCATCTGATTCCCTGCCTCTGATTCCCCGCCTCTCATTCCCCGCATCTGATTCCCCACCTCTGTCTCTACGCCTCTATATTGCCTGCACTCTTTCCCCTCCACTCTTTCCGTGCCTCTCTTTCCCTCCCTTAATTTCAACAACTCTGTTTGATCTGTTCTGTGTAACTAATTTTCAACACAAAAGTTCCAACCACTATGTTTCGCCCATCTCTTTCGCTGCATCTATTGATGCAGCTATGTTTACCCGCTTCTGTTTACCCGCCTGTTTCCCCACATCTCTTTCCCCACCTCTGATTCCACGCCTCTGATTCCCCGCCTCTGATTCCCCGCCTCTGATTCCCCGCCTCTGATTCACCGCCTCCCTTTCCGAGCAACTTTCCTGGCCTACGTTTCCCCACATCTCTTTCCCCACCTCTGATTCCACGCCTCAGATTCGCCGCCTCTGATTTCCTGCCTCTGATTCCCTGCCTCTGATTCCCCGCCTCTGATTCCCCACCTCTGATTCCACTCTCTGAATTCCCGCCTCTGATTCCCCGCCTCTGATTCCACGCCTCTGATTACCCGCCTCTGATACCCTGCCTCTCTTTCCCTGCCTCTATTTCCGTGCCTCTTTCTCTGCATCTCGTTTCCCACATCTCATTTCCCCCTTCTGATAACCCGCATCAGATTCCCTGCCACAGATTCCCTGCCTCAGATTCCCTGCCTCAGATTCCCTGCATCAGATTCCCTTCATCTGATTCCCTGCCTCTGATTCCCCGCCTCTGATTCCCTGCATCTGATTCCCAGCCTCTGTTTACCCGCCTGTTTCCCCGCCTCTGATTCACCACCTCATATTCGCCACCTCAGGTTCCCTGCCTCTGATTCCCTGCCTCTGATTCCCTGCCTTTGATTCCCTGCATCTGATTGCCCTCCTCTGATACCCTGCCTCTGATTCCCCGCCTCTGATTCCCTGCATCTGATTCCCCGCCTCAGATTCCCCGCCTCTGATTCCCCGACTCTGATTCCCCGCCTCTGATTCCCCGACTCTGATTCCCCGCCTCTGATTCCCCGCCTCTGATTCCCCGCCTATGTTTACCCGCCTCTGTTTACCCGCCTGTTTTCCCGCCTCTGATTGCCCACCTCAGATTCCCTGCCTCAGATTCCCTGCCTCTGATTCCCTGCCTCTGATTCCCTGCATCTGATTGCCCGCCTCTGATTACCTGCCTCTGATTCCCCACTTCTGATTCCCCGCCTCTGATTCCCCGCGTCTGATTCCCCGCCTCTGATTCACCGCCTCTGATTCCCCGCCTCTGATTCCCCGCCTCTGATTCCCCACCTCTGATTGCCCCGCCTCTGATTCGCTGATTCTGATTCCCCGCCTCTGAATCCCCACCTCTGATTCCCCACTTCTGAGTCCCCGCCTCTGATTCCCCGCCTCTGATTCCACGCCTCTGATTCCCCACCTCTGATTCCCCGCCTCTGATTCCACGCCTCTGGTTCCCCTCCTCTGATACCCCGCCTCTGATTCCCCACCTCTGATTCCCCGCATCTGATTCCCCGCCTCTGATTCCCCGCCTCTGATTCCCTGCCTCTGATTCCCCGCCTCTGATTCCGCGCCTCTGATTCCCCGCCTATGTTTACCCACCTCTGTTTACCCACCTGTTTCCCCGCCTCTGATTCCCCACCTCAGATTCCCTGCCTCAGATTCCCCGCCTCTGATTCTCCGCCTCTGATTCCCCGCCTCTGATTCCCAACCTCTGATTCCCCGCTTCTGATTCCCTGCATCTGATTCCCCGCCTCTGATTCCCCGCCTCTGATTCCCCGCCTCTGATTCCCCACCTCTGATTCAATGCCTCCCTTTCCGCTCAACTTTCCTGGCCTACTTTTCCCCACATATCTTTCCCCGCCTCTGATTTCCCGCCTCTGATTCCACGCCTCTGAATCCCCGCCTATGTTTACCCGCCTCTGTTTAACCGCCTGTTTTCCCGCCTCTGATTCCCCACCACAGATTCCCTGCCTCAGATTCCCTGCCTCAGATTCCCTGCATCAGATTCCCTTCATTTGATTCCCTGCGTCTGGTTCCCTGCCTCTGATTCCCTGCCTCTGATTCCCTGCATCTGATTGCCCGCCTCTGATTCCCCGCCTCTGATTCCCCACCTCTGATTCCCCACTTCTGATTCCCCGCCTCTGATTCCCCGCCTCTGATTCCCCGCCTCTGATTCACCACCTCTGATTCCCCGCCTCTGATTCCCCGCCTCTGATTCCCCACTTCTGATTGCCCGCCTCTGATTCCACGCCTCTGATTCCCCGCCTCTGATTCCCCACCTCTGATTCCCCACTTCTGATTCCCCACCTCTGATTCCCCGCCTCTGATTCCACGCCTCTGATTCCCCACCTCTGATTCCCCACTTCTGATTCCCCACCTCTGATTCTCCGCCTCTGATACCCTGCCTCTGATAACTTTTTACTGATTCCCTGCCTCAGATTCCCTGCCTCCGATTCCCTGCCTCAGATTCCCTGCCTCAGATTCCCTGCATCAGATTCACTTCATCTGATTCCCTGCCTCTGATTCCCCGCCTCTGATTCCCCGCCTCTGATTCCCCACCTCTGTCTCTACGCCTCTATTTTGCCTGCACTCTTTCCCCTCCACTCTTTCTGTGCCTCTCTTTCCCTCCCTCAATTTCAACAACTCTGTTTGATCTGTTCTGTGTAACTAATTTTCAACACACAAGTTCCAACCACTACGTTTCGCCCATCTCTTTCGCTGCCTCTATTTATGCAGCTATGTTTACCCGCTTCTGTTTACCCGCCTGTTTCCCCACATCTCTTTCCCCACCTCTGATTCCAGGCCTCTGATTCCCCACCTCTGATTCCCCGCCTCTGATTCCCCGCCTCTGATTCACCGCCTCCCTTTCCGCGCAATTTTCCTGGCCTACGTTTCCCCACATCTCTTTCCCCACCTCTGATTCCACGCCTCAGATTTGCCGCCTCTGATTTCCTGCCTCTGATTCCCTGCTTCTGATTCCCTGCCTCTGATTCCCCACCTCTGATTCCCCCCTCTGATTCCCCGCCTCTGATTCCCAGCCTCTGATTCCCCACCTCTGATTCCCCGCCTCTGATTCCCTGCCTCTCTTTCCCTACCTCTATTTCCGTGCCTCTTTCTCTGCATCTCGTTTCCCACATCTCATTTCCCCCTTCTGATAACCCGCATCAGATTCCCTGCCACAGATTCCCTGCCTCAGATTCCCTGCCTCAGATTCCCTGCATCAGATTCCCTTCATATGATTCCCTGCCTCTGATTCCACGCCTCTGATTCCCCACCTCTGATTCCCTGCCTCAGATTCCCTGCCTCTGATTCCCTGCCTCTGATTTCCTGCATCTGATTGCCCGCCTCTGATACTCCGCCTCTGATTCCCCGCCTCTGATTCCCCGCCTCTGATTCCCCGCCTCTTGATTCCCCGCCTCTGATTCCCCACCTCTGATTCCCTGCCTCTGATAACCTGCCTCTGATTCCCTGCCTCTGATTCCCGGCCTCTGAATCCCCACCTCTGATTCCCCGTGTCCGATTCAGCACCCATGTTTCACCACCTCTGTTGCTCTGCTTCTGATTTCCCGGCTCAGATTCACCGGCTCTGATTCCGCACCTCTGATTCCACGCCTCTCTTTCTGTGTCTCTGATTCCCCGCCTCTGATTCCACGCCTCTGATTACCCGCCTCTGATACCCTGCCTCTCTTTCCCTGCCTCTATATCCGTGCCTCTTTCTCTGCATCTCGTTTCCCACATCTCATTTCCCCCTTCTGATAACCCACATCAGATTCCCTGCCACAGATTCCCTGCCTCAGATACCCTGCCTCAGATTCCCTGCATGAGATTCCCTTCATCTGATTCCCCGCCTCTGTTTACCCGCCTCTGATTCACCACCTCATATTCGCCACCTCAGGTTCCCTGCCTCTGATTCCCTGCCTCTGATTCCCTGCCTCTGATTCCCTGCATCTGATTGCCCGCCTCTGATACCCTGCCTCTGATTCCCCGCCTCTGATTCCCCGCCTCTGATTCCCCGCCTCTGATTTCCCACCTCTGATTCCCCAATTCTGATTCCCCGCCTCTGATTCCCCGTCTCTGATTCCACGCCTCTGATTCCCCGCCTCTGATTCAGCGCCTCTGATTCCCCGCCTCTGATACCCCGCCTCTGATTCCCCGCCTCTGATTCCCTGCATCTGATTCCCCGCCTCAGATTCCCCGTCTCTGATTCCACGCCTCTGATTCCCCGCCTCTGATTCCGCGCCTCTGATTCCCCGCCTCTGATACCCCGCCTCTGATTCCCCGCCTCTGATTCCCTGCATCTGATTCCCCGCCTCAGATTCCCCGCCTCTGATTCCCCGACTCTGATTCCCCGCCTCTGATTCCCCGCCTCTGATTCCCCGCCTCTGATTCCCCGCCTATGTTTACCCGCCTCTGTTTACCCGCCTGTTTTCCCGCCTCTGATTGCCCACCTCAGATTCCCTGCCTCAGATTCCCTGCCTCAGATTCCCTGCCTCTGATTCCCTGCCTCTGATTCCCTGCATCTGATTGCCCGCCTCTGATTACCTGCCTCTGATTCCCCGCCTCTGATTCCCCACCTCTGATTCCCCACTTCTGATTCCCCGCCTCTGATTCCCCGCGTCTGATTCCCCGCCTCTGATTTACCTCCTCTGATTCCCCGCCTCTGATTCCCCGCCTCTGATTCCCCACCTCTGATTGCCCCGCCTCTGATTCGCTGATTCTGATTCCCCGGCTCTGATTCCCCACCTCTGATTCCCCACTTCTGATTCCCCACCTCTGATTCCCCGCCTCTGATTGCACGCCTCTGATTCCCTGCCTCTGATTCCCCACCTCTGATTCCCCGCCTCTGATTCCCCTCCTCTGATACCCCGCCTCTGATTCCCCACCTCTGATTCCCCGCATGTGATTCCCCGCCTCTGATTCCCCGCCTCTGATTCCCTGCCTCTGATTCCCCACCTCTGATTTTGTGCCTCTGATTCCCCGCCTATGTTTACCCGCCTCTGTTTACCCACCTGTTTCCCCGCCTCTTATTCCCCACCTCAGATTCCCTGCCTCAGATTCCCTGCCCCTGATTCCCTGCCTCTGATTCCCTGCCTCTGATTCCCTGCATCTGATTGCCCGCCTCTGATTCTCCGCCTCTGATTCCCCGCCTCTGATTCCCAACCTCTGATTCCCCGCTTCTGATTCCCTGCCTCTGATTCCCCGCCTCTGATTCCCCGCCTCTGATTCCCCGCCTCTGATTCCCCACCTCTGATTCAATGCCTCCCTTTCCGCTCAACTTTCCTGGCCTACTTTTCCCCACATATCTTTCCCCGCCTCTGATTTCCCGCCTCTGATTCCACGCCTCTGAATCCCCGCCTATGTTTACCCGCCTCTGTTTAACCGCCTGTTTTCCCGCCTCTGATTCCCCACCACAGATTCCCTGCCTCAGATTCCCTGCCTCAGATTCCCTGCATCAGATTCCCTTCATTTGATTCCCTGCGTCTGGTTCCCTGCCTCTGATTCCCTGCCTCTGATTCCCTGCATCTGATTGCCCGCCTCTGATTCCCCGCCTCTGATTCCCCACCTCTGATTCCCCACTTCTGATTCCCCGCCTCTGATTCCCCGCCTCTGATTCCCCGCCTCTGATTCACCACCTCTGATTCCCCGCCTCTGATTCCCCGCCTCTGATTCCCCACTTCTGATTGCCCGCCTCTGATTCCACGCCTCTGATTCCCCGCCTCTGATTCCCCACCTCTGATTCCCCACTTCTGATTCCCCACCTCTGATTCCCCGCCTCTGATTCCACGCCTCTGATTCCCCACCTCTGATTCCCCACTTCTGATTCCCCACCTCTGATTCTCCGCCTCTGATACCCTGCCTCTGATAACTTTTTACTGATTCCCTGCCTCAGATTCCCTGCCTCCGATTCCCTGCCTCAGATTCCCTGCCTCAGTTTCCCTGCATTAGATTCCCTTCATCTGATTCCCTGCCTCTGATTCCCCGCCTCTCATTCCCCGCATCTGATTCCCCACCTCTGTCTCTACGCCTCTATTTTGCCTGCACTCTTTCCCCTCCACTCTTTCCGTGCCTCTCTTTCCCTCCCTCAATTTCAACAACTCTGTTTGATCTGTTCTGTGTAACTAATTTTCAACACAAAAGTTCCAACCACTATGTTTCGCCCATCTCTTTCGCTGCATCTATTGATGCAGCTATGTTTACCCGCTTCTGTTTACCCGCCTGTTTCCCCACATCTCTTTCCCCACCTCTGATTCCACGCCTCTGATTCCCCACCTCTGATTCCCCGCCTCTGATTCCCCGCCTCTGATTCACCGCCTCCCTTTCCGAGCAACTTTCCTGGCCTACGTTTCCCCACATCTCTTTCCCCACCTCTGATTCCACGCCTCAGATTCGCCGCCTCTGATTCCCCGCCTCTGATTCCCCGCCTCTGATTCCCCGCCTCTGATTTCCCACCTCTGATTCCCCACTTCTGATTCCCCGCCTCTGATTCCCCGTCTGTGATTCCACACCTCTGATTCGCTGATTCTGATTCCCCGCCTCTGATTCCCCACCTCTGATTCCCCACTTCTGATTCCCCGCCTCTGATTCCCCGCCTCTGATTCCACGCCTCTGATTCCCCGCCTCTGATTCCCCGCCTCTGATTCCACACCTCTGATTCCCCTCCTCTGATACCCCGCCTCTGATTCCCCACCTCTGATTCCCCGCATCTGATTCCCCGCCTCTGATTCCCCGCCTCTGATTCCCTACCTCTGATTCCCCGCCTCTGATTCCGCGCCTCTGATTCCCCGCCTATGTTTACCCACCTCTGTTTACCCACCTGTTTCCCCGCCTCTGATTCCCCACCTCAGATTCCCTGCCTCAGATTCCCCGCCTCTGATTCTCCGCCTCTGATTCCCCGCCTCTGATTCCCCACCTCTGATTCCCCACTTCTGATTCCCCGCCTCTGATTCCCCGCCTCTGATTCCCCGCCTCTGATTTCCCGCCTCTGATTCCCCACCTCTGATTCACTGCCTCCCTTTCCGCTCAACTTTCCTGGCCTACTTTTCCCCACATATCTTTCCCCGCCTCTGATTTCCCGCCTCTGATTCCACGCCTCTGATTCCCCGCCTATGTTTACCCGCCTCTGTTTACCCGCCTGTTTTCCCGCCTCTGATTCCCCACCACAGATTCCCTGCCTCAGATTCCCTGCCTCAGAAACCCTGCATCAGATTCCCTTCATTTGATTCCCTGCGTCTGATTCCCTGCCTCTGATTCCCTGCATCTGATTGCCCGCCTCTGAATCCCCGCCTCTGATTCCCCGCCTCTGATTCCCCACCTCTGATTCCCCACTTCTGATTCCCCGCCTCTGATTCCCCGCCTCTGATTCCCCGCCTCTGATTCACCGCCTCTGATTCCCCGCCTCTGATTCCCCGCCTCTGATTCCCCGCTTCTGATTGCCCGCCTCTGATTCCACGCCTCTGATTCCCCGCCTCTGATTCCCCACCTCTGATTCCCCACTTCTGATTCCCCACCTCTTATTCCCCGCCTCTGATTCCACGCCTCTGATTCCCCACCTCTGATTCCCCACTTCTGATTCCCCACCTCTGATTCTCCGCCTCTGATACCCTGCCTCTGATAACTTTTTACTGATTCCCTGCCTCAGATTCCCTGCCTCCGATTCCCTGCCTCAGATTCCCTGCCTCAGATTCCCTGCATCAGATTCCCTTCATCTGATTCCCTGCCTCTGATTCCCCGCCTCTCATTCCCCGCATCTGATTCCCCACCTCTGTCTCTACGCCTCTATTTTGCCTGCACTCTTTCCCCTCCACTCTTTCTGTGCCTCCCTTTCCCTCCCTCAATTTCAACAACTCTGTTTGATCTGTTCTGTGTACCTAATTTTCAACACACAAGTTCCAACCACTATGTTTCGCCCATCTCTTTCGCTGCCTCTATTTATGCAGCTATGTTTACCCGCTTCTGTTTACCCGCCTGTTTCCCCACATCTCTTTCCCCACCTCTGATTCCAGGCCTCTGATTCCCCGCCTCTGATTCCCCGCCTCTGATTCCCCGCCTCTGATTCACCGCCTCCCTTTCCGCGCAACTTTCCTGGCCTACGTTTCCCCACATCTCTTTCCCCACCTCTGATTCCACGCCTCAGATTTGCCGCCTCTGATTTCCTGCCTCTGATTCCCTGCTTCTGATTCCCTGCCTCTGATTCCCCACCTCTGATTCCCCCCTCTGATTCCCCGCCTCTGATTCCCAGCCTCTGATTCCCCACCTCTGATTCCCCGCCTCTGATTCCCTGCCTCTCTTTCCCTACCTCTATTTCCGTGCCTCTTTCTCTGCATCTCGTTTCCCACATCTCATTTCCCCCTTCTGATAACCCGCATCAGAATCCCTGCCACAGATTCCCTGCCTCAGATTCCCTGCCTCAGATTCCCTGCATCAGATTCCCTTCATATGATTCCCTGCCTCTGATTCCACGCCTCTGATTCCCCACCTCTGATTCCCTGCCTCAGATTCCATGCCTCTGATTCCCTGCCTCTGATTCCCTGCCTCTGATTTCCTGCATCTGATTGCCCGCCTCTGATTCTCCGCCTCTGATTCCCCGCCTCTGATTCCCCGCCTCTGATTCCCCGCCTCTTGATTCCCCGCCTCTGATTCCCCACCTCTGATTCCCTGCCTCTGATAACCTGCCTCTGATTCCCTGCCTCTGATTCCCGGCCTCTGAATCCCCACCTCTGATTCCCCGTGTCCGATTCAGCACCCATGTTTCACCACCTCTGTTGCTCTGCTTCTGATTTCCCGGCTCAGATTCACCGGCTCTGATTCCGCACCTCTGATTCCACGCCTCTCTTTCTGTGTCTCTGATTCCCCGCCTCTGATTCCACGCCTCTGATTACCCGCCTCTGATACCCTGCCTCTCTTTCCCAGCCTCTATATCCGTGCCTCTTTCTCTGCATCTCGTTTCCCACATCTCATTTCCCCCTTCTGATAACCCACATCAGATTCCCTGCAACAGATTCCCTGTCTCAGATACCCTGCCTCAGATTCCCTGCATGAGATTCCCTTCATCTGATTCCCCGCCTCTGTTTACCCGCCTGTTTCCCCGCCTCTGATTCACCACCTCATATTCGCCACCTCAGGTTCCCTGCCTCTGATTCCCTGCCTCTGATTCCCTGCCTCTGATTCCCTGCATCTGATTGCCCGCCTCTGATACCCTGCCTCTGATTCCCCGCCTCTGATTCCCCGCCTCTGATTCCCCGCCTCTGATTTCCCACCTCTGATTCCCCAATTCTGATTCCCCGCCTCTGATTCCCCGTCTCTGATTACACGCCTCTGATTCCCCGCCTCTGATTCAGCGCCTCTGAATCCCCGCCTCTGATACCCCGCATCTGATTCCCCGCCTCTGATTCCCTGCATCTGATTCCCCGCCTCAGATTCCCCGTCTCTGATTCCACGCCTCTGATTCCCCGCCTCTGATTCCGCGCCTCTGATTCCCCGCCTCTGATACCCCGCCTCTGATTCCCCGCCTCTGATTCCCTGCATCTGATTCCCCGCCTCTGATTCCCCGCCTATGTTTACCCGCCTCTGATTACCCGCCTGTTTTCCCGCCTCTGATTGCCCACCTCAGATTCCCTGCCTCAGATTCCCTGCCTCAGATTCCCTGCCTCTGATTCCCTGCCTCTGATTCCCTGCATCTGATTGCCCGCCTCTGATTACCTGCCTCTGATTCCCCGCCTCTGATTCCCCACCTCTGATTCCCCACTTCTGATTCCCCACCTCTGATTCCCCGCGTCTGATTCCCCGCCTCTGATTCACCTCCTCTGATTCCCCGCCTCTGATTCCCCGCCTCTGATTCCCCACCTCTGATTGCCCCGCCTCTGATTCGCTGATTCTGATTCCCCGGCTCTGATTCCCCACCTCTGATTCCCCACTTCTGATTCCCCACCTCTGATGCCCCGCCTCTGATTGCACGCCTCTGATTCCCCGCCTCTGATTCCCCACCTCTGATTCCCCGCCTCTGATTCCCCTCCTCTGATACCCCGCCTCTGATTCCACACCTCTGATTCCCTGCCTCTGATTCCCTGCCTCTGATTCCCTGCCTCTGATTCCCTGCATCTGATTGCCCGCCTCTGATACCCTGCCTCTGATTCCCCGCCTCTGATTCCCCGCCTCTGATTCCCCGCCTCTGATTTCCCACCTCTGATTCCCCAATTCTGATTCCCCGCCTCTGATTCCCCGTCTCTGATTCCACGCCTCTGATTCCTCGCCTCTGATTCAGCGCCTCTGATTCCCCGCCTCTGATACCCCGCCTCTGATTCCCCGCCTCTGATTCCCTGCATCTGATTCCCCGCCTCAGATTCCCCGTCTCTGATTCCACGCCTCTGATTCCCCGCCTCTGATTCCGCGCCTCTGATTCCCCGCCTCTGATACCCCGCCTCTGATTCCCCGCCTCTGATTCCCTGCATCTGATTCCCCACCTCAGATACCCCGCCTCTGATTCCCCGACTCTGATTCCCCGCCTCTGATTCCCCGCCTCTGATTCCCCGCCTCTGATTCCCCGCCTATATTTACCCGCCTCTGTTTACCCGCCTGTTTTCCCGCCTCTGATTGCCCACCTCAGATTCCCTGCCTCAGATTCCCTGCCTCAGATTCCCTGCCTCTGATTCCCTGCCTCTGATTCCCTGCATCTGATTGCCCGCCTCTGATTACCTGCCTCTGATTCCCCGCCTCTGATTCCCCACCTCTGATTCCCCACTTCTGATTCCCCGCCTCTGATTCCCCGCGTCTGATTCCCCGCCTCTGATTCACCTCCTCTGATTCCCCGCCTCTGATTCCCCGCCTCTGATTCCCCACCTCTGATTGCCCCGCCTCTGATTCGCTGATTCTGATTCCCCGGCTCTGATTCCCCACCTCTGATTCCCCACTTCTGATTCCCCACCTCTGATTCCCCGCCTCTGATTGCACGCCTCTGATTCCCCGCCTCTGATTCCCCACCTCTGATTCCCCGCCTCTGATTCCCCTCCTCTGATACCCCGCCTCTGATTCCCCACCTCTGATTCCCCGCATCTGATTCCCCGCCTCTGATTCCCCGCCTCTGATTCCCTGCCTCTGATTCCCCACCTCTGATTTCGTGCCTCTGATTCCCCGCCTATGTTTACCCGCCTCTGTTTACCCACCTGTTTCGCCGCCTCTGATTCCCCACCTCAGATTCCCTGCCTCAGATTCCCTGCCCCTGATTCCCTGCCTCTGATTCCCTGCCTCTGATTCCCTGCATCTGATTGCCCGCCTCTGATTCTCCGCCTCTGATTCCCCGCCTCTGATTCCCAACCTCTGATTCCCCGCTTCTGATTCCCTGCCTCTGATTCCCCGCCTCTGATTCCCCGCCTCTGATTCCCCGCCTCTGATTCCCCACCTCTGATTCAATGCCTCCCTTTCCGCTCAACTTTCCTGGCCTACTTTTCCCCACATATCTTTCCCCGCCTCTGATTTCCCGCCTCTGATTCCACGCCTCTGAATCCCCGCCTATGTTTACCCGCCTCTGTTTAACCGCCTGTTTTCCCGCCTCTGATTCCCCACCTCTGATTCCCCACTTCTGATTCCCCACCTCTTATTCCCCGCCTCTGATTCCACGCCTCTGATTCCCCACCTCTGATTCCCCACTTCTGATTCCCCACCTCTGATTCTCCGCCTCTGATACCCTGCCTCTGATAACTTTTTACTGATTCCCTGCCTCAGATTCCCTGCCTCCGATTCCCTGCCTCAGATTCCCTGCCTCAGATTCCCTGCATCAGATTCCCTTCATCTGATTCCCTGCCTCTGATTCCCCGCCTCTCATTCCCCGCATCTGATTCCCCACCTCTGTCTCTACGCCTCTATTTTGCCTGCACTCTTTCCCCTCCACTCTTTCTGTGCCTCCCTTTCCCTCCCTCAATTTCAACAACTCTGTTTGATCTGTTCTGTGTACCTAATTTTCAACACACAAGTTCCAACCACTATGTTTCGCCCATCTCTTTCGCTGCCTCTATTTATGCAGCTATGTTTACCCGCTTCTGTTTACCCGCCTGTTTCCCCACATCTCTTTCCCCACCTCTGATTCCAGGCCTCTGATTCCCCGCCTCTGATTCCCCGCCTCTGATTCCCCGCCTCTGATTCACCGCCTCCCTTTCCGCGCAACTTTCCTGGCCTACGTTTCCCCACATCTCTTTCCCCACCTCTGATTCCACGCCTCAGATTTGCCGCCTCTGATTTCCTGCCTCTGATTCCCTGCTTCTGATTCCCTGCCTCTGATTCCCCACCTCTGATTCCCCCCTCTGATTCCCCGCCTCTGATTCCCAGCCTCTGATTCCCCACCTCTGATTCCCCGCCTCTGATTCCCTGCCTCTCTTTCCCTACCTCTATTTCCGTGCCTCTTTCTCTGCATCTCGTTTCCCACATCTCATTTCCCCCTTCTGATAACCCGCATCAGAATCCCTGCCACAGATTCCCTGCCTCAGATTCCCTGCCTCAGATTCCCTGCATCAGATTCCCTTCATATGATTCCCTGCCTCTGATTCCACGCCTCTGATTCCCCACCTCTGATTCCCTGCCTCAGATTCCCTGCCTCTGATTCCCTGCCTCTGATTCCCTGCCTCTGATTTCCTGCATCTGATTGCCCGCCTCTGATTCTCCGCCTCTGATTCCCCGCCTCTGATTCCCCGCCTCTGATTCCCCGCCTCTTGATTCCCCGCCTCTGATTCCCCACCTCTGATTCCCTGCCTCTGATAACCTGCCTCTGATTCCCTGCCTCTGATTCCCGGCCTCTGAATCCCCACCTCTGATTCCCCGTGTCCGATTCAGCACCCATGTTTCACCACCTCTGTTGCTCTGCTTCTGATTTCCCGGCTCAGATTCACCGGCTCTGATCCCGCACCTCTGATTCCACGCCTCTCTTTCTGTGTCTCTGATTCCCCGCCTCTGATTCCACGCCTCTGATTACCCGCCTCTGATACCCTGCCTCTCTTTCCCTGCCTCTATATCCGTGCCTCTTTCTCTGCATCTCGTTTCCCACATCTCATTTCCCCCTTCTGATAACCCACATCAGATTCCCTGCCACAGATTCCCTGCCTCAGATACCCTGCCTCAGATTCCCTGCATGAGATTCCCTTCATCTGATTCCCCGCCTCTGTTTACCCGCCTGTTTCCCCGCCTCTGATTCACCACCTCATATTCGCCACCTCAGGTTCCCTGCCTCTGATTCCCTGCCTCTGATTCCCTGCCTCTGATTCCCTGCATCTGATTGCCCGCCTCTGATACCCTGCCTCTGATTCCCCGCCTCTGATTCCCCGCCTCTGATTCCCCGCCTCTGATTTCCCACCTCTGATTCCCCAATTCTGATTCCCCGCCTCTGATTCCCCGTCTCTGATTCCACGCCTCTGATTCCTCGCCTCTGATTCAGCGCCTCTGATTCCCCGCCTCTGATACCCCGCCTCTGATTCCCCGCCTCTGATTCCCTGCATCTGATTCCCCGCCTCAGATTCCCCGTCTCTGATTCCACGCCTCTGATTCCCCGCCTCTGATTCCGCGCCTCTGATTCCCCGCCTCTGACACCCCGCCTCTGATTCCCCGCCTCTGATTCCCTGCATCTGATTCCCCACCTCAGATACCCCGCCTCTGATTCCCCGACTCTGATTCCCCGCCTCTGATTCCCCGCCTCTGATTCCCCGCCTCTGATTCCCCGCCTATATTTACCCGCCTCTGTTTACCCGCCTGTTTTCCCGCCTCTGATTGCCCACCTCAGATTCCCTGCCTCAGATTCCCTGCCTCAGATTCCCTGCCTCTGATTCCCTGCCTCTGATTCCCTGCATCTGATTGCCCGCCTCTGATTACCTGCCTCTGATTCCCCGCCTCTGATTCCCCACCTCTGATTCCCCACTTCTGATTCCCCGCCTCTGATTCCCCGCGTCTGATTCCCCGCCTCTGATTCACCTCCTCTGATTCCCCGCCTCTGATTCCCCGCCTCTGATTCCCCACCTCTGATTGCCCCGCCTCTGATTCGCTGATTCTGATTCCCCGGCTCTGATTCCCCACCTCTGATTCCCCACTTCTGATTCCCCACCTCTGATTCCCCGCCTCTGATTGCACGCCTCTGATTCCCCGCCTCTGATTCCCCACCTCTGATTCCCCGCCTCTGATTCCCCTCCTCTGATACCCCGCCTCTGATTCCCCACCTCTGATTCCCCGCATCTGATTCCCCGCCTCTGATTCCCCGCCTCTGATTCCCTGCCTCTGATTCCCCACCTCTGATTTCGTGCCTCTGATTCCCCGCCTATGTTTACCCGCCTCTGTTTACCCACCTGTTTCCCCGCCTCTGATTCCCCACCTCAGATTCCCTGCCTCAGATTCCCTGCCCCTGATTCCCTGCCTCTGATTCCCTGCCTCTGATTCCCTGCATCTGATTGCCCGCCTCTGATTCTCCGCCTCTGATTCCCCGCCTCTGATTCCCAACCTCTGATTCCCCGCTTCTGATTCCCTGCCTCTGATTCCCCGCCTCTGATTCCCCACCTCTGATTCCCCGCCTCTGATTCCCCACCTCTGATTCAATGCCTCCCTTTCCACTCAACTTTCCTGGCCTACTTTTCCCCACATATCTTTCCCCGCCTCTGATTTCCCGCCTCTGATTCCACGCCTCTGAATCCCCGCCTATGTTTACCCGCCTCTGTTTAACCGCCTGTTTTCCCGCCTCTGATTCCCCACCACAGATTCCCTGCCTCAGATTCCCTGCCTCAGATTCCCTGCATCAGATTCCCTTCATTTGATTCCCTGCGTCTGGTTCCCTGCCTCTGATTCCCTGCCTCTGATTCCCTGCATCTGATTGCCCGCCTCTGATTCCCCGCCTCTGATTCCCCACCTCTGATTCCCCACTTCTGATTCCCCGCCTCTGATTCCCCGCCTCTGATTCCCCGCCTCTGATTCACCACCTCTGATTCCCCGCCTCTGATTCCCCGCCTCTGATTCCCCACTTCTGATTGCCCGCCTCTGATTCCACGCCTCTGATTCCCCGCCTCTGATTCCCCACCTCTGATTCCCCACTTCTGATTCCCCACCTCTGATTCCCCGCCTCTGATTCCACGCCTCTGATTCCCCACCTCTGATTCCCCACTTCTGATTCCCCACCTCTGATTCTCCGCCTCTGATACCCTGCCTCTGATAACTTTTTACTGATTCCCTGCCTCAGATTCCCTGCCTCCGATTCCCTGCCTCAGATTCCCTGCCTCAGTTTCCCTGCATTAGATTCCCTTCATCTGATTCCCTGCCTCTGATTCCCCGCCTCTCATTCCCCGCATCTGATTCCCCACCTCTGTCTCTACGCCTCTATTTTGCCTGCACTCTTTCCCCTCCACTCTTTCCGTGCCTCTCTTTCCCTCCCTCAATTTCAACAACTCTGTTTGATCTGTTCTGTGTAACTAATTTTCAACACAAAAGTTCCAACCACTATGTTTCGCCCATCTCTTTCGCTGCATCTATTGATGCAGCTATGTTTACCCGCTTCTGTTTACCCGCCTGTTTCCCCACATCTCTTTCCCCACCTCTGATTCCACGCCTCTGATTCCCCACCTCTGATTCCCCGCCTCTGATTCCCCGCCTCTGATTCCCCACCTCTGATTTCGTGCCTCTGATTCCCCGCCTATGTTTACCCGCCTCTGTTTACCCACCTGTTTCCCCGCCTCTGATTCCCCACCTCAGATTCCCTGCCTCAGATTCCCTGCCCCTGATTCCCTGCCTCTGATTCCCTGCCTCTGATTCCCTGCATCTGATTGCCCGCCTCTGATTCTCCGCCTCTGATTCCCCGCCTCTGATTCCCAACCTCTGATTCCCCGCTTCTGATTCCCTGCCTCTGATTCCCCGCCTCTGATTCCCCACCTCTGATTCCCCGCCTCTGATTCCCCACCTCTGATTCAATGCCTCCCTTTCCACTCAACTTTCCTGGCCTACTTTTCCCCACATATCTTTCCCCGCCTCTGATTTCCCGCCTCTGATTCCACGCCTCTGAATCCCCGCCTATGTTTACCCGCCTCTGTTTAACCGCCTGTTTTCCCGCCTCTGATTCCCCACCACAGATTCCCTGCCTCAGATTCCCTGCCTCAGATTCCCTGCATCAGATTCCCTTCATTTGATTCCCTGCGTCTGGTTCCCTGCCTCTGATTCCCTGCCTCTGATTCCCTGCATCTGATTGCCCGCCTCTGATTCCCCGCCTCTGATTCCCCACCTCTGATTCCCCACTTCTGATTCCCCGCCTCTGATTCCCCGCCTCTGATTCCCCGCCTCTGATTCACCACCTCTGATTCCCCGCCTCTGATTCCCCGCCTCTGATTCCCCACTTCTGATTGCCCGCCTCTGATTCCACGCCTCTGATTCCCCGCCTCTGATTCCCCACCTCTGATTCCCCACTTCTGATTCCCCACCTCTGATTCCCCGCCTCTGATTCCACGCCTCTGATTCCCCACCTCTGATTCCCCACTTCTGATTCCCCACCTCTGATTCTCCGCCTCTGATACCCTGCCTCTGATAACTTTTTACTGATTCCCTGCCTCAGATTCCCTGCCTCCGATTCCCTGCCTCAGATTCCCTGCCTCAGTTTCCCTGCATTAGATTCCCTTCATCTGATTCCCTGCCTCTGATTCCCCGCCTCTCATTCCCCGCATCTGATTCCCCACCTCTGTCTCTACGCCTCTATTTTGCCTGCACTCTTTCCCCTCCACTCTTTCCGTGCCTCTCTTTCCCTCCCTCAATTTCAACAACTCTGTTTGATCTGTTCTGTGTAACTAATTTTCAACACAAAAGTTCCAACCACTATGTTTCGCCCATCTCTTTCGCTGCATCTATTGATGCAGCTATGTTTACCCGCTTCTGTTTACCCGCCTGTTTCCCCACATCTCTTTCCCCACCTCTGATTCCACGCCTCTGATTCCCCACCTCTGATTCCCCGCCTCTGATTCCCCGCCTCTGATTCACCGCCTCCCTTTCCGAGTAACTTTCCTGGCCTACGTTTCCCCACATCTCTTTCCCCACCTCTGATTCCACGCCTCAGATTCGCCGCCTCTGATTTCCTGCCTCTGATTCCCTGCCTCTGATTCCCCGCCTCTGATTCCCCATCTCTGATTCCACTCTCTGAATTCCCGCCTCTGATTCCCCGCCTCTGATTCCACGCCTCTGATTACCCGCCTCTGATACCCTGCCTCTATTTCCCTGCCTCTATTTCCGTGCCTCTTTCTCTGCATCTTGTTTCCCACATCTCATTTCCCCCTTCTGATAACCCGCATCAGATTCCCTGCCACAGATTCCCCGCCTCAGATTCCCTGCCTCAGATTCCCTGCATCAGATTCCCTTCATCTGATTCCCTGCCTCTGATTCCCCGCCTCTGATTCCCTGCATCTGATTCCCAGCCTCTGTTTACCCGCCTGTTTCCCCGCCTCTGATTCACCACCTCATATTCGCCACCTCAGGATCCCTGCCTCTGATTCCCTGCCTCTGATTCCCTGCCTCTGATTCCCTGCATCTGATTGCCCGCCTCTGATACCCTGCCTCTGATTCCCCGCCTCTGATTCCCCGCCTCTGATTTCCCACCTCTGATTCCCCACTTCTGATTCCCCGCCTCTGATTCCCCGT
Organism: Narcine bancroftii; assembly: GCF_036971445.1. NCBI lineage: Eukaryota > Metazoa > Chordata > Chondrichthyes > Torpediniformes > Narcinidae > Narcine > Narcine bancroftii. The sequence continues at coordinate 268,500,113 of NC_091470.1, forward strand.
CTGTGATTCCACACCTCTGATTCGCTGATTCTGATTCCCCGCCTCTGATTCCCCACCTCTGATTACCCACTTCTGATTCCCCGCCTCTGATTCTCCGCCTCTGATTCCACGCCTCTGATTCCCCGCCTCTGATTCCCCGCCTCTGATTCCACACCTCTGATTCCCCTCCTCTGATACCCCGCCTCTGATTCCCCACCTCTGATTCCCCGCATCTGATTCCCCGCCTCTGATTCCCCGCCTCTGATTCCCTGCCTCTGATTCCCCGCCTCTGATTCCGCGCCTCTGATTCCCCGCCTATGTTCACCCACCTCTGTTTACCCACCTGTTTCCCCGCCTCTGATTCCCCACCTCAGATTCCCTGCCTCAGATTCCCCGCCTCTGATTCTCCGCCTCTGATTCCCCGCCTCTGATTCCCCACCTCTGATTCCCCACTTCTGATTCCCCGCCTCTGATTCCCCGCCTCTGATTCCCCGCCTCTGATTCCCCGCCTCTGATTCCCCACCTCTGATTCACTGCCTCCCTTTCCGCTCAACTTTCCTGGCCTACTTTTCCCCACATATCTTTCCCCGCCTCTGATTTCCCGCCTCTGATTCCACGCCTCTGATTCCCCGCCTATGTTTACCCGCCTCTGTTTACCCGCCTGTTTTCCCGCCTCTGATTCCCCACCACAGATTCCCTGCCTCAGATTCCCTGCCTCAGAAACCCTGCATCAGATTCCCTTCATTTGATTCCCTGCGTCTGATTCCCTGCCTCTGATTCCCTGCATCTGATTGCCCGCCTCTGAATCCCCGCCTCTGATTCCCCGCCTCTGATTCCCCACCTCTGATTCCCCACTTCTGATTCCCCGCCTCTGATTCCCCGCCTCTGATTCCCCGCCTCTGATTCCCCACTTCTGATTGCCCGCCTCTGATTCCACGCCTCTGATTCCCCGCCTCTGATTCCCCACCTCTGATTCCCCACTTCTGATTCCCCACCTCTTATTCCCCGCCTCTGATTCCACGCCTCTGATTCCCCACCTCTGATTCCCCACTTCTGATTCCCCACCTCTGATTCTCCGCCTCTGATACCCTGCCTCTGATAACTTTTTACTGATTCCCTGCCTCAGATTCCCTGCCTCCGATTCCCTGCCTCAGATTCCCTGCCTCAGATTCCCTGCATCAGATTCCCTTCATCTGATTCCCTGCCTCTGATTCCCCGCCTCTCATTCCCCGCATCTGATTCCCCACCTCTATCTCTACGCCTCTATTTTGCCTGCACTCTTTCCCCTCCACTCTTTCTGTGCCTCTCTTTCCCTCCCTCAATTTCAACAACTCTGTTTGATCTGTTCTGTGTACCTAATTTTCAACACACAAGTTCCAACCACTATGTTTCGCCCATCTCTTTCGCTGCCTCTATTTATGCAGCTATGTTTACCCGCTTCTGTTTACCCGCCTGTTTCCCTACATCTCTTTCCCCACCTCTGATTCCAGGCCTCTGATTCCCCGCCTCTGATTCCCCGCCTCTGATTCCCCGCCTCTGATTCACCGCCTCCCTTTCCGCGCAACTTTCCTGGCCTACGTTTCCCCACATCTCTTTCCCCACCTCTGATTCCACGCCTCAGATTTGCCGCCTCTGATTTCCTGCCTCTGATTCCCTGCTTCTGATTCCCTGCCTCTGATTCCCCACCTCTGATTCCCCCCTCTGATTCCCCGCCTCTGATTCCCAGCCTCTGATTCCCCACCTCTGATTCCCCGCCTCTGATTCCCTGCCTCTCTTTCCCTACCTCTATTTCCGTGCCTCTTTCTCTGCATCTCGTTTCCCACATCTCATTTCCCCCTTCTGATAACCCGCATCAGATTCCCTGCCACAGATTCCCTGCCTCAGATTCCCTGCCTCAGATTCCCTGCATCAGATTCCCTTCATATGATTCCCTGCCTCTGATTCCACGCCTCTGATTCCCCACCTCTGATTCCCTGCCTCAGATTCCCTGCCTCTGATTCCCTGCCTCTGATTCCCTGCCTCTGATTTCCTGCATCTGATTGCCCGCCTCTGATTCTCCGCCTCTGATTCCCCACCTCTGATTCCCCGCCTCTGATTCCCCGCCTCTTGATTCCCCGCCTCTGATTCCCCACCTCTGATTCCCTGCCTCTGATAACCTGCCTCTGATTCCCTGCCTCTGATTCCCGGCCTCTGAATCCCCACCTCTGATTCCCCGTGTCCGATTCAGCACCCATGTTTCACCACCTCTGTTGCTCTGCTTCTGATTTCCCGGCTCAGATTCACCGGCTCTGATTCCGCACCTCTGATTCCACGCCTCTCTTTCTGTGTCTCTGATTCCCCGCCTCTGATTCCACGCCTCTCTTTCCCTGCCTCTATATCCGTGCCTCTTTCTCTGCATCTCGTTTCCCACATCTCATTTCCCCCTTCTGATAACCCACATCAGATTCCCTGCCACAGATTCCCTGCCTCAGATACCCTGCCTCAGATTCCCTGCATGAGATTCCCTTCATCTGATTCCCCGCCTCTGTTTACCCGCCTGTTTCCCCGCCTCTGATTCACCACCTCATATTCGCCACCTCAGGTTCCCTGCCTCTGATTCCCTGCCTCTGATTCCCTGCCTCTGATTCCCTGCATCTGATTGCCCGCCTCTGATACCCTGCCTCTGATTCCCCGCCTCTGATTCCCCGCCTCTGATTCCCCGCCTCTGATTTCCCACCTCTGATTCCCCAATTCTGATTCCCCGCCTCTGATTCCCCGTCTCTGATTCCACGCCTCTGATTCCCCGCCTCTGATTCAGCGCCTCTGATTCCCCGCCTCTGATACCCCGCCTCTGATTCCCCGCCTCTGATTCCCTGCATCTGATTCCCCGCCTCAGATTCCCCGCCTCTGATTCCCCGACTCTGATTCCCCGCCTCTGATTCCCCGCCTCTGATTCCCCGCCTCTGATTCCCCGCCTCTGATTCCCCGCCTATGTTTACCCGCCTCTGTTTACCCGCCTGTTTTCCCACCTCTGATTGCCCACCTCAGATTCCCTGCCTCAGATTCCCTGCCTCAGATTCCCTGCCTCAGATTCCCTGCCTCTGATTCCCTGCATCTGATTGCCCGCCTCCGATTACCTGCCTCTGATTCCCCGCCTCTGATTCCCCACCTCTGATTCCCCACTTCTGATTCCCCGCCTCTGATTCCCCGCGTCTGATTCCTCGCCTCTGATTCACCGCCTCTGATTCCCCGCCTCTGATTCCCCGCCTCTGATTCCCCACCTCTGATTGCCCCGCCTCTGATTCGCTGATTCTGATTCCCCGCCTCTGATTCCCCACCTCTGATTCCCCACTTCTGATTCCCCGCCTCTGATTCCGCTCCTCTGATTCCCCGCCTATGTTTACCCACCTCTGTTTACCCACCTGTTTCCCCGCCTCTGATTCCGCACCTCAGATTCCCTGCCTCAGATTCCCCGCCTCTGATTCTCTGCCTCTGAATCCCCGCCTCTGATTCCCCACCTCTGATTCCCCACTTCTGATTCCCCGCCTCTGATTCCCCACCTCTGATTCCCCGCCTCTGATTCCCCGCCTCTGATTCCCCACCTCTGATTCAGTGCCTCCCTTTCCGCTCAACTTTCCTGGCCTACTTTTCCCCACATATCTTTCCCCGCCTCTGATTTCCCGCCTCTGATTCCACGACTCTGATTCCCCGCCTATGTTTACCCGCCTCTGTTTACTCGCCTGTTTTCCCTCCTCTGATTCCCCACCACAGATTCCCTGCCTCAGATTCCCTGCCTCAGATTCCCTGCATCAGATTCCCTTCATTTGATTCCCTGCGTCTGATTCCCTGCCTCTGATTCCCTGCATCTGATTGCCCGCCTCTGATTCCCCGCCTCTGATTCCCCGCCTCTGATTCCCCACCTCTGATTCCCCACTTCTGATTCCCCGCCTCTGATTCCCCGCCTCTGAATCCCCGCCTCTGATTCACCGCCTCTGATTCCCCGCCTCTGATTCCCCGCCTATGTTTACCCGCCTCTGTTTACTCGCCTGTTTTCCCTCCTCTGATTCCCCACCACAGATTCCCTGCCTCAGATTCCCTGCCTCAGATTCCCTGCATCAGATTCCCTTCATTTGATTCCCTGCGTCTGATTCCCTGCCTCTGATTCCCTGCATCTGATTGCCCACCTCTGATTCCCCGCCTCTGATTCCCCGCCTCTGATTCCCCACCTCTGATTCCCCACTTCTGATTCCCCGCCTCTCATTCCCCGCCTCTGATTCCCCGCCTCTGATTCACCGCCTCTGATTCCCCGCCTCTGATTCCCCGCCTCTGATTCCCCACTTCTGATTGCCCGCCTCTGATTCCACGCCTCTGATTCCCAGCCTCTGATTTCCAACCTCTGATTCCCTGCCTCTGATAACCTGCCTCTGATTCCCTGCCTCTGATTCCCGGCCTCTGAGTCCCCACCTCTGATTCCCCGTGTCCGATTCCGCACCCATGTTTCACCACCTCTATTGCTCTGCTTCTGATTTCCCGGCTCAGATTCACCGGCTCTGATTCCGCACCTCTGATTCCACGCCTCTCTTTCTGTGTCTCTGATTCCCCGCCTCTGATTCCACGCCTCTGATTACCCGCCTCTGATACCCTGCCTCTCTTTCCCTGCCTCTATTTCCGTGCCTCTTTCTCTGCATCTCGTTTCCCACATCTCATTTCCCCCTTCTGATAACCCGCATCAGATTCCCTGCCACAGATTCCCTGCCTCAGATACCCTGCCTCAGATTCCCTGCATCAGATTCCCTTCATCTGATTCCCTGCCTCTGATTCCCCGCGGCTGATTCCCTGCCTCTGATTCCCCGCCTCTGTTTACCCGACTGTTTCCCCGCCTCTGATTCACCACCTCATATTCGCCATCTCAGGTTCCCTGCCTCTGATTCCCTGCCTCTGATTCCCTGCATCTGATTGCCCGCCTCTGATACCCTGCCTCTGATTCCCCGCCTCTGATTCCCCGCCTCTGATTCCCAGCCTCTGATTTCCCACCTCTGATTCCCCACTTCTGATTCCCCGCCTCTGATTCCCCGTCTCTGATTACACGCCTCTGATTCCCCGCCTCTGATTCCGCGCCTCTGATTCCCCGCCTCTGATACCCCGCCTCTGATTCCCCGCCTCTGATTCCCTGCATCTGATTCCCCGCCTCAGATTCCCCGCCTCTGATTCCCCGACTCTGATTCCCCGCCTCTGATTCCCCGCCTCTGATTCCCCGCCTCTGATTCCCCGCCTATGTTTACCCGCCTCTGTTTACCCGCCTGTTTTCCCGCCTCTGATTGCCCACCTCAGATTCCCTGCCTCAGATTCCCTGCCTCAGATTCCCTGCCTCTGATTCCCTGCCTCTGATTCCCTGCATCTGATTGCCCGCCTCTGATTACCTGCCTCTGATTCCCCGCCTCTGATTCCCCACCTCTGATTCCCCACTTCTGATTCCCCGCCTCTGATTCCCCGCGTCTGATTCCCCGCCTCTGATTCACCTCCTCTGATTCCCCGCCTCTGATTCCCCGCCTCTGATTCCCCACCTCTGATTGCCCCGCCTCTGATTCGCTGATTCTGATTCCCCGGCTCTGATTCCCCACCTCTGATTCCCCATTTCTGATTCCCCACCTCTGATTCCCCGCCTCTGATTGCACGCCTCTGATTCCCCGCCTCTGATTCCCCACCTCTGATTCCCCGCCTCTGATTCCCCTCCTCTGATACCCCGCCTCTGATTCCCCACCTCTGATTCCCCGCATCTGATTCCCCGCCTCTGATTCCCCGCCTCTGATTCCCTGCCTCTGATTCCCCACCTCTGATTTCGTGCCTCTGATTCCCCGCCTATGTTTACCCGCCTCTGTTTACCCACCTGTTTCCCCGCCTCTGATTCCCCACCTCAGATTCCCTGCCTCAGATTCCCTGCCCCTGATTCCCTGCCTCTGATTCCCTGCCTCTGATTCCCTGCATCTGATTGCCCGCCTCTGATTCTCCGCCTCTGATTCCCCGCCTCTGATTCCCAACCTCTGATTCCCCGCTTCTGATTCCCTGCCTCTGATTCCCCGCCTCTGATTCCCCGCCTCTGATTCCCCGCCTCTGATTCCCCACCTCTGATTCAATGCCTCCCTTTCCGCTCAACTTTCCTGGCCTACTTTTCCCCACATATCTTTCCCCGCCTCTGATTTCCCGCCTCTGATTCCACGCCTCTGAATCCCCGCCTATGTTTACCCGCCTCTGTTTAACCGCCTGTTTTCCCGCCTCTGATTCCCCACCACAGATTCCCTGCCTCAGATTCCCTGCCTCAGATTCCCTGCATCAGATTCCCTTCATTTGATTCCCTGCGTCTGGTTCCCTGCCTCTGATTCCCTGCCTCTGATTCCCTGCATCTGATTGCCCGCCTCTGATTCCCCGCCTCTGATTCCCCACCTCTAATTCCCCACTTCTGATACCCCGCCTCTGATTCCCCGCCTCTGATTCCCCGCCTCTGATTCACCACCTCTGATTCCCCGCCTCTGATTCCCCGCCTCTGATTCCCCACTTCTGATTGCCCGCCTCTGAATCCACGCCTCTGATTCCCCGCCTCTGATTCCCCACCTCTGATTCCCCACTTCTGATTCCCCACCTCTGATTCCCCGCCTCTGATTCCACGCCTCTGATTCCCCACCTCTGATTCCCCACTTCTGATTCCCCACCTCTGATTCTCCGCCTCTGATACCCTGCCTCTGATAACTTTTTACTGATTCCCTGCCTCAGATTCCCTGCCTCAGAAACCCTGCATCAGATTCCCTTCATTTGATTCCCTGCATCTGATTCCCTGCCTCTGATTCCCTGCATCTGATTGCCCGCCTCTGAATCCCCACCTCTGATTCCCCGCCTCTGATTCCCCACCTCTGATTCCCCACTTCTGATTCCCCGCCTCTGATTCCCCGCCTCTGATTCCCCGCCTCTGATTCCCCACTTCTGATTGCCCGCCTCTGATTCCACGCCTCTGATTCCCCGCCTCTGATTCCCCACCTCTGATTCCCCACTTCTGATTCCCCACCTCTTATTCCCCGCCTCTGATTCCACGCCTCTGATTCCCCACCTCTGATTCCCCACTTCTGATTCCCCACCTCTGATTCTCCGCCTCTGATACCCTGCCTCTGATAACTTTTTACTGATTCCCTGCCTCAGATTCCCTGCCTCCGATTCCCTGCCTCAGATTCCCTGCCTCAGATTCCCTGCATCAGATTCCCTTCATCTGATTCCCTGCCTCTGATTCCCCGCCTCTCATTCCCCGCATCTGATTCCCCACCTCTATCTCTACGCCTCTATTTTGCCTGCACTCTTTCCCCTCCACTCTTTCTGTGCCTCTCTTTCCCTCCCTCAATTTCAACAACTCTGTTTGATCTGTTCTGTGTACCTAATTTTCAACACACAAGTTCCAACCACTATGTTTCGCCCATCTCTTTCGCTGCCTCTATTTATGCAGCTATGTTTACCCGCTTCTGTTTACCCGCCTGTTTCCCTACATCTCTTTCCCCACCTCTGATTCCAGGCCTCTGATTCCCCGCCTCTGATTCCCCGCCTCTGATTCCCCGCCTCTGATTCACCGCCTCCCTTTCCGCGCAACTTTCCTGGCCTACGTTTCCCCACATCTCTTTCCCCACCTCTGATTCCACGCCTCAGATTTGCCGCCTCTGATTTCCTGCCTCTGATTCCCTGCTTCTGATTCCCTGCCTCTGATTCCCCACCTCTGATTCCCCCCTCTGATTCCCCGCCTCTGATTCCCAGCCTCTGATTCCCCACCTCTGATTCCCCGCCTCTGATTCCCTGCCTCTCTTTCCCTACCTCTATTTCCGTGCCTCTTTCTCTGCATCTCGTTTCCCACATCTCATTTCCCCCTTCTGATAACCCGCATCAGATTCCCTGCCACAGATTCCCTGCCTCAGATTCCCTGCCTCAGATTCCCTGCATCAGATTCCCTTCATATGATTCCCTGCCTCTGATTCCACGCCTCTGATTCCCCACCTCTGATTCCCTGCCTCAGATTCCCTGCCTCTGATTCCCTGCCTCTGATTCCCTGCCTCTGATTTCCTGCATCTGATTGCCCGCCTCTGATTCTCCGCCTCTGATTCCCCACCTCTGATTCCCCGCCTCTGATTCCCCGCCTCTTGATTCCCCGCCTCTGATTCCCCACCTCTGATTCCCTGCCTCTGATAACCTGCCTCTGATTCCCTGCCTCTGATTCCCGGCCTCTGAATCCCCACTTCTGATTCCCCGTGTCCGATTCAGCACCCATGTTTCACCACCTCTGTTGCTCTGCTTCTGATTTCCCGGCTCAGATTCACCGGCTCTGATTCCGCACCTCTGATTCCACGCCTCTCTTTCTGTGTCTCTGATTCCCCGCCTCTGATTCCACGCCTCTGATTACCCGCCTCTGATACCCTGCCTCTCTTTCCCTGCCTCTATATCCGTGCCTCTTTCTCTGCATCTCGTTTCCCACATCTCATTTCCCCCTTCTGATAACCCACATCAGATTCCCTGCCACAGATTCCCTGCCTCAGATACCCTGCCTCAGATTCCCTGCATGAGATTCCCTTCATCTGATTCCCCGCCTCTGTTTACCCGCCTGTTTCCCCGCCTCTGATTCACCACCTCATATTCGCCACCTCAGGTTCCCTGCCTCTGATTCCCTGCCTCTGATTCCCTGCCTCTGATTCCCTGCATCTGATTGCCCGCCTCTGATACCCTGCCTCTGATTCCCCGCCTCTGATTCCCCGCCTCTGATTCCCCGCCTCTGATTTCCCACCTCTGATTCCCCAATTCTGATTCCCCGCCTCTGATTCCCCGTCTCTGATTCCACGCCTCTGATTCCCCGCCTCTGATTCAGCGCCTCTGATTCCCCGCCTCTGATACCCCGCCTCTGATTCCCCGCCTCTGATTCCCTGCATCTGATTCCCCGCCTCAGATTCCCCGCCTCTGATTCCCCGACTCTGATTCCCCGCCTCTGATTCCCCGCCTCTGATTCCCCGCCTCTGATTCCCCGCCTCTGATTCCCCGCCTATGTTTACCCGCCTCTGTTTACCCGCCTGTTTTCCCACCTCTGATTGCCCACCTCAGATTCCCTGCCTCAGATTCCCTGCCTCAGATTCCCTGCCTCAGATTCCCTGCCTCTGATTCCCTGCATCTGATTGCCCGCCTCCGATTACCTGCCTCTGATTCCCCGCCTCTGATTCCCCACCTCTGATTCCCCACTTCTGATTCCCCGCCTCTGATTCCCCGCGTCTGATTCCTCGCCTCTGATTCACCGCCTCTGATTCCCCGCCTCTGATTCCCCGCCTCTGATTCCCCACCTCTGATTGCCCCGCCTCTGATTCGCTGATTCTGATTCCCCGCCTCTGATTCCCCACCTCTGATTCCCCACTTCTGATTCCCCGCCACTGATTCCGCTCCTCTGATTCCCCGCCTATGTTTACCCACCTCTGTTTACCCACCTGTTTCCCCGCCTCTGATTCCGCACCTCAGATTCCCTGCCTCAGATTCCCCGCCTCTGATTCTCTGCCTCTGAATCCCCGCCTCTGATTCCCCACCTCTGATTCCCCACTTCTGATTCCCCGCCTCTGATTCCCCACCTCTGATTCCCCGCCTCTGATTCCCCGCCTCTGATTCCCCACCTCTGATTCAGTGCCTCCCTTTCCGCTCAACTTTCCTGGCCTACTTTTCCCCACATATCTTTCCCCGCCTCTGATTTCCCGCCTCTGATTCCACGACTCTGATTCCCCGCCTATGTTTACCCGCCTCTGTTTACTCGCCTGTTTTCCCTCCTCTGATTCCCCACCACAGATTCCCTGCCTCAGATTCCCTGCCTCAGATTCCCTGCATCAGATTCCCTTCATTTGATTCCCTGCGTCTGATTCCCTGCCTCTGATTCCCTGCATCTGATTGCCCGCCTCTGATTCCCCGCCTCTGATTCCCCGCCTCTGATTCCCCACCTCTGATTCCCCACTTCTGATTCCCCGCCTCTGATTCCCCGCCTCTGAATCCCCGCCTCTGATTCACCGCCTCTGATTCCCCGCCTCTGATTCCCCGCCTATGTTTACCCGCCTCTGTTTACTCGCCTGTTTTCCCTCCTCTGATTCCCCACCACAGATTCCCTGCCTCAGATTCCCTGCCTCAGATTCCCTGCATCAGATTCCCTTCATTTGGTTCCCTGCGTCTGATTCCCTGCCTCTGATTCCCTGCATCTGATTGCCCACCTCTGATTCCCCGCCTCTGATTCCCCGCCTCTGATTCCCCACCTCAGATTCCCCACTTCTGATTCCCCGCCTCTCATTCCCCGCCTCTGATTCCCCGCCTCTGATTCACCGCCTCTGATTCCCCGCCTCTGATTCCCCGCCTCTGATTCCCCACTTCTGATTGCCCGCCTCTGATTCCACGCCTCTGATTCCCAGCCTCTGATTTCCAACCTCTGATTCCCTGCCTCTGATAACCTGCCTCTGATTCCCTGCCTCTGATTCCCGGCCTCTGAGTCCCCACCTCTGATTCCCCGTGTCCGATTCCGCACCCATGTTTCACCACCTCTATTGCTCTGCTTCTGATTTCCCGGCTCAGATTCACCGGCTCTGATTCCGCACCTCTGATTCCACGCCTCTCTTTCTGTGTCTCTGATTCCCCGCCTCTGATTCCACGCCTCTGATTACCCGCCTCTGATACCCTGCCTCTCTTTCCCTGCCTCTATTTCCGTGCCTCTTTCTCTGCATCTCGTTTCCCACATCTCATTTCCCCCTTCTGATAACCCGCATCAGATTCCCTGCCACAGATTCCCTGCCTCAGATACCCTGCCTCAGATTCCCTGCATCAGATTCCCTTCATCTGATTCCCTGCCTCTGATTCCCCGCGGCTGATTCCCTGCCTCTGATTCCCCGCCTCTGTTTACCCGACTGTTTCCCCGCCTCTGATTCACCACCTCATATTCGCCATCTCAGGTTCCCTGCCTCTGATTCCCTGCCTCTGATTCCCTGCATCTGATTGCCCGCCTCTGATACCCTGCCTCTGATTCCCCGCCTCTGATTCCCCGCCTCTGATTCCCAGCCTCTGATTTCCCACCTCTGATTCCCCACTTCTGATTCCCCGCCTCTGATTCCCCGTCTCTGATTACACGCCTCTGATTCCCCGCCTCTGATTCCGCGCCTCTGATTCCCCGCCTCTGATACCCCGCCTCTGATTCCCCGCCTCTGATTCCCTGCATCTGATTCCCCGCCTCAGATTCCCCGCCTCTGATTCCCCGACTCTGATTCCCCGCCTCTGATTCCCCGCCTCTGATTCCCCGCCTCTGATTCCCCGCCTATGTTTACCCGCCTCTGTTTACCCGCCTGTTTTCCCGCCTCTGATTGCCCACCTCAGATTCCCTGCCTCAGATTCCCTGCCTCAGATTCCCTGCCTCTGATTCCCTGCCTCTGATTCCCTGCATCTGATTGCCCGCCTCTGATTACCTGCCTCTGATTCCCCGCCTCTGATTCCCCACCTCTGATTCCCCACTTCTGATTCCCCGCCTCTGATTCCCCGCGTCTGATTCCCCGCCTCTGATTCACCTCCTCTGATTCCCCGCCTCTGATTCCCCGCCTCTGATTCCCCACCTCTGATTGCCCCGCCTCTGATTCGCTGATTCTGATTCCCCGGCTCTGATTCCCCACCTCTGATTCCCCACTTCTGATTCCCCACCTCTGATTCCCCGCCTCTGATTGCACGCCTCTGATTCCCCGCCTCTGATTCCCCACCTCTGATTCCCCGCCTCTGATTCCCCTCCTCTGATACCCCGCCTCTGATCCCCCACCTCTGATTCCCCGCATCTGATTCCCCGCCTCTGATTCCCCGCCTCTGATTCCCTGCCTCTGATTCCCCACCTCTGATTTCGTGCCTCTGATTCCCCGCCTATGTTTACCCGCCTCTGTTTACCCACCTGTTTCCCCGCCTCTGATTCCCCACCTCAGATTCCCTGCCTCAGATTCCCTGCCCCTGATTCCCTGCCTCTGATTCCCTGCCTCTGATTCCCTGCATCTGATTGCCCGCCTCTGATTCTCCGCCTCTGATTCCCCGCCTCTGATTCCCAACCTCTGATTCCCCGCTTCTGATTCCCTGCCTCTGATTCCCCGCCTCTGATTCCCCGCCTCTGATTCCCCGCCTCTGATTCCCCACCTCTGATTCAATGCCTCCCTTTCCGCTCAACTTTCCTGGCCTACTTTTCCCCACATATCTTTCCCCGCCTCTGATTTCCCGCCTCTGATTCCACGCCTCTGAATCCCCGCCTATGTTTACCCGCCTCTGTTTAACCGCCTGTTTTCCCGCCTCTGATTCCCCACCACAGATTCCCTGCCTCAGATTCCCTGCCTCAGATTCCCTGCATCAGATTCCCTTCATTTGATTCCCTGCGTCTGGTTCCCTGCCTCTGATTCCCTGCCTCTGATTCCCTGCATCTGATTGCCCGCCTCTGATTCCCCGCCTCTGATTCCCCACCTCTAATTCCCCACTTCTGATACCCCGCCTCTGATTCCCCGCCTCTGATTCCCCGCCTCTGATTCACCACCTCTGATTCCCCGCCTCTGATTCCCCGCCTCTGATTCCCCACTTCTGATTGCCCGCCTCTGAATCCACGCCTCTGATTCCCCGCCTCTGATTCCCCACCTCTGATTCCCCACTTCTGATTCCCCACCTCTGATTCCCCGCCTCTGATTCCACGCCTCTGATTCCCCACCTCTGATTCCCCACTTCTGATTCCCCACCTCTGATTCTCCGCCTCTGATACCCTGCCTCTGATAACTTTTTACTGATTCCCTGCCTCAGATTCCCTGCCTCCGATTCCCTGCCTCAGATCCCCTGCCTCAGTTTCCCTGCATTAGATTCCCTTCATCTGATTCCCTGCCTCTGATTCCCCGCCTCTCATTCCCCGCATCTGATTCCCCACCTCTGTCTCTACGCCTCTATTTTGCCTGCACTCTTTCCCCTCCACTCTTTCCGTGCCTCTCTTTCCCTCCCTCAATTTCAACAACTCTGTTTGATCTGTTCTGTGTAACTAATTTTCAACACAAAAGTTCCAACCACTATGTTTCGCCCATCTCTTTCGCTGTATCTATTGATGCAGCTATGTTTACCCGCTTCTGTTTACCCGCCTGTTTCCCCACATCTCTTTCCCCACCTCTGATTCCACGCCTCTGATTCCCCGCCTCTGATTCCCCGCCTCTGATTCCCCGCCTCTGATTCACCGCCTCCCTTTCCGAGCAACTTTCCTGGCCTACGTTTCCCCACATCTCTTTCCCCACCTCTGATTCCACGCCTCAGATTCGCCGCCTCTGATTTCCTGCCTCTGATTCCCTGCCTCTGATTCCCCGCCTCTGATTCCCCACCTCTGATTCCACTCTCTGAATTCCCGCCTCTGATTCCCCGCCTCTGATTCCACGCCTCTGATTACCCGCCTCTGATACCCTGCCTCTCTTTCCCTGCCTCTATTTCCGTGCCTCTTTCTCTGCATCTCGTTTCCCACATCTCATTTCCCCCTTCTGATAACCCGCATCAGATTCCCTGCCACAGATTCCCTGCCTCATATTCCCTGCCTCAGATTCCCTGCATCAGATTCCCTTCATCTGATTCCCTGCCTCTGATTCCCCGCCTCTGATTCCCTGCATCTGATTCCCAGCCTCTGTTTACCCGCCTGTTTCCCCGCCTCTGATTCACCACCTCATATTCGCCACCTCAGGTTCCCTGCCTCTGATTCCCTGCCTCTGATTCCCTGCCTCTGATTCCCTGCATCTGATTGCCCGCCTCTGATACCCTGCCTCTGATTCCCCGCCTCTGATTCCCCGCCTCTGATTCCCCGCCTCTGATTTCCCACCTCTGATTCCCCACTTCTGATTCCCCGCCTCTGATTCCCCGTCTGTGATTCCACACCTCTGATTCGCTGATTCTGATTCCCCGCCTCTGATTCCCCACCTCTGATTCCCCACTTCTGATTCCCCGCCTCTGATTCCCCGCCTCTGATTCCACGCCTCTGATTCCCCGCCTCTGATTCCCCGCCTCTGATTCCACACCTCTGATTCCCCTCCTCTGATACCCCGCCTCTGATTCCCCACCTCTGATTCCCCGCATCTGATTCCCCGCCTCTGATTCCCTGCCTCTGATTCCCCGACTCTGATTCCGCGCCTCTGATTCCCCGCCTATGTTTACCCACCTCTGTTTACCCACCTGTTTCCCCGCCTCTGATTCCCCACCTCAGATTCCCTGCCTCAGATTCCCCGCCTCTGATTCTCCGCCTCTGATTCCCCGCCTCTGATTCCCCACCTCTGATTCCCCACTTCTGATTCCCCGCCTCTGATTCCCCGCCTCTGATTCCCCGCCTCTGATTCCCCGCCTCTGATTCCCCACCTCTGATTCACTGCCTCCCTTTCCGCTCAACTTTCATGGCCTACTTTTCCCCACATATCTTTCCCCGCCTCTGATTTCCCGCCTCTGATTCCACGCCTCTGATTCCCCGCCTATGTTTACCCGCCTCTGTTTACCCGCCTGTTTTCCCGCCTCTGATTCCCCACCACAGATTCCCTGCCTCAGATTCCCTGCCTCAGAAACCCTGCATCAGATTCCCTTCATTTGATTCCCTGCGTCTGATTCCCTGCCTCTGATTCCCTGCATCTGATTGCCCGCCTCTGAATCCCCGCCTCTGATTCCCCGCCTCTGATTCCCCACCTCTGATTCCCCACTTCTGTTTCCCCGCCTCTGATTCCCCGCCTCTGAATCCCCGCCTCTGATTCACCGCCTCTGATTCCCCGCCTCTGATTCCCCGCCTCTGATTCCCCACTTCTGATTGCCCGCCTCTGATTCCACGCCTCTGATTCCCCGCCTCTGATTCCCCACCTCTGATTCCCCACTTCTGATTCCCCACCTCTTATTCCCCGCCTCTGATACCACGCCTCTGATTCCCCACCTCTGATTCCCCACTTCTGATTCCCCACCTCTGATTCTCCGCCTCTGATACCCTGCCTCTGATAACTTTTTACTGATTCCCTGCCTCAGATTCCCTGCCTCCGAT
Organism: Narcine bancroftii; assembly: GCF_036971445.1. Taxonomy (NCBI): domain Eukaryota; kingdom Metazoa; phylum Chordata; class Chondrichthyes; order Torpediniformes; family Narcinidae; genus Narcine; species Narcine bancroftii. The sequence continues at coordinate 268,515,144 of NC_091470.1, forward strand.
TCCCTGCCTCAGATTCCCTGCCTCAGATTCCCTGCATCAGATTCCCTTCATCTGATTCCCTGCCTCTGATTCCCCACCTCTCATTCCCCGCATCTGATTCCCCACCTCTGTCTCTACGCCTCTATTTTGCCTGCACTCTTTCCCCTCCACTCTTTCTGTGCCTCTCTTTCCCTCCCTCAATTTCAACAACTCTGTTTGATCAGTTCTGTGTACCTAATTTTCAACACACAAGTTCCAACCACTATGTTTCGCCCATCTCTTTCGCTGCCTCTATTTATGCAGCTATGTTTACCCGCTTCTGTTTACCCGCCTGTTTCCCCACATCTCTTTCCCCACCTCTGATTCCAGGCCTCTGATTCCCCGCCTCTGATTCCCCGCCTCTGATTCACCGCCTCTGATTCACCGCCTCCCTTTCCGCGCAACTTTCCTGGCCTACGTTTCCCCACATCTCTTTCCCCACCTCTGATTCCACGCCTCAGATTTGCCGCCTCTGATTTCCTGCCTCTGATTCCCTGCTTCTGATTCCCTGCCTCTGATTCCCCACCTCTGATTCCCCCCACTGATTCCCCGCCTCTGATTCCCAGCCTCTGATTCCCCACCTCTGATTCCCCGCCTCTGATTCCCTGCCTCTCTTTCCCTACCTCTATTTCCGTGCCTCTTTCTCTGCATCTCGTTTCCCACATCTCATTTCCCCCTTCTGATAACCCGCATCAGATTCCCTGCCACAGATTCCCTGCCTCAGATTCCCTGCCTCAGATTCCCTGCATCAGATTCCCTTCATATGATTCCCTGCCTCTGATTCCACGCCTCTGATTCCCCACCTCTGATTCCCTGCCTCAGATTCCCTGCCTCTGATTCCCTGCCTCTGATTCCCTGCCTCTGATTTCCTGCATCTGATTGCCCGCCTCTGATTCTCCGCCTCTGATTCCCCGCCTCTGATTCCCCGCCTCTGATTCCCCGCCTCTTGATTCCCCGCCTCTGATTCCCCACCTCTGATTCCCTGCCTCTGATAACCTGCCTCTGATTCCCTGCCTCTGATTCCCGGCCTCTGAATCCCCACCTCTGATTCCCCGTGTCCGATTCAGCACCCATGTTTCACCACCTCTGTTGCTCTGCTTCTGATTTCCCGGCTCAGATTCACCGGCTCTGATTCCGCACCTCTGATTCCACGCCTCTCTTTCTGTGTCTCTGATTCCCCGCCTCTGATTCCACGCCTCTGATTACCCGCCTCTGATACCCTGCCTCTCTTTCCCTGCCTCTATATCCGTGCCTCTTTCTCTGCATCTCGTTTCCCACATCTCATTTCCCCCTTCTGATAACCCACATCAGATTCCCTGCCACAGATTCCCTGCCTCAGATACCCTGCCTCAGATTCCCTGCATGAGATTCCCTTCATCTGATTCCCCGCCTCTGTTTACGCGCCTGTTTCCCCGCCTCTGATTCACCACCTCATATTCGCCACCTCAGGTTCCCTGCCTCTGATTCCCTGCCTCTGATTCCCTGCCTCTGATTCCCTGCATCTGATTGCCCGCCTCTGATACCCTGCCTCTGATTCCCCGCCTCTGATTCCCCGCCTCTGATTCCCCGCCTCTGATTTCCCACCTCTGATTCCCCACTTCTGATTCCCCGCCTCTGATTCCCCGTATCTGATTCCACGCCTCTGATTCCCCGCCTCTGATTCAGCGCCTCTGATTCCCCGCCTCTGATACCCCGCCTCTGATTCCCCGCCTCTGATTCCCTGCATCTGATTCCCCGCCTCAGATTCCCCGCCTCTGATTCCCCGACTCTGATTCCCCGCCTCTGATTCCCCGCCTCTGATTCCCCGCCTCTGATTCCCCGCCTCTGATTCCCCGCCTATGTTTACCCGCCTCTGTTTACCCGCCTGTTTTCCCGCCTCTGATTGCCCACCTCAGATTCCCTGCCTCAGATTCCCTGCCTCAGATTCCCTGCCTCTGATTCCCTGCCTCTGATTCCCTGCATCTGATTGCCCGCCTCCGATTACCTGCCTCTGATTCCCCGCCTCTGATTCCCCACCTCTGATTCCCCACTTCTGATTCCCCACCTCTGATTCCCCGCGTCTGATTCCCCGCCTCTGATTCACCGCCTCTGATTCTTTGCCTCTGATTCCCCGCCTCTGATTCCCCACCTCTGATTGCCCCGCCTCTGATTCGCTGATTCTGATTCCCCGCCTCTGATTCCCCACCTCCGATTCCCCACTTCTGATTCCCCGCCTCTGATTCCGCGCCTCTGATTCCCCGCCTATGTTTACCCACCTCTGTTTACCCACCTGTTTCCCCGCCTCTGATTCCGCACCTCAGATTCCCTGCCTCAGATTCCCCGCCTCTGATTCTCTGCCTCTGAATCCCCGCCTCTGATTCCCCACCTCTGATTCCCCACTTCTGATTCCCTGCCTCTGATTCCCCACCTCTGATTCCCCGCCTCTGATTCCCCGCCTCTGATTCCCCACCTCTGATTCAGTGCCTCCCTTTCCGCTCAACTTTCCTGGCCTACTTTTCCCCACATATCTTTCCCCGCCTCTGATTTCCCGCCTCTGATTCCACGCCTCTGATTCCCCGCCTATGTTTACCCGCCTCTGTTTACTCGCCTGTTTTCCCTCCTCTGATTCCCCACCACAGATTCCCTGCCTCAGATTCCCTGCCTCAGATTCCCTGCATCAGATTCCCTTCATTTGATTCCCTGCATCTGATTCCCTGCCTCTGATTCCCTGCATCTGATTGCCCGCCTCTGATTCCCCGCCTCTGATTCCCCGCCTCTGATTCCCCACCTCTGATTCCCCACTTCTGATTCCCCGCCTCTGATTCCCCGCCTCTGATTCCCCGCCTCTGATTCACCGCCTCTGATTCCCCGCCTCTGATTCCCCGCCTCTGATTCCCCACTTCTGATTGCCCGCCTCTGATTCCACGTCTCTGATTCCCAGCCTCTGATTTCCCACCTCTGATTCCCTGCCTCTGATAACCTGCCTCTGATTCCCTGCCTCTCATTTCCGGCCTCTGAGTCCCAACCTCTGATTCCCCGTGTCCGATTCCGCACCCACGTTTCACCACCTCTGTTGCTCTGCTTCTGATTTCCCGGATCAGATTCACCGGCTCTGATTCCGCACCTCTGATTCCACGCCTCTCTTTCTGTGTCTCTGATTCCCCGCCTCTGATTCCACGCCTCTGATTACCCGCCTCTGATACCCTGCCTCTCTTTCCCTGCCTCTATTTCCGTGCCTCTTTCTCTGCATCTCGTTTCCCACATCTCATTTCCCCCTTCTGATAACCCGCATCAGATTCCCTGCCACAGATTCCCTGCCTCAGATACCCTGCCTCAGATTCCCTGCATCAGATTCCCTTCATCTGATTCCCTGCCTCTGATTCCCCGCGGCTGATTCCCTGCCTCTGATTCCCCGCCTTTGTTTACCCGACTGTTTCCCCGCCTCTGATTCACCACCTCATATTCGCCATCTCAGGTTCCCTGCCTCTGATTCCCTGCCTCTGATTCCCTGCCTCTGATTCCCTGCATCTGATTGCCCGCCTCTGATACCCTGCCTCTGATTTCCCGACTCTGATTCATCGCCTCTGATTCCCAGCCTCTGATTTCCCACCTCTGATTCCCCACTTCTGATTCCCCGCCTCTGATTCCCCGTCTCTGATTCCACGCCTCTGATTCCCCGCCTCTGATTCCGCGCCTCTGATTCCCCACCTCTGATACCCCGCATCTGATTCCCCGCCTCTGATTCCCTGCATCTGATTCCCTGCCTCAGATTCCCCGCCTCTGATTCCCCGACTCTGATTCACCGCCTCTGATTCCCCGCCTCTGATTCCCCGCCTCTGATTCCCCGCCTATGTTTACCCGCCTCTGTTTACCCGCCTGTTTTCCCGCCTCTGATTGCCCACCTCAGATTCCCTGCCTCAGATTCCCTGCCTCAGATTCCCTGCCTCTGATTCCCTGCCTCTGATTCCCTGCATCTGATTGCCCGCCTCTGATTACCTGCCTCTGATTCCCCGCCTCTGATTCCCCACCTCTGATTCCCCACTTCTGATTCCCCGCCTCTGATTCCCCGCGTCTGATTCCCCGCCTCTGATTCACCTCCTCTGATTCCCCGCCTCTGATTCCCCGCCTCTGATTCCCCACCTCTGATATCCCCGCCTCTGATTCGCTGATTCTGATTCCCCGGCTCTGATTCCCCATCTCTGATTCCCCACTTCTGATTCCCCACCTCTGATTCCCCGCCTCTGATTGCACGCCTCTGATTCCCCGCCTCTGATTCCCCGCCTCTGATTCCCCGCCTCTGATTCCCCTCCTCTGATACCCCGCCTCTGATTCCCCACCTCTGATTCCCCGCATCTGATTCCCCGCCTCTGATTCCCCGCCTCTGATTCCCTGCCTCTGAGTCCCCACCTCTGATTTCGCGCCTCTGATTCCCCGCCTATGTTTACCCGCCTCTGTTTACCCACCTGTTTCCCCGCCTCTGATTCCCCACCTCAGATTCCCTGCCTCAGATTCCCTGCCTCTGACTCCCTGCCTCTGATTCCCTGCCTCTGATTCCCTGCATCTGATTGCCCGCCTCTGATTCTCCGCCTCTGATTCCCCGCCTCTGATTCCCAACCTCTGATTCCCCGCTTCTGATTCCCTGCCTCTGATTCCCCGCCTCTGATTCCCCGCCTCTGATTCCCCGCCTCTGATTCCCCACCTCTGATTCAATGCCTCCCTTTCCGCTCAACTTTCCTGGCCTACTTTTCCCCACATATCTTTCCCAGCCTCTGATTTCCCGCCTCTGATTCCACGCCTTTGAATCCCCGCCTATGTTTACCCGCCTCTGTTTAACCGCCTGTTTTCCCGCCTCTGATTCCCCACCACAGATTCCCTGCCTCAGATTCCCTGCCTCAGATTCCCTGCATCAGATTCCCTTCATTTGATTCCCTGCGTCTGGTTCCCTGCCTCTGATTCCCTGCCACTGATTCCCTGCATCTGATTGCCCGCCTCTGATTCCCCGCCTCTGATTCCCCACCTCTGATTCCCCACTTCTGATTCCCCGCCTCTGATTCCCCGCCTCTGATTCCCCGCCTCTGATTCACCACCTCTGATTCCCCGCCTCTGATTCCCCGCCTCTGATTCCCCACTTCTGATTGCCCGCCTCTGATTCCACGCCTCTGATTCCCCGCCTCTGATTCCCCACCTCTGATTCCCCACTTCTGATTCCCCACCTCTGATTCCCCGCCTCTGATTCCACGCCTCTGATTCCCCACCTCTGATTCCCCACTTCTGATTCCCCACCTCTGATTCTCAGCCTCTGATACCCTGCCTCTGATAACTTTTTACTGATTCCCTGCCTCAGATTCCCTGCCTCCGATTCCCTTGCCTCAGATTCCCTGCCTCAGTTTCCCTGCATTAGATTCCCTTCATCTGATTCCCTGCCTCTGATTCCCCGCCTCTGATTCCCCGCATCTGATTCCCCACCTCTGTCTCTACGCCTCTATTTTGCCTGCACTCTTTCCCCTCCACTCTTTCCGTGCCTCTCTTTCCCTCCCTCAATTTCAACAACACTGTTTGATCTGTTCTGTGTAACTAATTTTCAACACAAAAGTTCCAACCACTATGTTTCGCCCATCTCTTTCGCTGCATCTATTGATGCAGCTATGTTTACCCGCTTCTGTTTACCCGCCTGTTTCCCCACTTCTCTTTCCCCACCTCTGATTCCACGCCTCTGATTCCCCGCCTCTGATTCCCCGCCTCTGATTCCCCGCCTCTGATTCACCGCCTCCCTTTCCGAGCAACTTTCCTGGCCTACGTTTCCCCACATCTCTTTCCCCACCTCTGATTCCACGCCTCAGATTCGCCGCCTCTGATTTCCTGCCTCTGATTCCCTGCCTCTGATTCCCCGCCTCTGATTCCCCACCTCTGATTCCACTCTCTGATTTCCCGCCTCTGATTCCCCGCCTCTGATTCCACGCCTCTGATTACCCGCCTCTGATACCCTGCCTCTCTTTCCCTGCCTCTATTTCCGTGCCTCTTTCTCTGCATCTCGTTTCCCACATCTCATTTCCCCCTTCTGATAACCCGCATCAGATTCCCTGCCACAGATTCCCTGCCTCAGATTCCCTGCCTCAGATTCCCTGCATCAGATTCCCTTCATCTGATTCCCTGCCTCTGATTCCCCGCCTCTGATTCCCTGCATCTGATTCCCAGCCTCTGTTTACCCGCCTGTTTCCCCGCCTCTGATTCACCACCTCATATTCGTCACCTCAGGTTCCCTGCCTCTGATTCCCTGCCTCTGATTCCCTGCCTCTGATTCCCTGCATCTGATTGCCCGCCTCTGATACCCTGCCTCTGATTCCCCGCCTCTGATTCCCCGCTCTGATTCCCCGCCTCTGATTTCCCACCTCTGATTCCCCACTTCTGATTCCCCGCCTCTGATTCCCCGTCTGTGATTCCACGCCTCTGATTCCCCGCCTCTGATTCCGCGCCTCTGATTCCCCGCCTCTTATACCCCGCCTCTGATTCCCCGCCTCTGATTCTCTGCATCTGATTCCCCGCCTCAGATTCCCCGCCTCTGATTCCCCGACTCTGATTCCCCGCCTCTGATTCCCCGACTCTGATTCCCCGCCTCTGATTCCCCGCCTCTGATTCCCCGCCTATGTTTACCCGCCTCTGTTTACCCGCCTGTTTTCCCGCCTCTGATTGCCCACCTCAGATTCCCTGCCTCAGATTCCCTGCCTCAGATTCCCTGCCTCTGATTCCCTGCCTCTGATTCCCTGCATCTGATTGCCCGCCTCTGATTACCTGCCTCTGATTCCCCGCCTCTGATTCCCCACCTCTGATTCCCCACTTCTGATTCCCCGCCTCTGATTCCCCGCGTCTGATTCCCCGCCTCTGATTCACTGCCTCTGATTCCCCGCCTCTGATTCCCCGCCTCTGATTCCCCACCTCTGATAGCCCCGCCTCTGATTCGCTGATTCTGATTCCCCGCCTCTGATTCCCCACCTCTGATTCCCCACTTCTGATTCCCCGCCTCTGATTCCCCGCCTCTGATTCCACGCCTCTGATTCCCCGCCTCTGATTCCCCGCCTCTGATTCCACGCCTCTGATTCCCCTCCTCTGATACCCCGCCTCTGATTCCCCACCTCTGATTCCCCGCCTCTGATTCCCTGCCTCTGATTCCCCGCCTCTGATTCCGCGCCTCTGATTCCCCGCCTATGTTTACCCACCTCTGTTTACCCACCTGTTTCCCCGCCTCTGATTCCCCACCTCAGATTCCCTGCCTCAGATTCCCCGCCTCTGATTCTCCGCCTCTGATTCCCCGCCTCTGATTCCCCACCTCTGATTCCCCACTTCTGATTCCCCGCCTCTGATTCCCCGTCTCTGATTCCCCGCCTCTGATTCCCCGCCTCTGATTCCCCACCTCTGATTCACTGCCTCCCATTCCGCTCAACTTTCCTGGCCTACATTTCCCCACATATCTTTCCCCGCCTCTGATTTCCCGCCTCTGATTCCACGCCTCTGATTCCCCGCCTATGTTTACCCGCCTCTGTTTACCCGCCTGTTTTCCCGCCTCTGATTCCCCACCACAGATTCCCTGCCTCAGATTCCCTGCCTCAGATTCCCTGCATCAGATTCCCTTCATTTGATTCCCAGCGTCTGATTCCCTGCCTCTGATTCCCTGCATCTGATTGCCCGCCTCTGATTCCCCGCCTCTGATTCCCCGCCTCTGATTCCCCACCTCTGATTCCCCACTTCTGATTCCCCGCCTCTGATTCCCCGCCTCTGATTCCCCGCCTCTGATTCACCGCCTCTGATTCCCCGCCTCTGATTCCCCACTTCTGATTGCCCGCCTCTGATTCCACGCCTCTGATTCCCCGCCTCTGATTCCCCACCTCTGATTCCCCACTTCTGATTCCCCACCTCTGATTCCCCGCCTCTGATTCCACGCCTCTGATTCCCCACCTCTGATTCTCCACTTCTGATTCCCCACCTCTGATTCTCCGCCTCTGATACCCTGTCTCTGATAACTTTTTACTGATTCCCTGCCTCAGATTCCCTGCCTCCGATTCCCTGCCTCAGATTCCCTGCCTCAGATTCCCTGCATCAGATTCCCTTCATCTGATTCCCTGCCTCTGATTCCCCGCCTCTGATTCCCTGCCTCTGATTCCCCGCCTCTGATTCCGCGCCTCTGATTCCCCGCCTATGTTTACCCACCTCTGTTTACCCACCTGTTTTCCCGCCTCTGATTCCCCACCTCAGATTCCCTGCCTCAGATTCCCCGCCTCTGATTGTCCACCTCTGATTCCCCGCCTCTGATTCCCCACCTCTGATTCCCCACTTCTGATTCCCCGCCTCTGATTCCCCGTCTCTGATTCCCCGCCTCTGATTCCCCGCCTCTGATTCCCCACCTCTGATTCCCCACTTCTGATTCCCCGCCTCTGATTCCCCGCCTCTGATTCCCCGCCTCTGATTCACCGCCTCTGATTCCCCGCCTCTGATTCCCCGCCTCTGATTCCCCACTTCTGATTGCCCGCCTCTGATTCCACGCCTCTGATTCCCCGCCTCTGATTCCCCACCTCTGATTCCCCACTTCTGATTCCCCACCTCTGATTCCCCGCCTCTGATTCCACGCCTCTGATTCCCCACCTCTGATTCTCCACTTCTGATTCCCCATCTCTGATTCTCCGCCTCTGATACCCTGCCTCTGATAACTTTTTACTGATTCCCTGCCTCAGATTCCCTGCCTCCGATTCCCTGCCTCAGATTCCCTGCCTCAGATTCCCTGCATCAGATTCCCTTCATCTGATTCCCTGCCTCTGATTCCCCGCCTCTGATTCCCCGCCTCTGATTCCCCACCTCTGTCTCTACGCCTCTATTTTGCCTGCACTCTTTCCCCTCCACTCTTTCTGTGCCTCTCTTTCCCTCCCTCAATTTCAACAACTCTGTTTGATCTGTTCTGTGTACCTAATTTTCAACACACAAGTTCCAACCACTATGTTTCGCCCATCTCTTTCGCTACCTCTATTTATGCAGCTATGTTTACCCGCTTCTGTTTACCCGCCTGTTTCCCCACATCTCTTTCCCCACCTCTGATTCCACGCCTCTGATTCCCCGCCTCTGATTCCCCGCCTCTGATTCCCCGCCTCTGATTCACCGCCTCCCTTTCCGCGCAACTTTCCTGGCCTACGTTTCCCCACATCTCTTTCCCGACCTCTGATTCCACGCCTCAGATTTGCCACCTCTGATTTCCTGCCTCTGATTCCCTGCCTCTGATTCCCTGCCTCTGATTCCCCACCTCTGATTCCCCCCTCTGATTCCCCGCCTCTGATTCCGAGCCTCTGATTCCCCACCTCTGATTCCCCGCCTCTGATTCCCTGCCTCTCTTTCCCTACCTCTATTTCCGTGCCTCTTTCTCTGCATCTCGTTTCCCACATCTCATTTCCCCCTTCTGATAACCCGCATCAGATTCCCTGCCACAGATTCCCTGCCTCAGATTCCCTGCCTCAGATTCCCTGCCTCAGATTCCCTTCATATGATTCCCTGCCTCTGATTCCACGCCTCTGATTCCCCACCTCTGATTCCCTGCCTCAGATTCCCTGCCTCTGATTCCCTGCCTCTGATTCCCTGCCTCTGATTTCCTGCATCTGATTGCCCGCCTCTGATTCTCCGCCTCTGATTCCCCGCCTCTGATTCCCCGCCTCTGATTCCCCGCCTCTTGATTCCCCGCCTCTGATTCCCCACCTCTGATTCCCTGCCTCTGATAACCTGCCTCTGATTCCCTGCCTCTGATTCCCGGACTCTGAATCCCCACCTCTGATTCCCCGTGTCCGATTCCGCACCCATGTTTCACCACCTCTGTTGCTCTGCTTCTGATTTCCCGGCTCAGATTCACCGGCTCTGATTCCGCACCTCTGATTCCACGCCTCTCTTTCTGTGTCTCTGATTCCCCGCCTCTGATTCCACGCCTCTGATTACCCGCCTCTGATACCCTGCCTCTCTTTCCCTGCCTCTATATCCGTGCCTCTTTCTCTGCATCTCGTTTCCCACATCTCATTTCCCCCTTCTGATAACCCGCATCAGATTCCCTGCCACAGATTCCCTGCCTCAGATACCCTGCCTCAGATTCCCTGCATGAGATTCCCTTCATCTGATTCCCTGCCTCTGATTCCCCGCGGCTGATTCCCTGCATCTGATTCCCCGCCTCTGTTTACCCGCCTGTTTCCCCGCCTCTGATTCACCACCTCATATTCGCCACCTCAGGTTCCCTGCCTCTGATTCCCTGCCTCTGATTCCCTGCCTCTGATTCCCTGCATCTGATTGCCCGCCTCTGATACCCTGCCTCTGATTCCCCGCCTCTGATTCCCCGCCTCTGATTCCCCGCCTCTGATTTCCCACCTCTGATTCCCCACTTCTGATTCCCCGCCTCTGATTCCCCGTCTCTGATTCCACGCCTCTGATTCCCCGCCTCTGATTCAGCGCCTCTGATTCCCCGCCTCTGATACCCCGCCTCTGATTCCCCGCCTCTGATTCAGCGCCTCTGATTCCCCGCCTCTGATACCCCGCCTCTGATTCCCCGCCTCTGATTCCCTGCCTCTGATTCCCTGCCTCTGATTCCCTGCCTCTGATACCCTGCCTCTCTTTCCCTGCCTCTATTTCCGTGCCTCTTTCTCTGCATCTCGTTTCCCACATCTCATTTCCCCCTTCTGATAACCCGCATCAGATTCCCTGCCACAGATTCCCTGCCTCAGATTCCCTGCCTCAGATTCCCTGCATCAGATTCCCTTCATCTGATTCCCTGCCTCTGATTCCCCGCCTCTGATTCCCTGCATCTGATTCCCAGCCTCTGTTTACCCGCCTGTTTCCCCGCCTCTGATTCACCACCTCATATTCGTCACCTCAGGTTCCCTGCCTCTGATTCCCTGCCTCTGATTCCCTGCCTCTGATTCCCTGCATCTGATTGCCCGCCTCTGATACCCTGCCTCTGATTCCCCGCCTCTGATTCCCCGCTCTGATTCCCCGCCTCTGATTTCCCACCTCTGATTCCCCACTTCTGATTCCCCGCCTCTGATTCCCCGTCTGTGATTCCACGCCTCTGATTCCCCGCCTCTGATTCCGCGCCTCTGATTCCCCGCCTCTTATACCCCGCCTCTGATTCCCCGCCTCTGATTCTCTGCATCTGATTCCCCGCCTCAGATTCCCCGCCTCTGATTCCCCGACTCTGATTCCCCGCCTCTGATTCCCCGACTCTGATTCCCCGCCTCTGATTCCCCGCCTCTGATTCCCCGCCTATGTTTACCCGCCTCTGTTTACCCGCCTGTTTTCCCGCCTCTGATTGCCCACCTCAGATTCCCTGCCTCAGATTCCCTGCCTCAGATTCCCTGCCTCTGATTCCCTGCCTCTGATTCCCTGCATCTGATTGCCCGCCTCTGATTACCTGCCTCTGATTCCCCGCCTCTGATTCCCCACCTCTGATTCCCCACTTCTGATTCCCCGCCTCTGATTCCCCGCGTCTGATTCCCCGCCTCTGATTCACTGCCTCTGATTCCCCGCCTCTGATTCCCCGCCTCTGATTCCCCACCTCTGATAGCCCCGCCTCTGATTCGCTGATTCTGATTCCCCGCCTCTGATTCCCCACCTCTGATTCCCCACTTCTGATTCCCCGCCTCTGATTCCCCGCCTCTGATTCCACGCCTCTGATTCCCCGCCTCTGATTCCCCGCCTCTGATTCCACGCCTCTGATTCCCCTCCTCTGATACCCCGCCTCTGATTCCCCACCTCTGATTCCCCGCCTCTGATTCCCTGCCTCTGATTCCCCGCCTCTGATTCCGCGCCTCTGATTCCCCGCCTATGTTTACCCACCTCTGTTTACCCACCTGTTTCCCCGCCTCTGATTCCCCACCTCAGATTCCCTGCCTCAGATTCCCCGCCTCTGATTCTCCGCCTCTGATTCCCCGCCTCTGATTCCCCACCTCTGATTCCCCACTTCTGATTCCCCGCCTCTGATTCCCCGTCTCTGATTCCCCGCCTCTGATTCCCCGCCTCTGATTCCCCACCTCTGATTCACTGCCTCCCATTCCGCTCAACTTTCCTGGCCTACATTTCCCCACATATCTTTCCCCGCCTCTGATTTCCCGCCTCTGATTCCACGCCTCTGATTCCCCGCCTATGTTTACCCGCCTCTGTTTACCCGCCTGTTTTCCCGCCTCTGATTCCCCACCACAGATTCCCTGCCTCAGATTCCCTGCCTCAGATTCCCTGCATCAGATTCCCTTCATTTGATTCCCAGCGTCTGATTCCCTGCCTCTGATTCCCTGCATCTGATTGCCCGCCTCTGATTCCCCGCCTCTGATTCCCCGCCTCTGATTCCCCACCTCTGATTCCCCACTTCTGATTCCCCGCCTCTGATTCCCCGCCTCTGATTCCCCGCCTCTGATTCACCGCCTCTGATTCCCCGCCTCTGATTCCCCACTTCTGATTGCCCGCCTCTGATTCCACGCCTCTGATTCCCCGCCTCTGATTCCCCACCTCTGATTCCCCACTTCTGATTCCCCACCTCTGATTCCCCGCCTCTGATTCCACGCCTCTGATTCCCCACCTCTGATTCTCCACTTCTGATTCCCCACCTCTGATTCTCCGCCTCTGATACCCTGTCTCTGATAACTTTTTACTGATTCCCTGCCTCAGATTCCCTGCCTCCGATTCCCTGCCTCAGATTCCCTGCCTCAGATTCCCTGCATCAGATTCCCTTCATCTGATTCCCTGCCTCTGATTCCCCGCCTCTGATTCCCTGCCTCTGATTCCCCGCCTCTGATTCCGCGCCTCTGATTCCCCGCCTATGTTTACCCACCTCTGTTTACCCACCTGTTTTCCCGCCTCTGATTCCCCACCTCAGATTCCCTGCCTCAGATTCCCCGCCTCTGATTGTCCACCTCTGATTCCCCGCCTCTGATTCCCCACCTCTGATTCCCCACTTCTGATTCCCCGCCTCTGATTCCCCGTCTCTGATTCCCCGCCTCTGATTCCCCGCCTCTGATTCCCCACCTCTGATTCCCCACTTCTGATTCCCCGCCTCTGATTCCCCGCCTCTGATTCCCCGCCTCTGATTCACCGCCTCTGATTCCCCGCCTCTGATTCCCCGCCTCTGATTCCCCACTTCTGATTGCCCGCCTCTGATTCCACGCCTCTGATTCCCCGCCTCTGATTCCCCACCTCTGATTCCCCACTTCTGATTCCCCACCTCTGATTCCCCGCCTCTGATTCCACGCCTCTGATTCCCCACCTCTGATTCTCCACTTCTGATTCCCCATCTCTGATTCTCCGCCTCTGATACCCTGCCTCTGATAACTTTTTACTGATTCCCTGCCTCAGATTCCCTGCCTCCGATTCCCTGCCTCAGATTCCCTGCCTCAGATTCCCTGCATCAGATTCCCTTCATCTGATTCCCTGCCTCTGATTCCCCGCCTCTGATTCCCCGCCTCTGATTCCCCACCTCTGTCTCTACGCCTCTATTTTGCCTGCACTCTTTCCCCTCCACTCTTTCTGTGCCTCTCTTTCCCTCCCTCAATTTCAACAACTCTGTTTGATCTGTTCTGTGTACCTAATTTTCAACACACAAGTTCCAACCACTATGTTTCGCCCATCTCTTTCGCTACCTCTATTTATGCAGCTATGTTTACCCGCTTCTGTTTACCCGCCTGTTTCCCCACATCTCTTTCCCCACCTCTGATTCCACGCCTCTGATTCCCCGCCTCTGATTCCCCGCCTCTGATTCCCCGCCTCTGATTCACCGCCTCCCTTTCCGCGCAACTTTCCTGGCCTACGTTTCCCCACATCTCTTTCCCGACCTCTGATTCCACGCCTCAGATTTGCCACCTCTGATTTCCTGCCTCTGATTCCCTGCCTCTGATTCCCTGCCTCTGATTCCCCACCTCTGATTCCCCCCTCTGATTCCCCGCCTCTGATTCCGAGCCTCTGATTCCCCACCTCTGATTCCCCGCCTCTGATTCCCTGCCTCTCTTTCCCTACCTCTATTTCCGTGCCTCTTTCTCTGCATCTCGTTTCCCACATCTCATTTCCCCCTTCTGATAACCCGCATCAGATTCCCTGCCACAGATTCCCTGCCTCAGATTCCCTGCCTCAGATTCCCTGCCTCAGATTCCCTTCATATGATTCCCTGCCTCTGATTCCACGCCTCTGATTCCCCACCTCTGATTCCCTGCCTCAGATTCCCTGCCTCTGATTCCCTGCCTCTGATTCCCTGCCTCTGATTTCCTGCATCTGATTGCCCGCCTCTGATTCTCCGCCTCTGATTCCCCGCCTCTGATTCCCCGCCTCTGATTCCCCGCCTCTTGATTCCCCGCCTCTGATTCCCCACCTCTGATTCCCTGCCTCTGATAACCTGCCTCTGATTCCCTGCCTCTGATTCCCGGACTCTGAATCCCCACCTCTGATTCCCCGTGTCCGATTCCGCACCCATGTTTCACCACCTCTGTTGCTCTGCTTCTGATTTCCCGGCTCAGATTCACCGGCTCTGATTCCGCACCTCTGATTCCACGCCTCTCTTTCTGTGTCTCTGATTCCCCGCCTCTGATTCCACGCCTCTGATTACCCGCCTCTGATACCCTGCCTCTCTTTCCCTGCCTCTATATCCGTGCCTCTTTCTCTGCATCTCGTTTCCCACATCTCATTTCCCCCTTCTGATAACCCGCATCAGATTCCCTGCCACAGATTCCCTGCCTCAGATACCCTGCCTCAGATTCCCTGCATGAGATTCCCTTCATCTGATTCCCTGCCTCTGATTCCCCGCGGCTGATTCCCTGCATCTGATTCCCCGCCTCTGTTTACCCGCCTGTTTCCCCGCCTCTGATTCACCACCTCATATTCGCCACCTCAGGTTCCCTGCCTCTGATTCCCTGCCTCTGATTCCCTGCCTCTGATTCCCTGCATCTGATTGCCCGCCTCTGATACCCTGCCTCTGATTCCCCGCCTCTGATTCCCCGCCTCTGATTCCCCGCCTCTGATTTCCCACCTCTGATTCCCCACTTCTGATTCCCCGCCTCTGATTCCCCGTCTCTGATTCCACGCCTCTGATTCCCCGCCTCTGATTCAGCGCCTCTGATTCCCCGCCTCTGATACCCCGCCTCTGATTCCCCGCCTCTGATTCAGCGCCTCTGATTCCCCGCCTCTGATACCCCGCCTCTGATTCCCCGCCTCTGATTCCCTGCCTCTGATTCCCTGCCTCTGATTCCCTGCCTCTGATTCCCTGCATCTGATTGCCCGCCTCTGATACCCTGCCTCTGATTCCCCGCCTCTGATTCCCCGCCTCTGATTCCCCGCCTCTGATTTCCCACCTCTGATTCCCCACTTCTGATTCCCCGCCTCTGATTCCCCGTCTCTGATTCCACGCCTCTGATTCCCCGCCTCTGATTCAGCGCCTCTGATTCCCCGCCTCTGATACCCCGCCTCTGATTCCCCGCCTCTGATTCCCTGCATCTGATTCCCCGCCTCAGATTCCCCGCCTCTGATTCCCCGGCTCTGATTCCCCGCCTCTGATTCCCCGCCTCTGATTCCCCGCCTCTGATTCCCCGCCTCTGATTCCCCGCCTATGTTTACCCGCCTCTGTTTACCCGCCTGTTTTCCCGCCTCTGATTGCCCACCTCAGATTCCCTGCCTCAGATTCCCTGCCTCAGATTCCCTGCCTCTGATTCCCTGCCTCTGATTCCCTGCATCTGATTGCCCGCCTCCGATTACCTGCCTCTGATTCCCCGCCTCTGATTCCCCACCTCTGATTCCCCACTTCTGATTCCCCGCCTCTGATTCCCCACGTCTGATTCCCCGCCTCTGATTCACCGCCTCTGATTCCCCGCCTCTGATTCCCCGCCTCTGATTCCCCACCTCTGATTGCCCCGCCTCTGATTCGCTGATTCTGATTCCCCGCCTCTGATTCCCCACCTCTGATTCCCCACTTCTGATTCCCCGCCTCTGATTCCCCGCCTCTGATTCCACGCCTCTGATTCCCCGCCTCTGATTCCACGCCTCTGATTCCCCGCCTCTGATTCCCCTCCTCTGATACCCCGCCTCTGATTCCCCACCTCTGATTCCCCGCATCTGATTCCCCGCCTCTGATTTCCCGCCTCTGATTCCCTGCCTCTGATTCCGCGCCTCTGATTCCGCGCCTCTGATTCCCCGCCTATGTTTACCCACCTCTGTTTACCCACCTGTTTCCCCGCCTCTGATTCCGCACCACAGATTCCCTGCCTCAGATTCCCCGCCTCTGATTCTCTGCCTCTGAATCCCCGCCTCTGATTCCCCACCTCTGATTCCCCACTTCTGATTCCCCGCCTCTGATTCCCCGCCTCTGATTCCCCGCCTCTGATTCCCCGCCTCTGATTCCCCACCTCTGATTCAGTGCCTCCCTTTCCGCTCAAATTTCCTGGCCTACTTTTCCCCACATATCTTTCCCCGCCTCTGATTTCCCGCCTCTGATTCCACGCCTCTGATTCCCCGCCTATGTTTACCCGCCTCTGTTTACACGCCTGTTTTCCCTCCTCTGATTCCCCACCACAGTTTCCCTGCCTCAGATTCCCTGCCTCAGATTCCCTGCATCAGATTCCCTTCATTTGATTCCCTGCGTCTGATTCCCTGCCTCTGATTCCCTGCATCTGATTGCCCGCCTCTGTTTCCCCGCCTCTGATTCCCCGCCTCTGATTCCCCACGTCTGATTCCCCACTTCTGATTCCCCGCCTCTGATTCCCCGCCTCTGATTCCCCACCTCTGATTCACCGCCTCTGATTCCCCGCCTCTGATTCCCCGCCTCTGATTCCCCACTTCTGATTGCCCGCCTCTGATTCCACGCCTCTGATTCCCCGCCTCTGATTCCCCACCTCTGATTCCCCACTTCTGATTCCCCACCTCTGATTCCCCGCCTCTGATTCCACGCCTCTGATTCCCCACCTCCGATTCCCCACTTCTGAATCCACACCTCTGATTCTCCGCCTCTGATACCCTGCCTCTGATAACTTTTTACTGATTCCCTGCCTCAGATTCCCTGCCTCCGATTCCCTGCCTCAGATTCCCTGCCTCAGATTCCCTGCATCAGATTCCCTTCATCTGATTCCCTGCCTCTGATTCCCCACCTCTGAATCCCCGCCTCTGATTCCCCACCTCTGTCTCTACGCCTCTATTTTGACTGCACTCTTTCCCCTCCACTCTTTCTGTGCCTCTCTTTCCCTCCCTCAATTTCAACAACTCTGTTTGATCTGTTCTGTGTACCTAATTTTCAACACACAAGTTCCAACCACTATGTTTCGCCCATCTCTTTCGCTGCCTCTATTTATGCAGCTATGTTTGCCCGCTTCTGTTTACCCGCCTGTTTCCCCACATCTCTTTCCCCACCTCTGATTCCACGCCTCTGATTCCCCGCCTCTGATTCCCCGCCTCTGAATCCCCGCCTCTGATTCACCGCCTCCCTTTCCGCGCACCGTTCCTGGCCTACGTTTCCCCACATCTCTTTCCCCACCTCTGATTCCACGCCTCAGATTCGCCGCATCTGATTTCCCGCCTCTGATTCCCTGCCTCTGATTCCCTGCCTCTGATTCCCCACCTGTGATTCCCCCCTCTGATTCCCCGCCTCTGATTCCCAGCCTCTGATTCCCCACCTCTGATTCCCCGCCTCTGATTCCCTGTCTGTCTTTCCCTGCCTCTAATTCCGTGTCTCTTTCTCTGCATCTCGTTTCCCACATCTCATTTCCCCCTTCTAATAACCCGCATCAGATTCCCTGCCTCAGATTCCCTGCATCAGATTCCCTTCATATGATTCCCTGCCTCTGATTCCACGGCTCTGATTCCCCACCTCTGATTCCCTGCCTCAGATTCCCTGCCTCTGATTCCCTGCCTCTGATTCCCTGCCTCTGATTTCCTGCATCAGATTCCCCGCCTCTGATTCTCCGCCTCTGATTCCCCGCCTCTGATTCCCCGCCTCTGATTCCCCGCCTCTTGATTCCCCGCCTCTGATTCCCCACCTCTGATTCCCTGCCTCTGATAACCTGCCTCTGATTCCCTGCCTCTGATTCCCGGACTCTGAATCCCCACCTCTGATTCCCCGTGTCCGATTCCGCACCCATGTTTCACCACCTCTGTTGCTCTGCTTCTGATTTCCCGGCTCAGATTCACCGGCTCTGATTCCGCACCTCTGATTCCACGCCTCTCTTTCTGTGTCTCTGATTCCCCGCCTCTGATTCCACGCCTCTGATTACCCGCCTCTGATACCCTGCCTCTCTTTCCCTGCCTCTATATCCGTGCCTCTTTCTCTGCATCTCGTTTCCCACATCTCATTTCCCCCTTCTGATAACCCGCATCAGATTCCCTGCCACAGATTCCCTGCCTCAGATACCCTGCCTCAGATTCCCTGCATGAGATACCCTTCATCTGATTCCCTGCCTCTGATTCCCCGCGGCTGATTCCCTGCATCTGATTCCCCGCCTCTGTTTACCCGCCTGTTTCCCCGCCTCTGATTCACCACCTCATATTCGCCACCTCAGGTTCCCTGCCTCTGATTCCCTGCCTCTGATTCCCTGCCTCTGATTCCCTGCATCTGATTGCCCGCCTCTGATACCCTGCCTCTGATTCCCCGCCTCTGATTCCCCGCCTCTGATTCCCCGCCTCTGATTTCCCACCTCTGATTCCCCACTTCTGATTCCCCGCCTCTGATTCCCCGTCTCTGATTCCACTCCTCTGATTCCCCGCCTCTGATTCAGCGCCTCTGATTCCCCGCCTCTGATACCCCGCCTCTGATTCCCCGCCTCTGATTCCCTGCATCTGATTCCCCGCCTCACATTCCCCGCCTCTGATTCCCCGACTCTGATTCCCCGCCTCTGATTCCCCGCCTCTGATTCCCCGCCTCTGATTCCCCGCCTCTGATTCCCCGCCTATGTTTACCCGCCTCTGTTTACCCGCCTGTTTTCCCGCCTCTGATTGCCCACCTCAGATTCCCTGCCTCAGATTCCCTGCCTCAGATTCCCTGCCTCTGATTCCCTGCCTCTGATTCCCTGCATCTGATTGCCCGCCTCCGATTACCTGCCTCTGATTCCCCGCCTCTGATTCCCCACCTCTGATTCCCCACTTCTGATTCCCCGCCTCTGATTCCCCGCGTCTGATTCCCCGCCTCTGATTCACCGCCTCTGATTCCCCGCCTCTGATTCCCCGCCTCTGATTCCCCACCTCTGATTGCCCCGCCTCTGATTCGCTGATTCTGATTCCCCGCCTCTGATTCCCCACCTCTGATTCCCCACTTCTGATTCCCCGCCTCTGATTCCCCGCCTCTGATTCCACGCCTCTGATTCCCCGCCTCTGATTCCCCGCCTCTGATTCCCCGCCTCTGATTCCCCTCCTCTGATACCTCGCCTCTGATTCCCCACCTCTGATTCCCCGCATCTGATTCCCCGCCTCTGATTCCCCGCCTCTGATTCCCTGCCTCTGATTCCGCGCCTCTGATTACGCGCCTCTGATTCCCCGCCTATGTTTACCCACCTCTGTTTTCCCACCTGTTTCCCCGCCTCTGATTCCGCACCTCAGATTCCCTGCCTCAGATTCCCCGCCTCTGATTCTCTGCCTCTGAATCCCCGCCTCTGATTCCCCACCTCTGATTCCCCACTTCTGATTCCCCGCCTCTGATTCCCCGCCTCTGATTCCCCGCCTCTGATTCCCCGCCTCTGATTCCCCACCTCTGTTTCAGTGCCTCCCTTTCGGCTCAACTTTCCTGGCCTACTTTTCCCCACATATCTTTCCCCGCCTCTGATTTCCCGCCTCTGATTCCACGCCTCTGATTCCCCGCCTATGTTTACCCGCCTCTGTCTACCCGCCTGTTTTCCCTCCTCTGATTCCCCACCACAGATTCCCTTCATTTGATTCCCTGCGTCTGATTCCCTGCCTCTGATTCCCTGCATCTGATTGCCCGCCTCTGATTCCCCGCCTCTGATTCCCCGCCTCTGATTCCCCACGTCTGATTCCCCACTTCTGATTCCCCGCCTCTGATTCCCCGCCTCTGATTCCCCACCTCTGATTCACCGCCTCTGATTCCCCGCCTCTGATTCCCCGCCTCTGATTCCCCACTTCTGATTGCCCGCCTCTGATTCCACGCCTCTGATTCCCTGCCTCTTATTCCCCACCTCTGATTCCCCACTTCTGATTCCCCACCTCTGATTCCCCACCTCTGATTCCACGCCTCTGATTCCCCACCTCTGATTCCCCACTTCTGAATCCCCACCTCTGATTCCCCACTTCTGAATCCCCACCTCTGATTCTCCGCCTCTGATACCCTGCCTCTGATAACTTTTTACTGATTCCCTGCCTTTGATTCCCTGCCTCCGATTCCCTGCCTCAGATTCCCTGCCTCAGATTCCCTGCATCAGATTCTCTTCATCTGATTCCCTGCCTCTGATTCCCCGCCTCTGAATCCCCGCCTCTGATTCCCCACCTCTGTCTCTACGCCTCTATTTTGACTGCACTCTTTCCCCTCCACTCTTTCTGTGCCTCTCTTTCCCTCCCTCAATTTCAACAACTCTGTTTGATCTGTTCTGTGTACCTAATTTTCAACACACAAGTTCCAACCACTATGTTTCGCCCATCTCTTTCGCTGCCTCTATTTATGCAGCTATGTTTACCCGCTTCTGTTTACCCGCCTGATTCCCCACATCTCTTTCCCCACCTCTGATTCCACGCCTCTGATTCCCCGCCTCTGATTCCCCGCCTCTGAATCCCCGCCTCTGATTCACCGCCTCCCTTTCCGCGCAACTTTCCTGGCCTACGTTTCCCCACATCTCTTTCCCCACCTCTGATTCCACACCTCAGATTCGCCGCCTCTGATTTCCCGCCTCTGATTCCATGCCTCTGATTCCCTGCCTCTGATTCCCCACCTCTGATTCCCCCCTCTGATTCCCCGCCTCTGATTCCCAGCCTCTGATTCCCCACCTCTGATTCCCCGCCTCTGATTCCCCGCCTCTGATTTCCCACCTCTGATTCCCCACTTCTGATTCCCCGCCTCTGATTCCCCGTCTCTGATTCCACGCCTCTGATTCCCCGCCTCTGATTCAGCGCCTCTGATTCCCCGCCTCTGATACCCCGCCTCTGATTCCCCGCCTCTGATTCCCTGCATCTGATTCCCCGCCTCAGATTCCCCGCCTCTGATTCCCCGACTCTGATTCCCCGCCTCTGATTCCCCGCCTCTGATTCCCCGCCTCTGATTCCCCGCCTCTGATTCCCCGCCTATGTTTACCCGCCTCTGTTTACCCGCCTGTTTTCCCGCCTCTGATTGCCCACCTCAGATTCCCTGCCTCAGATTCCCTGCCTCAGATTCCCTGCCTCTGATTCCCTGCCTCTGATTCCCTGCATCTGATTGCCCGCCTCCGATTACCTGCCTCTGATTCCCCGACTCTGATTCCCCACCTCTGATTCCCCACTTCTGATTCCCCGCCTCTGATTCCCCGCGTCTGATTCCCCGCCTCTGATTCACCGCCTCTGATTCCCCGCCTCTGATTCCCCGCCTCTGATTCCCCACCTCTGATTGCCCCGCCTCTGATTCGCTGATTCTGATTCCCCGCCTCTGATTCCCCACCTCTGATTCCCCACTTCTGATTCCCCGCCTCTGATTCCCCGCCTCTGATTCCACGCCTCTGATTCCCCGCCTCTGATTCCCCGCCTCTGATTCCCCGCCTCTGATTCCCCTCCTCTGATACCTCGCCTCTGATTCCCCACCTCTGATTCCCCGCATCTGATTCCCCGCCTCTGATTCCCCGCCTCTGATTCCCTGCCTCTGATTCCGCGCCTCTGATTCCGCGCCTCTGATTCCCCGCCTATGTTTACCCACCTCTGTTTTCCCACCTGTTTCCCCGCCTCTGATTCCGCACCTCAGATTCCCTGCCTCAGAATCCCCGCCTCTGATTCTCTGCCTCTGAATCCCCGCCTCTGATTCCCCACCTCTGATTCCCCACTTCTGATTCCCCGCCTCTGATTCCCCGCCTCTGATTCCCCGCCTCTGATTCCCCGCCTCTGATTCCCCACCTCTGATTCAGTGCCTCCCTACCGCTCAACTTTCCTGGCCTACTTTTCCCCACATATCTTTCCCCGCCTCTGATTTCCCGCCTCTGATTCCCCGCGTCTGATTCCCCGCCTCTGATTCACCGCCTCTGATTCCCCGCCTCTGATTCCCCGCCTCTGATTCCCCACCTCTGATTGCCCCGCCTCTGATTCGCTGATTCTGATTCCCCGCCTCTGATTCCCCACCTCTGATTCCCCACTTCTGATTCCCCGCCTCTGATTCCCCGCCTCTGATTCCACGCCTCTGATTCCCCTCCTCTGATTCCCCGCCTCTGATTCCCCGCCTCTGATTCCCCTCCTCTGATACCTCGCCTCTGATTCCCCACCTCTGATTCCCCGCATCTGATTCCCCGCCTCTGATTCCCCGCCTCTGATTCCCTGCCTCTGATTCCGCGCCTCTGATTCCGCGCCTCTGATTCCCCGCCTATGTTTACCCACCTCTGTTTTCCCACCTGTTTCCCCGCCTCTGATTCCGCACCTCAGATTCCCTGCCTCAGATTCCCCGCCTCTGATTCTCTGCCTCTGAATCCCCGCCTCTGATTCCCCACCTCTGATGCTCCTCTGATGCTCCTCTGATGCTCCTCTGATGCTCCTCTGATGCTCCTTCTCCTACTCCTGCTCCTCTGATGCTCCTCTGATGACCTCTGATGCTCCTGCTCCTGCTCCTGCTCCTGCTCCTGCTCCTCTGATGCTCCTCTGATGGTCCTGCTCCTGCTCCTGCTCCTGCTCCTGCTCCTGCTCCTGCTCCTGCTCCTCTGATGCTCCTCTGATGCTCCTGCTCCTGCACCTGCTCCTGCTCCTGCTCCTGCTCCTGCTCCTGCTCCTGCTCCTGCTCCTGCTCCTCTGATGCTCCTCTGATGCTCCTGCTCCTGCACCTGCTCCTGCTCCTGCTCCTGCTTCTGCTCCTGCTCCTGCTCCTGCTCCTCTGATGCTCCTCTGATGCTCCTCTGATGCTCCTGCACCTGCTCCTGCTCCTGCTCCTGCTCCTGCTCCTGCTCCTGCTCCTGCTCCTGCTACTCTGATGCTCCTGCTCCTGCACATGCTCCTGCTCCTGCTCCTGCTCCTGCTCCTGCTCCTGCTCCTGCTCCTCTGATGCTCCTCTGATGCTCCTCTGATGCTCCTCTGATGCTCCTCTGATGCTCCACTGATGCTCCTCTGATGCTCCTCTGATGCTCCTCTGATGCTCCTCTGATGCTCCTCTGATGCTCCTCTGATGCTCCTCTGATGCTCCTCTGATGCTCCAATGATGCACCTCTGATGCTCCTGTGATGCTCCTGTGATGCTCCTGTGATGCTCCTCTGATGCTCCTCTGATGCTCCTCTGATGCTCCTCTGATGCTGCTCTGATGCTCCTCTGATCCTCCTCTGATCCTCCTCTGATGCTCCTCTGATGCTCCTCTGATGCTCCTCTGATGCTCCTCTGATGCTCCTCTGATGCTCCTCTGATGCTCCTCTGATGCTCCTCTGAGGCTCCTCTGAGGCTCCTCTGAGGCTCCTCTGAGGCTCCTCTGATGCTCCTCTGATGCTCCTCTGATTCTCCACTGAGGCTCCTCTGATGCTCCTCTGATGCTCCTCTGATGCTCCTGTGATGCTCCTCTGATGCTCCTCTGCTGCTCCTCTGATGCTCCTCTGATGCTCCTCTGATTCTCCTCTGATGCCCCTCTGATGCTCCTCTGATGCTCCTCTGATGCCTCTCTGATGCTCCTCTGATGCTCCTCTGATGCTCCTCTGATGCTCCTCTGATGCTCCTCTGATCCTCCTCTGATGCTACTCTGATGCACCTCTGATGCTCTTCTGATGCTCCTCTGATGCTCCTCTGAGGCTCCTGTGATGCTCCTCTGATGCTCCTCTGATGCTCCACTGATGCTCCTCTGATGCTCCACTGATGCTCCAATGATGCTCCTCTGATGCTCCTGTGATGCTCCTGTGATGCTCCTCTGATGCTCCTCTGATGCTCCTCTGATGCTCCTCTGATGCTCCTTCTCCTACTCCTGCTCCTCTGATGCTCCTCTGATGACCTCTGATGCTCCTGCTCCTGCTCCTGCTCCTGCTCCTGCTCCTCTGATGCTCCTCTGATGGTCCTGCTCCTGCTCCTGCTCCTGCTCCTGCTCCTGCTCCTGCTCCTGCTCCTCTGATGCTCCTCTGATGCTCCTGCTCCTGCACCTGCTCCTGCTCCTGCTCCTGCTCCTGCTCCTGCTCCTGCTCCTGCTCCTGCTCCTCTGATGCTCCTCTGATGCTCCTGCTCCTGCACCTGCTCCTGCTCCTGCTCCTTCTCCTGCTCCTGCTCCTGCTCCTGCTCCTCTGATGCTCCTCTGATGCTCCTCTGATGCTCCTCTGATGCTCCTCTGATGCTCCACTGATGCTCCTCTGATGCTCCTCTGATGCTCCTCTGATGCTCCTCTGATGCTCCTCTGATGCTCCTCTGATGCTCCTCTGATGCTCCTCTGATGCTCCTCTGATGCTCCTCTGATGCTCCAATGATGCACCTCTGATGCTCCTGTGATGCTCCTGTGATGCTCCTGTGATGCTCCTCTGAAGCTCCTCTGATGCTCCTCTGATGCTCCTCTGATGCTGCTCTGATGCTCCTCTGATCCTCCTCTGATCCTCCTCTGATGCTCCTCTGATGCTCCTCTGATGCTCCTCTGATGCTCCTCTCATGCTCCTCTGATGCTCCTCTGATGCTCCTCTGATGCTCCTCTGAGGCTCCTCTGAGGCTCCTCTGAGGCTCCTCTGATGCTCCTCTGATGCTCCTCTGATTCTCCTCTGAGGCTCCTCTGATGCTCCTCTGATGCTCCTCTGATGCTCCTCTGATGCTCCTGTGATGCTCCTCTGATGCTCCTCTGCTGCTCCTCTGATGCTCCTCTGATGCTCCTCTGATGCTCCTCTGATGCTCCTCTGATGCTCCTCTGATCCTCCTCTGATGCTCCTCTGATGCCTCTCTGATGCTCCTCTGATGCTCCTCTGATGCTCCTCTGATGCTCCTCTGATCCTCCTCTGATGCTACTCTGATGCTCCTCTGATGCTCCTCTGATCCTCCTCTGATGCTCCTCTGATGCTCCTCTGATCCTCCTCTGATGCTACTCTGATGCTCCTCTGATGCTCTTCTGATGCTCCTCTGATGCTCCTCTGATGCTCCTCTGAGGCTCCTCTGATGCTCATCTGATGCTCCTCTGATGCTCCTCTGATGCTCCTCTGATGCTCCACTGATGCTCCTCTGATGCTCCTCTGATGCTCCTCTGATGCTCCTCTGATGCTCCTCTGATGCTCCTCTGATGCTCCTCTGAGGCTCCTCTGATGCTCCTCTGATGCTCCTCTGATCCTCCTCTGATGCTCCTCTGATGCTCCTCTGATGCTCCTCTGATGCTCCTCTGATGCTCCTCTGATGCTCCTCTGATGCTCCTCTGATCCTCCTCTGATGCTCCTCTGATGCTCCTCTGATGCTCCTCTGATGCTCCTCTGATGCTCCTCTGATGCTCCAGTGATGCTCCTCTGATGCTCCTGTGATGCTCCTCTGATGCTCCTCTGATGCTCCTGTGATGCTCCTCTGATGCTCATCTGATGCTCCTCTGCTGTTCCTCTGATGCTCCACTGATGCTCCAATGATGCTCCTCTGATGCTCCTCTGATGCTCCTCTGATGCTCCTCTGATGCTCCTCTGATGCTCCTCTGATGCTCCTCGCTGTTCCTCTGATGCTCCTCTGATGCTCCTCTGATGCTCCTCTGATGCTCCTCTGAGGCTCCTCTGATGCTCCTCTGATGCTCCTCTGATGCTCCTCTGATGCTCCTCTGATGCTCCTCTAATGCTCCTCTGATGCTCCTCTGATGCTCCTGTGATGCTCCTCTGATGCTCCTGTGATCCTCCTCTGATGCTCCTCTGCTGCTCCTCTGATGCACCTCTGAGGCTCCTCTGATGCACCTCTGATGCTCCTCTGATCCTCCTCTGATGCTCGTCTGATGCTCCTCTGATGCTCCTCTGATGCTCCTCTGATGCTCCTCTGATGCTCCTCTGATGCTCCTCTGATGCTCGTCTGATGCTCCTCTGATGCTCCTCTGATGCTCCTCTGATGCTCCTCTGATGCTCCTCTGATGCTCCTCTGATCCTCCTCTGATGCTCCTCTGATGCTCCTCTGATGCTCCTCTGATGCTCCTCTGATGCTCTTCCTATGATCCTCTGATGCTCCTGCTCCTGCTCCTGCTCCTGCTCCTGCTCATGCTCTTGCTCCTGCTCCTGCTCCTGCTCCTGCTCATCTGATGCTCCTCTGATGCTCCTGCTCCTGCTCCTGCTCCTGCTCCTGCTCCTGCTCCTGCTCCTGCTCCTGCTCCTCTGATGCTCCTCTGATGCTCCTCTGATGCTCCTCAGATGTTCCTCTGATGCTCGTCTGATGCTCCTCTGATGCTCCTCTGATGCTCCTCTGATGCTCCTCTGATGCTCCTCTGATCCTCCTCTGATGCTCGTCTGATGCTCCTCTGATGCTCCTCTGATGCTCCTCTGATGCTCCTCTGATGCTCCTCTGATGCTCCTCTGATCCTCCTCTGATGCTCCTCTGATGCTCCTCTGATGCTCCTCTGATGCTCCTCTGATGCTCTTCCTATGATCCTCTGATGCTCCTGCTCCTGCTCCTGCTCCTGCTCCTGCTCATGCTCTTGCTCCTGCTCCTGCTCCTGCTCCTGCTCATCTGATGCTCCTCTGATGCTCCTGCTCCTGCTCCTGCTCCTGCTCCTGCTCCTGCTCCTGCTCCTGCTCCTGCTCCTCTGATGCTCCTCTGATGCTCCTCTGATGCTCCTCAGATGTTCCTCTGATGCTCCTCTGATGCTCCACTGATGCTCCTCTGATGCTCCTCTGATGCTCCTCTGATGCTCCTCTGATGCTCCTCTGTTGCTCCTCTGATGCTCCCCTGATGCTCCTCTGATGCTCCTCTGATGCTCCACTGATGCTCTTCTGATGCTCCTCTGATGCTCCTCTGATGCTCCTCTGATGCTCCTCTGATGCTCCTCTGAGGCTCCTCTGAGGCTCCTCTGAGGCTCCTCTGATGCTCCTCTGATGCTCCTCTGATGCTCCTCTGATGCTCCTCTGATGCTCCTCTGAGGCTCCTCTGATGCTCCTCTGATGCTCCTCTGATGCTCCTCTGATGCTCCTCTGATGCTCCTCTGATGCTGATGCTCCTCTGATCCTCCTCTGATGCTCCTCTGATGCTCATCTGATGCTCCTCTGATACTCCTCTGATGCTCCTCTGAGGCTCCTCTGATGCTCCTCTGATGCTCCTCTGATGCTCCTCTGATGCTCCTCTGATGCTCCTGTGATCATCCTGTGATCCTCCTCTGATGCTCCTGTGCTGCTCCTCTTATGCTCCTCTGATGCTCCTCTGATGCTCCTCTGAGGCTCCTCTGATGCTCCTCTGATGCTCCTGCTCCTGCTCCTGCTCCTGCTCCTGCTCCTGCTCCTGCTCCTGCTCCTGCTCCTGCTCCTGCTCCTGCTCCTGCTCCTGCTCCTGCTCCTGCTCCTGCTCCTGCTCTTGCTCCGTCTCCTGCTCCTGCTCCTGCTCCTGCTCCTGCTCCTGCTCCTGCTCCTGCTCCTGCTCCTGTTCCTGCTCCTGCTCCTGCTCCTGCACCTCTGATGCTCCTCTGATGCACCTCTGATGCTCCTCTGATGCTCCTCTGATACTCCTCTGATGCTCCTCAGATGCTCCTCTGATGCTTTTCTGATGCTCCTCTGATGCACCTCTGATGCTCCTCTGATGCACCTCTGATGCTCCTCTGATGCTCCTCTGATACTCCTCTGATGCTCCTCAGATGCTCCTCTGATGCTCCTCTGATACTCCTCTGATGCTCCTCAGATGCTCCTCTGATGCTCCTCTGATGCTCCTCTGATGCTCCTCTGATGCTCCTCTGATGCTCCTCTGATCCTCCTCTGATGCTCCTCTGATGCTCCTCTGATGCTCCTCTGATGCTCCTCTGATGCTCCTCTGATGCTCCTCTGATGCTCCTCTGATGCTCCTCTGATCCTCCTCTGATGCTCCTCTGATGCTCCTCTGATGCTCCTCTGATGCTCCTCTGATGCTCCTCTGATGCTCCTCTGATGCTCCTCTGATCCTCCTCTGATGCTCCACTGATGCTCCTCTGATTCTCCTCTGATGCTCCTCTGATGCTCCTCTGATGCTCCTGCTCCTGCTCCTGCTCCTGCTCCTGCTCCTGCTCCTGCTCCTGCTCCTGCTCCTGCTCCTCTGATGCTCCTCTGATGCTCCTCTGATGCTCCTCTGATGCTCCTCTGATGCTCCTCTGATGCTCCTCTGATGCTCCTCTGATGCTCCTCTGATCCTCCTCTGATGCTCCACTGATGCTCCTCTGATGCTCCACTAATGCTCCTCTGATGCTCCTCTGATGCTCCTCTGATGCTCCTCTGATGCTCCTCTGATGCTCCTCTGACGCTCCTCTGATGCTCCTCTGATGCTCCTCTGATGCTCCTGCTCCTGCTCCTGCTCCTCTGATGCCTCTCTGATGACCTCTGATGCTCCTGCTCCTGCTCCTGCTCCTGCTCCTGCTCCTGCTCCTCTGATGCTCCTCTGATGCTCCTCTGATCCTCCTCTGATGCTCCTCTGATGCTCCTCTGATGCTCCTCTGATGCTCCTCTGAGGCTCCTCTGATTCTCCTCTGATGCTCCTCTGATGCTCCTCTGATGCTCCTCTGATGCTCCTGTGATGCTCCTCTGATGCTCCTCTGATGCTCCTCTGATGCTCCTGTGATGCTCCTCTGATGCTCCTCTGCTGCTCCTCTGATGCTGATCTTATTCTCCTCTGATGCTCCTCTGATGCTCCTCTGATGCTCCTCTGATGCTCCTGTGATGCTCCTCTGATCCTCCTCTGATGCTCCTCTTATGCTCCTCTGATGCTCCTCTGATGCTCCTCTGAGGCTCCTCTGATGCTCCTCTGATGCTCCTCTGATGCTCCTCTGATGCTCCTCTGATGCTCCTCTGATACTCCTCTGATGCTCCTCTGATGCTCCTGTGATGCTCCTCTGATGCTCCTCTGCTGCTCCTCTGATGCTCATCTGCTGCTCCTCTGATTCTCCTCTGATGCTCCTCTGATGCTCCTCTGATGCTCCTCTGATGCTCCTCTGATCCACCTCTGATGCTCCTCTGATGCTCCTCTGATGCTCCTCTGATGCTCCTGTGATGCTCCTCTGATGCTCCTCTGCTGCTCCTCTGATGCTCATCTGATGCTCCTCTGATTCTCCTCTGATGCTCCTCTGATGCTCCTCTGATGCTCCTCTTATGCTCCTCTGATCCTCCTCTGATGCTCCTCTGATGCTCCTCTGATGCTCCTCTGATGCTCCTCTGATGCTCCTCTGATGCTACTCTGATGCTCCTCTGATGCTCCTCTGATGCTCCTCTGATGCTCCTCTGATGCTCCTCTGATGCTCCTCTGATGCTCCTCTGATCCTCCTCTGCTGCTCCTCTGATGCTCTTCTGATGCTCCTCTGATGCTCCTCTGATGCTCCTCTGATGCTCCTCTGATGCTCCTGTGATGCTCCTCTGATGCTCCTGTGATCCTCCTCTGATGCTCCTCTGATGCTCCTCTGATGCTCCTCTGATCCTCCTCTGATGCTCCTCTGATGCTCCTCTGATGCTCCTCTGATGCTCCTCTGATGCTCCTCTGATGCTCCTCTGATGCTCCTCTGAGGCACCTCTGAGGCTCCTCTGATTCCCTTCTGATGCTCCTCTGATGCTCCTCTGATGCTCCTCTGATGCTCCTCTGATGCTCCTCTGATGCTCCTGTGATGCTCCTCTGCTGTTCCTCTGATGTTCCTCTGATGCTCCTCTGATGCTCCTCTGATGCTCCTCTGATGCTCCTCTGAGGCTCCTCTGATGCTCCTCTGATGCTCCTCTGATCCTCCTCTGATGCTCCTCTGATACTCCTCTGATGCTCCTCTGATGCTCCTCTGATGCTCCTATGATGCTCCTCTGATGCTCCTCTGATGCTCCTCTGATGCTCCTCTGATGCTCCTCTGATGCTCCTCTGATGCTCCTCTGATGCTCCTCTGATCCTCCTCTGATGCTCCTCTGATGCTCCTCTGATGCTCCTCTGATGCTCCTCTGATGCTCCTCTGATGCTCCTCTGATGCTCCTGCTCCTGCTCCTGCTCCTGCTCCTGCTCCTGCTCCTGCTCCTGCTCCTGCTCCTGCTCCTGCTCCTGCTCCTGCTCCTGCTCCTGCTCCTGTTCCTGCTCCTGCTGCTGCTCCTGCTCCTGCACCTCTGATGCTCCTCTGATGCACCTCTGATGCTCCTCTGATGCTCCTCTGATACTCCTCTGATGCTCCTTAGATGCTCCTCTGATGCTCCTCTGATGCTCCTCTGATGCTCCTCTGATGCCTCTGTGATGCTCCTCTGATGCTCCTCTGATTATCCTCTGATGCTCCGCTGATGCTCCTCTGATGCTCCTCTGATGCTCCTCTGATGATCGTCTGATCCTCCTCTGATGCTCCACTGATGCTCCTCTGATGCTCCTGTGATGCTCCTGTAATGCTCCTCTGATTTACTCTGATGCTCCTCTGATGCTGCTCTGATGCTCCTCTGATGCTCCTCTGATGCTCCTCTGATGCTCCTCTGATGCTCCTCTGATGCTCCTCTGAAGCTCCTCTGATGCTCCTCTGATGCTCCTGTGATGCTCCTCTGATGCTCCTCTGATGCTCCTCTGATGCTCCTGTGATGCTCCTCTGATGTTCCTCTGCTGCTCCTCTGATGCTGATCTGATTCTCCTCTTATGCTCCTCTGATGCTCCTCTGATGCTCCTCTGATGCTCCTCTGATGCTCCTCTGATCCTCCTCTGATGCTCCTCTGATGCTCCTCTGATGCTCCTCTGATGCTCCTCTGAGGCTCCTCTGATGCTCCTCTGATGCTCCTCTGATGCTCCTCTGATGCTCCTCTGATGCTCCTCTGATACTCCTCTGATGCTCCTCTGATGCTCCTGTGATGCTCCTCTGATGCTCCTCTGCTGCTCCTCTGATGCTCCTCTGATGCTCCTCTGATGCTCCTCTGATGCTCCTGTGATGCTCCTCTGATGCTCCTCTTATGCTCCTCCGATCCTCCTCTGATGCTCCTCTGATGCTCCTCTGATGCTCCTCTGATGCTCCTCTGATTCTCCTCTGATGCTCCTCTGATGCTCCTCTGATGCTCCTCTTATGCTCCTCTGATCCTCCTCTGATGCTCCTCTGATGCTCCTCTGATGCTCCTCTGATGCTCCTCTGATGCTCCTCTGATGCTCCTCTGATGCTCCTCTGATGCTCCTCTGATCCTCCTCTGCTGCTCCTCTGATGCTCCTCTGATGCTCCTCTGATGCTCCTCTGATGCTCCTCTGATGCTCCTCTGATGCTCCTCTGATGCTCCTCTGATCCTCCTCTGATGCTCCTCTGATGCTCCTCTGATGCTCCTCTGATGCTCCTCTGAGGCTCATCTGAGGCTCCTCTGAGGCTCCTCTGATGCTCCTCTGAGGCTCCTCTGATGCTCCTCTGATGCTCCTCTGATGCTCCTCTGAGGCTCCTCTGATGCTCCTCTGATGCTCCTCTGATGCTCCTCTGATGCTCCTCTGATGCTCCTGTGATGCTCCTCTGATGCTCCTCTGCTGCTCCTCTGATGCTCATCTGATTCTCCTCTGATGCTCCTCTGATGCTCCTCTGATGCTCCTCTGATGCTCCTCTGATGCTCCTCTGATCCTCCTCTGATGCTCCTCTGATGCTCCTCTGATGCTCCTCTGATGCTCCTCTGATGCTCCTCTGAGGCTCCTCTGATGCTCCTCTGATGCTCCTCTGATGCTCCTCTGATGCTCCTCTGATGCTCCTCTGATGCTCCTGTGATGCTCCTCTGATGCTCCTCTGCTGCTCCTCTGATGCTCATCTGATGCTCCTCTGATTCTCCTCTGATGCTCCTCTGATGCTCCTCTGATGCTGTCTGATGCTCCTCTGATCCTCCTCTGATGCTCCTCTGATGCTCCTCTGATGCTCCTCTGATGCTCCTCTGATGCTCCTCTGATGCTCCACTGATGCTCCTCTGCTGCTCCTCTGATGCTCATCTGATGCTCCTCTGATGCTCCTCTGATGCTCCTCTGATGCTCCTCTGATGCTCTTCTTATGCTCCTCTGATCCTCATGTGATGCTCCTCTGATGCTCCTCTGATGCTCCTCTGATGCTCCTCTGATGCTCCTCTGATGCTACTCTGATGCTACTCTGATGCTCCTCTGATGCTCCTCTGATGCTCCTCTGATGCTCCTCTGATGCTCCTCTGATGCTCCTCTGATGCTCCTCTGATGCTCCTCTGATCCTCCTCTGATGCTCCTCTGATACTCCTTTGATGCTCCTCTG
The DNA here is from genome assembly GCF_036971445.1 of Narcine bancroftii. Classification (NCBI taxonomy): domain Eukaryota; kingdom Metazoa; phylum Chordata; class Chondrichthyes; order Torpediniformes; family Narcinidae; genus Narcine; species Narcine bancroftii. Next base: position 268,547,569 of record NC_091470.1, read on the forward strand.
ATGCTCCTCTGATGCTCCTCAGAGGCTCCTCTGATGCTCCTCTGATGCTCCTCTGATGCTCCTCTGATGCTCCTCTGATGCTCCTCTGATGCTCCTCAGAGGCTCCTCTGATGCTCCTCTGATGCTCCTCTGATGCTCCTCTGATGCTCCTCTGATGCTCCTCTGATGCTCCTCTGATGCTACTCTGATGCTCCTGTGATCCTCCTCTGATGCTCCTCTGCTGCTCCTCTGATGCTCATCTGATTCTCCTCTGATGCTCCTCTGATGCTCCTCTGATGCTCCTCTGATGCTCCTCTGATGCTCCTCTGATCCTCCTCTGATGCTCCTCTGATGCTCCTCTGATGCTCCTCTGATGCTCCTCTGATGCTCCTCTGATGCTCCTCTGATGCTCCTCTGATCCTCCTCTGATGCTCCACTGATGCTCCTCTGATTCTCCTCTGATGCTCCTCTGATGCTCCTCTGATGCTCCTGCTCCTGCTCCTGCTCCTGCTCCTGCTCCTGCTCCTGCTCCTGCTCCTGCTCCTCTGATGCTCCTCTGATGCTCCTCTGATGCTCCTCTGATGCTCCTCTGATGCTCCTCTGATGCTCCTCTGATGCTCCTCTGATGCTCCTCTGATCCTCCTCTGATGCTCCACTGATGCTCCTCTGATGCTCCACTGATGCTCCTCTGATGCTCCTCTGATGCTCCTCTGATGCTCCTCTGATGCTCCTCTGATGCTCCTCTGACGCTCCTCTGATGCTCCTCTGATGCTCCTCTGATGCTCCTGCTCCTGCTCCTGCTCCTCTGATGCTCCTCTGATGACCTCTGATGCTCCTGCTCCTGCTCCTGCTCCTGCTCCTGCTCCTGCTCCTCTGATGCTCCTCTGATGCTCCTCTGATCCTCCTCTGATGCTCCTCTGATGCTCCTCTGATGCTCCTCTGATGCTCCTCTGAGGCTCCTCTGATGCTCCTCTGATGCTCCTCTGATGCTCCTCTGATGCTCCTCTGATGCTCCTGTGATGCTCCTCTGATGCTCCTCTGATGCTCCTCTGATGCTCCTGTGATGCTCCTCTGATGCTCCTCTGCTGCTCCTCTGATGCGGATCTTATTCTCCTCTGATGCTCCTCTGATGCTCCTCTGATGCTCCTCTGATGCTCCTGTGATGCTCCTCTGATCCTCCTCTGATGCTCCTCTGATGCTCCTCTGATGCTCCTCTGATGCTCCTCTGAGGCTCCTCTGATGCTCCTCTGATGCTCCTCTGATGCTCCTCTGATGCTCCTCTGATGCTCCTCTGATACTCCTCTGATGCTCCTCTGATGCTCCTGTGATGCTCCTCTGATGCTCCTCTGCTGCTCCTCTGATGCTCATCTGCTGCTCCTCTGATTCTCCTCTGATGCTCCTCTGATGCTCCTCTGATGCTCCTCTGATGCTCCTCTGATCCACCTCTGATGCTCCTCTGATGCTCCTCTGATGCTCCTCTGATGCTCCTGTGATGCTCCTCTGATGCTCCTCTGCTGCTCCTCTGATGCTCATCTGATGCTCCTCTGATTCTCCTCTGATGCTCCTCTGATGCTCCTCTGATGCTCCTCTTATGCTCCTCTGATCCTCCTCTGATGCTCCTCTGATGCTCCTCTGATGCTCCTCTGATGCTCCTCTGATGCTCCTCTGATGCTACTCTGATGCTCCTCTGATGCTCCTCTGATGCTCCTCTGATGCTCCTCTGATGCTCCTCTGATGCTCCTCTGATGCTCCTCTGATCCTCCTCTGCTGCTCCTCTGATGCTCCTCTGATGCTCCTCTGATGCTCCTCTGATGCTCCTCTGATGCTCCTGTGATGCTCCTCTGATGCTCCTGTGATGCTCCTGTTATCCTCCTCTGATGCTCCTCTGATGCTCCTCTGATCCTCCTCTGATGCTCCTCTGATGCTCCTCTGATGCTCCTCTGATGCTCCTCTGATGCTCCTCTGATGCTCCTCTGATGCTCCTCTGAGGCACCTCTGCTGTTCCTCTGATGTTCCTCTGATGCTCCTCTGATGCTCCTCTGATCCTCCTCTGATGCTCCTCTGATACTCCTCTGATGCTCCTCTGATGCTCCTCTGATGCTCCTATGATGCTCCTCTGATGCTCCTCTGATGCTCCTCTGAGGCTCCTCTGATGCTCCTCTGATCCTCCTCTGATGCTCCTCTGATGCTCCTCTGATGCTCCTCTGATGCTCCTCTGATGCTCCTCTGATGCTCCTCTGATGCTCCTCTGATGCTCCTCTGATGCTCCTCTGATGCTCCTGCTCCTGCTCCTGCTCCTGCTCCTGCTCCTGCTCCTGCTCCTGCTCGTGCTCCTGCTCCTGCTCCTGCTCCTGTTCCTGCTCCTGCTCCTGTTCCTGCTCCTGCTGCTGCTCCTGCTCCTGCACCTCTGATGCTCCTCTGATGCACCTCTGATGCTCCTCTGATGCTCCTCTGATACTCCTCTGATGCTCCTTAGATGCTCCTCTGATGCTCCTCTGATGCTCCTCTGATGCTCCTCTGATGCCTCTGTGATGCTCCTCTGATGCTCCTCTGATTATCCTCTGATGCTCCGCTGATGCTCCTCTGATGCTCCTCTGATGCTCCTCTGATGATCCTCTGATCCTCCTCTGATGCTCCACTGATGCTCCTCTGATGCTCCTGTGATGCTCCTGTAATGCTCCTCTGATTCTCCTCTGATGCTCCTCTGATGCTCCTCTGATGCTCCTCTGATGCTCCTCTGATGCTCCTCTGATGCTCCTCTGATGCTCCTCTGATGTTCCTCTGATGCTCCTCTGATGCTTCTTTGATGCTCCTGCTCCTGCTCCTGCTCCTGCTCCTGCTCCTGCTCCTGCTCCTGCTCCTTCTCCTGCTCCTGCTCCTGCTCCTGCTCCTGCTCATGCTCCTGCCCCTGCTCCTGCTCCTGCTCCTGCTCCTGCTCCTGCTCCTGCTCCTGCTCCTGCTCCTGCTCCTGCTCCTGCTCCTGTTCCTGCTCCTGCTGCTGCTCCTGCTCCTGCACCGCTGATGCTCCTCTGATGCACCTCTGATGCTCCTCTGATGCTCCTCTGATACTCCTCTGATGCTCCTTAGATGCTCCTCTGATGCTCCTCTGATGCTCCTCTGATGCTCCTCTGATGTCTCTGTGATGCTCCTCTGATGCTCCTCTGATTCTCCTCTGATGCTCCGCTGATGCTCCTCTGATGCTCCTCTGATGCTCCTCTGATGATCGTCTGATCCTCCTCTGATGCTCCACTGATGCTCCTCTGATGCTCCTGTGATGCTCCTGTAATGCTCCTCTGATTTACTCTGATGCTCCTCTGATGCTGCTCTGATGCTCCTCTGATGCTCCTCTGATGCTCCTCTGATGCTCCTCTGATGCTCCTCTGATGCTCCTCTGAAGCTCCTCTGATGCTCCTCTGATGCTCCTGTGATGCTCCTCTGATGCTCCTCTGATGCTCCTCTGATGCTCCTGTGATGCTCCTCTGATGTTCCTCTGCTGCTCCTCTGATGCTGATCTGATTCTCCTCTTATGCTCCTCTGATGCTCCTCTGATGCTCCTCTGATGCTCCTCTGATGCTCCTCTGATCCTCCTCTGATGCTCCTCTGATGCTCCTCTGATGCTCCTCTGATGCTCCTCTGAGGCTCCTCTGATGCTCCTCTGATGCTCCTCTGATGCTCCTCTGATGCTCCTCTGATGCTCCTCTGATACTCCTCTGATGCTCCTCTGATGCTCCTGTGATGCTCCTCTGATGCTCCTCTGCTGCTCCTCTGATGCTCATCTGATGCTCCTCTGATTCTCCTCTGATGCTCCTCTGATGCTCCTCTGATGCTCCTCTGATGCTCCTCTGATCCACCTCTGATGCTCCTCTGATGCTCCTCTGATGCTCCTCTGATGCTCCTGTGATGCTCCTCTGATGCTCCTGTGATGCTCCTCTGATGCTCCTGTGATCCTCCTCTGATGCTCCTCTGATGCTCCTCTGATGCTCCTCTGATCCTCCTCTGATGCTCCTCTGATGCTTCTCTGATGCTCCTCTGATGCTCCTCTGATGCTCCTCTGATGCTCCTCTGATGCTCCTCTGAGGCACCTCTGAGGCTCCTCTGATTCTCTTCTGATGCTCCTCTGATGCTCCTCTGATGCTCCTCTGATGCTCCTCTGATGCTCCTCTGATGCTCCTGTGATGCTCCTCTGCTGTTCCTCTGATTTTCCTCTGATGCTCCTCTGATGCTCCTCTGATGCTCCTCTGATGCTCCTCTGAGGCTCCTCTGATGCTCCTCTGATGCTCCTCTGATGCTCCTCTGATGCTCCTCTGATGCTCCTCTGATGCTCCTCTGATCCTCCTCTGATGCTCCTCTGATGCTCCTATGATGCTCCTCTGATGCTCCTCTGATGCTCCTCTGATGCTCCTCTGATGCTCCTCTGATGCTCCTCTGATGCTCCTCTGATGCTCCTCTGATCCTCCTCTGATGCTCCTCTGATGCTCCTCTGATGCTCCTCTGATGCTCCTCTGATGCTCCTCTGATGCTCCTCTGATGCTCCTGCTCCTGCTCCTGCTCCTGCTCCTGCTCCTGCTCCTGCTCCTGCTCCTGCTCCTGCTCCTGCTCCTGCTCCTGCTCCTGCTCCTGCTCCTGTTCCTGCTCCTGCTGCTGCTCCTGCTCCTGCACCTCTGATGCTCCTCTGATGCACCTCTGATGCTCCTCTGATGCTCCTCTGATACTCCTCTGATGCTCCTTAGATGCTCCTCTGATGCTCCTCTGATGCTCCTCTGATGCTCCTCTGATGCCTCTGTGATGCTCCTCTGATGCTCCTCTGATTCTCCTCTGATGCTCCGCTGATGCTCCTCTGATGCTCCTCTGATGCTCCTCTGATGATCCTCTGATCCTCCTCTGATGCTCCACTGATGCTCCTCTGATGCTCCTGTGATGCTCCTCTGATGCTGCTCTGATGCTCCTCTGATGCTCCTCTGATGCTCCTCTGATGCTCCTCTGATGCTCCTCTGATGCTCCTCTGAAGCTCCTCTGATGCTCCTCTGATGCTCCTGTGATGCTCCTCTGATGCTCCTCTGATGCTACTCTGATGCTCCTGTGATGCTCCTCTGATGTTCCTCTGCTGCTCCTCTGATGCTGATCTGATTCTCCTCTTATGCTCCTCTGATGCTCCTCTGATGCTCCTCTGATGCTCCTCTGATGCTCCTCTGATGCTCCTCTGATGCTCCTCTGAGGCACCTCTGCTGTTCCTCTGATGTTCCTCTGATGCTCCTCTGATGCTCCTCTGATGCTCCTCTGATGCTCCTGTGATGCTCCTCTGATGCTCCTCTGATGCTCCTTAGATGCTCCTCTGATGCTCCTCTGATGCTCCTCTGATGCTCCTCTGATGCCTCTGTGATGCTCCTCTGATGCTCCTCTGATTATCCTCTGATGCTCCGCTGATGCTCCTCTGATGCTCCTCTGATGCTCCTCTGATGATCCTCTGATCCTCCTCTGATGCTCCACTGATGCTCCTCTGATGCTCCTGTGATGCTCCTGTAATGCTCCTCTGATTCTCCTCTGATGCTCCTCTGATGCTCCTCTGATGCTCCTCTGATGCTCCTCTGATGCTCCTCTGATGCTCCTCTGATGCTCCTCTGATGTTCCTCTGATGCTCCTCTGATGCTTCTTTGATGCTCCTGCTCCTGCTCCTGCTCCTGCTCCTGCTCCTGCTCCTGCTCCTGCTCCTTCTCCTGCTCCTGCTCCTGCTCCTGCTCCTGCTCATGCTCCTGCCCCTGCTCCTGCTCCTGCTCCTGCTCCTGCTCCTGCTCCTGCTCCTGCTCCTGCTCCTGCTCCTGCTCCTGCTCCTGTTCCTGCTCCTGCTGCTGCTCCTGCTCCTGCACCGCTGATGCTCCTCTGATGCACCTCTGATGCTCCTCTGATGCTCCTCTGATACTCCTCTGATGCTCCTTAGATGCTCCTCTGATGCTCCTCTGATGCTCCTCTGATGCTCCTCTGATGTCTCTGTGATGCTCCTCTGATGCTCCTCTGATTCTCCTCTGATGCTCCGCTGATGCTCCTCTGATGCTCCTCTGATGCTCCTCTGATGATCGTCTGATCCTCCTCTGATGCTCCACTGATGCTCCTCTGATGCTCCTGTGATGCTCCTGTAATGCTCCTCTGATTTACTCTGATGCTCCTCTGATGCTGCTCTGATGCTCCTCTGATGCTCCTCTGATGCTCCTCTGATGCTCCTCTGATGCTCCTCTGATGCTCCTCTGAAGCTCCTCTGATGCTCCTCTGATGCTCCTGTGATGCTCCTCTGATGCTCCTCTGATGCTCCTCTGATGCTCCTGTGATGCTCCTCTGATGTTCCTCTGCTGCTCCTCTGATGCTGATCTGATTCTCCTCTTATGCTCCTCTGATGCTCCTCTGATGCTCCTCTGATGCTCCTCTGATGCTCCTCTGATCCTCCTCTGATGCTCCTCTGATGCTCCTCTGATGCTCCTCTGATGCTCCTCTGAGGCTCCTCTGATGCTCCTCTGATGCTCCTCTGATGCTCCTCTGATGCTCCTCTGATGCTCCTCTGATACTCCTCTGATGCTCCTCTGATGCTCCTGTGATGCTCCTCTGATGCTCCTCTGCTGCTCCTCTGATGCTCATCTGATGCTCCTCTGATTCTCCTCTGATGCTCCTCTGATGCTCCTCTGATGCTCCTCTGATGCTCCTCTGATCCACCTCTGATGCTCCTCTGATGCTCCTCTGATGCTCCTCTGATGCTCCTGTGATGCTCCTCTGATGCTCCTCTTATGCTCCTCCGATCCTCCTCTGATGCTCCTCTGATGCTCCTCTGATGCTCCTCTGATGCTCCTCTGATTCTCCTCTGATGCTCCTCTGATGCTCCTCTGATGCTCCTCTTATGCTCCTCTGATCCTCCTCTGATCCTCCTCTGATGCTCCTCTGATGCTCCTCTGATGCTCCTCTGATGCTCCTCTGATGCTCCTCTGATGCTCCTCTGATCCTCCTCTGCTGCTCCTCTGATGCTCCTCTGATGCTCCTCTGATGCTCCTCTGATGCTCCTCTGATGCTCCTCTGATGCTCCTGTGATGCTCCTCTGATGTTCCTCTGCTGCTCCTCTGATGCTCCTCTGATGCTCCTCTGATGCTCCTCTGAGGCTCCTCTGAGGCTCCTCTGAGGCTCCTCTGATGCTCCTCTGAGGCTCCTCTGATGCTCCTCTGATGCTCCTCTGATGCTCCTCTGAGGCTCCTCTGATGCTCCTCTGATGCTCCTCTGATGCTCCTCTGATGCTCCTCTGATGCTCCTGTGATGCTCCTCTGATGCTCCTCTGCTGCTCCTCTGATGCTCATCTGATTCTCCTCTGATGCTCCTCTGATGCTCCTCTGATGCTCCTCTGATGCTCCTCTGATCCTCCTCTGATCCTCCTCTGATGCTCCTCTGATGCTCCTCTGATGCTCCTCTGATGCTCCTCTGATGCTCCTCTGAGGCTCCTCTGATGCTCCTCTGATGCTCCTCTGATGCTCCTCTGATGCTCCTCTGATGCTCCTCTGATGCTCCTGTGATGCTCCTCTGATGCTCCTCTGCTGCTCCTCTGATGCTCATCTGATGCTCCTCTGATTCTCCTCTGATGCTCCTCTGATGCTCCTCTGATGCTGTCTGATGCTCCTCTGATCCTCCTCTGATGCTCCTCTGATGCTCCTCTGATGCTCCTCTGATGCTCCTCTGATGCTCCTCTGATGCTCCACTGTTGCTCCTCTGCTGCTCCTCTGATGCTCATCTGATGCTCCTCTGATGCTCCTCTGATGCTCCTCTGATGCTCCTCTGATGCTCTTCTTATGCTCCTCTGATCCTCATGTGATGCTCCTCTGATGCTCCTCTGATGCTCCTCTGATGCTCCTCTGATGCTCCTCTGATGCTACTCTGATGCTACTCTGATGCTCCTCTGATGCTCCTCTGATGCTCCTCTGATGCTCCTCTGATGCTCCTCTGATGCTCCTCTGATGCTCCTCTGATCCTCCTCTGATGCTCCTCTGATACTCCTTTGATGCTCCTCTGATGCTCCTCTGATGCTCCTCAGAGGCTCCTCTGATGCTCCTCTGATGCTCCTCTGATGCTCCTCTGATGCTCCTCTGATGCTCCTCTGATGCTCCTCAGAGGCTCCTCTGATGCTCCTCTGATGCTCCTCTGATGCTCCTCTGATGCTCCTCTGATGCTCCTCTGATGCTCCTCTGATGCTCCTCTGATGCTCCTGTGATCCTCCTCTGATGCTCCTCTGCTGCTCCTCTGATGCTCATCTGATTCTCCTCTGATGCTCCTCTGATGCTCCTCTGATGCTCCTCTGATGCTCCTCTGATGCTCCTCTGATCCTCCTCTGATGCTCCTCTGATGCTCCTCTGATGCTCCTCTGATGCTCCTCTGATGCTCCTCTGATGCTCCACTGATGCTCCTCTGCTGCTCCTCTGATGCTCATCTGATGCTCCTCTGATGCTCCTCTGATGCTCCTCTGATGCTCCTCTGATGCTCTTCTTATGCTCCTCTGATCCTCATGTGATGCTCCTCTGATGCTCCTCTGATGCTCCTCTGATGCTCCTCTGATGCTCCTCTGATGCTACTCTGATGCTACTCTGATGCTCCTCTGATGCTCCTCTGATGCTCCTCTGATGCTCCTCTGATGCTCCTCTGATGCTCCTCTGATGCTCCTCTGATGCTCCTCTGATCCTCCTCTGATACTCCTCTGATACTCCTTTGATGCTCCTCTGATGCTCCTCTGATGCTCCTCAGAGGCTCCTCTGATGCTCCTCTGATGCTCCTCTGATGCTCCTCTGATGCTCCTCTGATGCTCCTCTGATGCTCCTCTGATGCTCCTCTGATGCTCCTGTGATCCTCCTCTGATGCTCCTCTGAGGCTCCTCTGATGCTCCTCTGATGCTCCTCTGATGCTCCTCTGATGCTCCTCTGATGCTCCTCTGATGCTCCTCTGATGCTCCTCTGATGCTCCTCTGATGCTCCTGTGATGCTCCTCTGATTCTCCTCTGATGCTCCTCTGATGCTCCTGTGATGCTCCTCTGATGCTCCTCTGCTGCTCCTCTGATGCTGATCTTATTCTCCTCTGATGCTCCTCTGATGCTCCTCTGATGCTCCTCTGATGCTCCTCTGATGCTCCTCTGATCCTCCTCTGATGCTCCTCTGATGCTCCTCTGATGCTCCTCTGATGCTCCTCTGAGGCTCCTCTGATGCTCCTCTGATGCTCCTCTGATGCTCCTCTGATGCTCCTCTGATGCTCCTCTGATGCTCCTCTGATGCTCCTGTGATGCTCCTCTGATGCTCCTCTGCTGCTCCTCTGATGCTCATCTGCTGCTCCTCTGATTCTCCTCTGATGCTCCTCTGATGCTCCTCTGATGCTCCTGTGATGCTCCTCTGATGCTCCTCTGCTGCTCCTCTGATGCTCCTCTGATGCTCCTCTGATGCTCCTGTGATGCTCCTCTGATGCTCCTCTGCTGCTCCTCTGATGCTCATCTGATGCTCCTCTGATTCTCCTCTGATGCTCCTCTGATGCTCCTCTGATGCTCCTCTTATGCTCCTCTGATCCTCCTCTGATGCTCCTCTGATGCTCCTCTGATGCTCCTCTGATGCTCCTCTGATGCTCCTCTGATGCTCCTCTGATGCTCCTCTGATGCTCCTCTGATGCTCCTCTGATGCTCCTCTGATGCTCCTCTGATCCTCCTCTGCTGCTCCTCTGATGCTCCTCTGATGCTCCTCTGATGCTCCTCTGATGCTCCTCTGATGCTCCTCTGATGCTCCTGTGATGCTCCTCTGATGCTCCTGTGATCCTCCTCTGATGCTCCTCTGATGCTCCTCTGATGCTCCTCTGATCCTCCTCTGATGCTCCTCTGATGCTTCTCTGATGCTCCTCTGATGCTCCTCTGATGCTCCTCTGATGCTCCTCTGATGCTCCTCTGAGGCACCTCTGAGGCTCCTCTGATTCTCTTCTGATGCTCCTCTGATGCTCCTCTGATGCTCCTCTGATGCTCCTCTGATGCTCCTCTGATGCTCCTGTGATGCTCCTCTGCTGTTCCTCTGATTTTCCTCTGATGCTCCTCTGATGCTCCTCTGATGCTCCTCTGATGCTCCTCTGAGGCTCCTCTGATGCTCCTCTGATGCTCCTCTGATGCTCCTCTGATGCTCCTCTGATGCTCCTCTGATGCTCCTCTGATCCTCCTCTGATGCTCCTCTGATGCTCCTATGATGCTCCTCTGATGCTCCTCTGATGCTCCTCTGATGCTCCTCTGATGCTCCTCTGATGCTCCTCTGATGCTCCTCTGATGCTCCTCTGATCCTCCTCTGATGCTCCTCTGATGCTCCTCTGATGCTCCTCTGATGCTCCTCTGATGCTCCTCTGATGCTCCTCTGATGCTCCTGCTCCTGCTCCTGCTCCTGCTCCTGCTCCTGCTCCTGCTCCTGCTCCTGCTCCTGCTCCTGCTCCTGCTCCTGCTCCTGCTCCTGCTCCTGTTCCTGCTCCTGCTGCTGCTCCTGCTCCTGCACCTCTGATGCTCCTCTGATGCACCTCTGATGCTCCTCTGATGCTCCTCTGATACTCCTCTGATGCTCCTTAGATGCTCCTCTGATGCTCCTCTGATGCTCCTCTGATGCTCCTCTGATGCCTCTGTGATGCTCCTCTGATGCTCCTCTGATTCTCCTCTGATGCTCCGCTGATGCTCCTCTGATGCTCCTCTGATGCTCCTCTGATGATCCTCTGATCCTCCTCTGATGCTCCACTGATGCTCCTCTGATGCTCCTGTGATGCTCCTCTGATGCTGCTCTGATGCTCCTCTGATGCTCCTCTGATGCTCCTCTGATGCTCCTCTGATGCTCCTCTGAAGCTCCTCTGATGCTCCTCTGATGCTCCTGTGATGCTCCTCTGATGCTCCTCTGATGCTCCTCTGATGCTCCTGTGATGCTCCTCTGATGTTCCTCTGCTGCTCCTCTGATGCTGATCTGATTCTCCTCTTATGCTCCTCTGATGCTCCTCTGATGCTCCTCTGATGCTCCTCTGATGCTCCTCTGATCCTCCTCTGATGCTCCTCTGATGCTCCTCTGATGCTCCTCTGATGCTCCTCTGAGGCTCCTCTGATGCTCCTCTGATGCTCCTCTGATGCTCCTCTGATGCTCCTCTGATGCTCCTCTGATACTCCTCTGATGCTCCTCTGATGCTCCTGTGATGCTCCTCTGATGCTCCTCTGCTGCTCCTCTGATGCTCCTCTGATGCTCCTCTGATGCTCCTCTGATGCTCCTGTGATGCTCCTCTGATGCTCCTCTTATGCTCCTCCGATCCTCCTCTGATGCTCCTCTGATGCTCCTCTGATGCTCCTCTGATGCTCCTCTGATTCTCCTCTGATGCTCCTCTGATGCTCCTCTGATGCTCCTCTTATGCTCCTCTGATCCTCCTCTGATGCTCCTCTGATGCTCCTCTGATGCTCCTCTGATGCTCCTCTGATGCTCCTCTGATGCTCCTCTGATGCTCCTCTGATGCTCCTCTGATCCTCCTCTGCTGCTCCTCTGATGCTCCTCTGATGCTCCTCTGATGCTCCTCTGATGCTCCTCTGATGCTCCTCTGATGCTCCTCTGATGCTCCTCTGATCCTCCTCTGATGCTCCTCTGATGCTCCTCTGATGCTCCTCTGATGCTCCTCTGAGGCTCATCTGAGGCTCCTCTGAGGCTCCTCTGATGCTCCTCTGAGGCTCCTCTGATGCTCCTCTGATGCTCCTCTGATGCTCCTCTGAGGCTCCTCTGATGCTCCTCTGATGCTCCTCTGATGCTCCTCTGATGCTCCTCTGATGCTCCTGTGATGCTCCTCTGATGCTCCTCTGCTGCTCCTCTGATGCTCATCTGATTCTCCTCTGATGCTCCTCTGATGCTCCTCTGATGCTCCTCTGATGCTCCTCTGATGCTCCTCTGATCCTCCTCTGATGCTCCTCTGATGCTCCTCTGATGCTCCTCTGATGCTCCTCTGATGCTCCTCTGAGGCTCCTCTGAGGCTCCTCTGATGCTCCTCTGATGCTCCTCTGATGCTCCTCTGATGCTCCTCTGATGCTCCTGTGATGCTCCTCTGATGCTCCTCTGCTGCTCCTCTGATGCTCATCTGATGCTCCTCTGATTCTCCTCTGATGCTCCTCTGATGCTCCTCTGATGCTGTCTGATGCTCCTCTGATCCTCCTCTGATGCTCCTCTGATGCTCCTCTGATGCTCCTCTGATGCTCCTCTGATGCTCCTCTGATGCTCCACTGATGCTCCTCTGCTGCTCCTCTGATGCTCATCTGATGCTCCTCTGATGCTCCTCTGATGCTCCTCTGATGCTCCTCTGATGCTCTTCTTATGCTCCTCTGATCCTCATGTGATGCTCCTCTGATGCTCCTCTGATGCTCCTCTGATGCTCCTCTGATGCTCCTCTGATGCTACTCTGATGCTACTCTGATGCTCCTCTGATGCTCCTCTGATGCTCCTCTGATGCTCCTCTGATGCTCCTCTGATGCTCCTCTGATGCTCCTCTGATGCTCCTCTGATCCTCCTCTGATGCTCCTCTGATACTCCTTTGATGCTCCTCTGATGCTCCTCTGATGCTCCTCAGAGGCTCCTCTGATGCTCCTCTGATGCTCCTCTGATGCTCCTCTGATGCTCCTCTGATGCTCCTCTGATGCTCCTCAGAGGCTCCTCTGATGCTCCTCTGATGCTCCTCTGATGCTCCTCTGATGCTCCTCTGATGCTCCTCTGATGCTCCTCTGATGCTACTCTGATGCTCCTGTGATCCTCCTCTGATGCTCCTCTGCTGCTCCTCTGATGCTCATCTGATTCTCCTCTGATGCTCCTCTGATGCTCCTCTGATGCTCCTCTGATGCTCCTCTGATGCTCCTCTGATCCTCCTCTGATGCTCCTCTGATGCTCCTCTGATGCTCCTCTGATGCTCCTCTGATGCTCCTCTGATGCTCCTCTGATGCTCCTCTGATCCTCCTCTGATGCTCCACTGATGCTCCTCTGATTCTCCTCTGATGCTCCTCTGATGCTCCTCTGATGCTCCTGCTCCTGCTCCTGCTCCTGCTCCTGCTCCTGCTCCTGCTCCTGCTCCTGCTCCTGCTCCTGCTCCTCTGATGCTCCTCTGATGCTCCTCTGATGCTCCTCTGATGCTCCTCTGATGCTCCTCTGATGCTCCTCTGATGCTCCTCTGATGCTCCTCTGATCCTCCTCTGATGCTCCACTGATGCTCCTCTGATGCTCCACTGATGCTCCTCTGATGCTCCTCTGATGCTCCTCTGATGCTCCTCTGATGCTCCTCTGATGCTCCTCTGACGCTCCTCTGATGCTCCTCTGATGCTCCTCTGATGCTCCTGCTCCTGCTCCTGCTCCTCTGATGCTCCTCTGATGACCTCTGATGCTCCTGCTCCTGCTCCTGCTCCTGCTCCTGCTCCTGCTCCTCTGATGCTCCTCTGATGCTCCTCTGATCCTCCTCTGATGCTCCTCTGATGCTCCTCTGATGCTCCTCTGATGCTCCTCTGAGGCTCCTCTGATGCTCCTCTGATGCTCCTCTGATGCTCCTCTGATGCTCCTCTGATGCTCCTGTGATGCTCCTCTGATGCTCCTCTGATGCTCCTCTGATGCTCCTGTGATGCTCCTCTGATGCTCCTCTGCTGCTCCTCTGATGCTGATCTTATTCTCCTCTGATGCTCCTCTGATGCTCCTCTGATGCTCCTCTGATGCTCCTGTGATGCTCCTCTGATCCTCCTCTGATGCTCCTCTGATGCTCCTCTGATGCTCCTCTGATGCTCCTCTGAGGCTCCTCTGATGCTCCTCTGATGCTCCTCTGATGCTCCTCTGATGCTCCTCTGATGCTCCTCTGATACTCCTCTGATGCTCCTCTGATGCTCCTGTGATGCTCCTCTGATGCTCCTCTGCTGCTCCTCTGATGCTCATCTGCTGCTCCTCTGATTCTCCTCTGATGCTCCTCTGATGCTCCTCTGATGCTCCTCTGATGCTCCTCTGATCCACCTCTGATGCTCCTCTGATGCTCCTCTGATGCTCCTCTGATGCTCCTGTGATGCTCCTCTGATGCTCCTCTGCTGCTCCTCTGATGCTCATCTGATGCTCCTCTGATTCTCCTCTGATGCTCCTCTGATGCTCCTCTGATGCTCCTCTTATGCTCCTCTGATCCTCCTCTGATGCTCCTCTGATGCTCCTCTGATGCTCCTCTGATGCTCCTCTGATGCTCCTCTGATGCTACTCTGATGCTCCTCTGATGCTCCTCTGATGCTCCTCTGATGCTCCTCTGATGCTCCTCTGATGCTCCTCTGATGCTCCTCTGATCCTCCTCTGCTGCTCCTCTGATGCTCCTCTGATGCTCCTCTGATGCTCCTCTGATGCTCCTCTGATGCTCCTGTGATGCTCCTCTGATGCTCCTGTGATGCTCCTGTTATCCTCCTCTGATGCTCCTCTGATGCTCCTCTGATCCTCCTCTGATGCTCCTCTGATGCTCCTCTGATGCTCCTCTGATGCTCCTCTGATGCTCCTCTGATGCTCCTCTGATGCTCCTCTGAGGCACCTCTGCTGTTCCTCTGATGTTCCTCTGATGCTCCTCTGATGCTCCTCTGATCCTCCTCTGATGCTCCTCTGATACTCCTCTGATGCTCCTCTGATGCTCCTCTGATGCTCCTATGATGCTCCTCTGATGCTCCTCTGATGCTCCTCTGAGGCTCCTCTGATGCACCTCTGATCCTCCTCTGATGCTCCTCTGATGCTCCTCTGATGCTCCTCTGATGCTCCTCTGATGCTCCTCTGATGCTCCTCTGATGCTCCTCTGATGCTCCTCTGATGCTCCTCTGATGCTCCTGCTCCTGCTCCTGCTCCTGCTCCTGCTCCTGCTCCTGCTCCTGCTCGTGCTCCTGCTCCTGCTCCTGCTCCTGTTCCTGCTCCTGCTCCTGTTCCTGCTCCTGCTGCTGCTCCTGCTCCTGCACCTCTGATGCTCCTCTGATGCACCTCTGATGCTCCTCTGATGCTCCTCTGATACTCCTCTGATGCTCCTTAGATGCTCCTCTGATGCTCCTCTGATGCTCCTCTGATGCTCCTCTGATGCCTCTGTGATGCTCCTCTGATGCTCCTCTGATTATCCTCTGATGCTCCGCTGATGCTCCTCTGATGCTCCTCTGATGATCCTCTGATCCTCCTCTGATGCTCCACTGATGCTCCTCTGATGCTCCTGTGATGCTCCTGTAATGCTCCTCTGATTCTCCTCTGATGCTCCTCTGATGCTCCTCTGATGCTCCTCTGATGCTCCTCTGATGCTCCTCTGATGCTCCTCTGATGCTCCTCTGATGTTCCTCTGATGCTCCTCTGATGCTTCTTTGATGCTCCTGCTCCTGCTCCTGCTCCTGCTCCTGCTCCTGCTCCTGCTCCTGCTCCTTCTCCTGCTCCTGCTCCTGCTCCTGCTCCTGCTCATGCTCCTGCCCCTGCTCCTGCTCCTGCTCCTGCTCCTGCTCCTGCTCCTGCTCCTGCTCCTGCTCCTGCTCCTGCTCCTGCTCCTGTTCCTGCTCCTGCTGCTGCTCCTGCTCCTGCACCGCTGATGCTCCTCTGATGCACCTCTGATGCTCCTCTGATGCTCCTCTGATACTCCTCTGATGCTCCTTAGATGCTCCTCTGATGCTCCTCTGATGCTCCTCTGATGCTCCTCTGATGTCTCTGTGATGCTCCTCTGATGCTCCTCTGATTCTCCTCTGATGCTCCGCTGATGCTCCTCTGATGCTCCTCTGATGCTCCTCTGATGATCGTCTGATCCTCCTCTGATGCTCCACTGATGCTCCTCTGATGCTCCTGTGATGCTCCTGTAATGCTCCTCTGATTTACTCTGATGCTCCTCTGATGCTGCTCTGATGCTCCTCTGATGCTCCTCTGATGCTCCTCTGATGCTCCTCTGATGCTCCTCTGATGCTCCTCTGAAGCTCCTCTGATGCTCCTCTGATGCTCCTGTGATGCTCCTCTGATGCTCCTCTGATGCTCCTCTGATGCTCCTGTGATGCTCCTCTGATGTTCCTCTGCTGCTCCTCTGATGCTGATCTGATTCTCCTCTTATGCTCCTCTGATGCTCCTCTGATGCTCCTCTGATGCTCCTCTGATGCTCCTCTGATCCTCCTCTGATGCTCCTCTGATGCTCCTCTGATGCTCCTCTGATGCTCCTCTGAGGCTCCTCTGATGCTCCTCTGATGCTCCTCTGATGCTCCTCTGATGCTCCTCTGATGCTCCTCTGATACTCCTCTGATGCTCCTCTGATGCTCCTGTGATGCTCCTCTGATGCTCCTCTGCTGCTCCTCTGATGCTCATCTGATGCTCCTCTGATTCTCCTCTGATGCTCCTCTGATGCTCCTCTGATGCTCCTCTGATGCTCCTCTGATCCACCTCTGATGCTCCTCTGATGCTCCTCTGATGCTCCTCTGATGCTCCTGTGATGCTCCTCTGATGCTCCTCTTATGCTCCTCCGATCCTCCTCTGATGCTCCTCTGATGCTCCTCTGATGCTCCTCTGATGCTCCTCTGATTCTCCTCTGATGCTCCTCTGATGCTCCTCTGATGCTCCTCTTATGCTCCTCTGATCCTCCTCTGATCCTCCTCTGATGCTCCTCTGATGCTCCTCTGATGCTCCTCTGATGCTCCTCTGATGCTCCTCTGATGCTCCTCTGATCCTCCTCTGCTGCTCCTCTGATGCTCCTCTGATGCTCCTCTGATGCTCCTCTGATGCTCCTCTGATGCTCCTCTGATGCTCCTCTGATGCTCCTCTGATCCTCCTCTGATGCTCCTCTGATGCTCCTCTGATGCTCCTCTGATGCTCCTCTGAGGCTCCTCTGAGGCTCCTCTGAGGCTCCTCTGATGCTCCTCTGAGGCTCCTCTGATGCTCCTCTGATGCTCCTCTGATGCTCCTCTGAGGCTCCTCTGATGCTCCTCTGATGCTCCTCTGATGCTCCTCTGATGCTCCTCTGATGCTCCTGTGATGCTCCTCTGATGCTCCTCTGCTGCTCCTCTGATGCTCATCTGATTCTCCTCTGATGCTCCTCTGATGCTCCTCTGATGCTCCTCTGATGCTCCTCTGATCCTCCTCTGATCCTCCTCTGATGCTCCTCTGATGCTCCTCTGATGCTCCTCTGATGCTCCTCTGATGCTCCTCTGAGGCTCCTCTGATGCTCCTCTGATGCTCCTCTGATGCTCCTCTGATGCTCCTCTGATGCTCCTCTGATGCTCCTGTGATGCTCCTCTGATGCTCCTCTGCTGCTCCTCTGATGCTCATCTGATGCTCCTCTGATTCTCCTCTGATGCTCCTCTGATGCTCCTCTGATGCTGTCTGATGCTCCTCTGATCCTCCTCTGATGCTCCTCTGATGCTCCTCTGATGCTCCTCTGATGCTCCTCTGATGCTCCTCTGATGCTCCACTGATGCTCCTCTGCTGCTCCTCTGATGCTCATCTGATGCTCCTCTGATGCTCCTCTGATGCTCCTCTGATGCTCCTCTGATGCTCTTCTTATGCTCCTCTGATCCTCATGTGATGCTCCTCTGATGCTCCTCTGATGCTCCTCTGATGCTCCTCTGATGCTCCTCTGATGCTACTCTGATGCTACTCTGATGCTCCTCTGATGCTCCTCTGATGCTCCTCTGATGCTCCTCTGATGCTCCTCTGATGCTCCTCTGATGCTCCTCTGATCCTCCTCTGATGCTCCTCTGATACTCCTTTGATGCTCCTCTGATGCTCCTCTGATGCTCCTCAGAGGCTCCTCTGATGCTCCTCTGATGCTCCTCTGATGCTCCTCTGATGCTCCTCTGATGCTCCTCTGATGCTCCTCAGAGGCTCCTCTGATGCTCCTCTGATGCTCCTCTGATGCTCCTCTGATGCTCCTCTGATGCTCCTCTGATGCTCCTCTGATGCTCCTGTGATCCTCCTCTGATGCTCCTCTGCTGCTCCTCTGATGCTCATCTGATTCTCCTCTGATGCTCCTCTGATGCTCCTCTGATGCTCCTCTGATGCTCCTCTGATGCTCCTCTGATCCTCCTCTGATGCTCCTCTGATGCTCCTCTGATGCTCCTCTGATGCTCCTCTGATGCTCCTCTGAGGCTCCTCTGATGCTCCTCTGATGCTCCTCTGATGCTCCTCTGATTCTCCTCTGATGCTCCTCTGATGCTCCTGTGATGCTCCTCTGATGCTCCTCTGCTGCTCCTCTGATGCTCATCTGATGCTCCTCTGATTCTCCTCTGATGCTCCTCTGATGCTCCTCTGATGCTGTCTGATGCTCCTCTGATCCTCCTCTGATGCTCCTCTGATGCTCCTCTGATGCTCCTCTGATGCTCCTCTGATGCTCCTCTGATGCTCCACTGATGCTCCTCTGCTGCTCCTCTGATGCTCATCTGATGCTCCTCTGATGCTCCTCTGATGCTCCTCTGATGCTCCTCTGATGCTCTTCTTATGCTCCTCTGATCCTCATGTGATGCTCCTCTGATGCTCCTCTGATGCTCCTCTGATGCTCCTCTGATGCTCCTCTGATGCTACTCTGATGCTACTCTGATGCTCCTCTGATGCTCCTCTGATGCTCCTCTGATGCTCCTCTGATGCTCCTCTGATGCTCCTCTGATGCTCCTCTGATGCTCCTCTGATCCTCCTCTGATGCTCCTCTGATGCTCCTCTGATGCTCCTCTGATGCTCCTCTGATGCTCCTCTGATGCTCCTCTGATGCTCCTGCTC
This sequence comes from Narcine bancroftii, assembly GCF_036971445.1. NCBI lineage: Eukaryota > Metazoa > Chordata > Chondrichthyes > Torpediniformes > Narcinidae > Narcine > Narcine bancroftii. The sequence continues at coordinate 268,566,285 of NC_091470.1, forward strand.
CTGCTCCTGCTCCTGCTCCTGCTCCTGCTCCTGCTCCTGCTCCTGCTCCTGCTCCTGCTCCTGCTCCTGCTCCTGCTCCTGCTCCTGTTCCTGCTCCTGCTGCTGCTCCTGCTCCTGCACCTCTGATGCTCCTCTGATGCACCTCTGATGCTCCTCTGATGCTCCTCTGATACTCCTCTGATGCTCCTTAGATGCTCCTCTGATGCTCCTCTGATGCTCCTCTGATGCTCCTCTGATGCCTCTGTGATGCTCCTCTGATGCTCCTCTGATTCTCCTCTGATGCTCCGCTGATGCTCCTCTGATGCTCCTCTGATGCTCCTCTGATGATCCTCTGATCCTCCTCTGATGCTCCACTGATGCTCCTCTGATGCTCCTGTGATGCTCCTCTGATGCTGCTCTGATGCTCCTCTGATGCTCCTCTGATGCTCCTCTGATGCTCCTCTGATGCTCCTCTGATGCTCCTCTGAAGCTCCTCTGATGCTCCTCTGATGCTCCTGTGATGCTCCTCTGATGCTCCTCTGATGCTCCTCTGATGCTCCTGTGATGCTCCTCTGATGTTCCTCTGCTGCTCCTCTGATGCTGATCTGATTCTCCTCTTATGCTCCTCTGATGCTCCTCTGATGCTCCTCTGATGCTCCTCTGATGCTCCTCTGATCCTCCTCTGATGCTCCTCTGATGCTCCTCTGATGCTCCTCTGATGCTCCTCTGAGGCTCCTCTGATGCTCCTCTGATGCTCCTCTGATGCTCCTCTGATGCTCCTCTGATGCTCCTCTGATACTCCTCTGATGCTCCTCTGATGCTCCTGTGATGCTCCTCTGATGCTCCTCTGCTGCTCCTCTGATGCTCCTCTGATGCTCCTCTGATGCTCCTCTGATGCTCCTGTGATGCTCCTCTGATGCTCCTCTTATGCTCCTCCGATCCTCCTCTGATGCTCCTCTGATGCTCCTCTGATGCTCCTCTGATGCTCCTCTGATTCTCCTCTGATGCTCCTCTGATGCTCCTCTGATGCTCCTCTTATGCTCCTCTGATCCTCCTCTGATGCTCCTCTGATGCTCCTCTGATGCTCCTCTGATGCTCCTCTGATGCTCCTCTGATGCTCCTCTGATGCTCCTCTGATCCTCCTCTGCTGCTCCTCTGATGCTCCTCTGATGCTCCTCTGATGCTCCTCTGATGCTCCTCTGATGCTCCTCTGATGCTCCTGTGATGCTCCTCTGATCCTCCTCTGATGCTCCTCTGATGCTCCTCTGATGCTCCTCTGATGCTCCTCTGAGGCTCATCTGAGGCTCCTCTGATGCTGTCTGATGCTCCTCTGATCCTCCTCTGATGCTCCTCTGATGCTCCTCTGATGCTCCTCTGATGCTCCTCTGATGCTCCTCTGATGCTCCACTGATGCTCCTCTGCTGCTCCTCTGATGCTCATCTGATGCTCCTCTGATGCTCCTCTGATGCTCCTCTGATGCTCCTCTGATGCTCTTCTTATGCTCCTCTGATCCTCATGTGATGCTCCTCTGATGCTCCTCTGATGCTCCTCTGATGCTCCTCTGATGCTCCTCTGATGCTACTCTGATGCTACTCTGATGCTCCTCTGATGCTCCTCTGATGCTCCTCTGATGCTCCTCTGATGCTCCTCTGATGCTCCTCTGATGCTCCTCTGATCCTCCTCTGATGCTCCTCTGATACTCCTTTGATGCTCCTCTGATGCTCCTCTGATGCTCCTCAGAGGCTCCTCTGATGCTCCTCTGATGCTCCTCTGATGCTCCTCTGATGCTCCTCTGATGCTCCTCTGATGCTCCTCAGAGGCTCCTCTGATGCTCCTCTGATGCTCCTCTGATGCTCCTCTGATGCTCCTCTGATGCTCCTCTGATGCTCCTCTGATGCTCCTCTGATGCTCCTGTGATCCTCCTCTGATGCTCCTCTGCTGCTCCTCTGATGCTCATCTGATTCTCCTCTGATGCTCCTCTGATGCTCCTCTGATGCTCCTCTGATGCTCCTCTGATGCTCCTCTGATCCTCCTCTGATGCTCCTCTGATGCTCCTCTGATGCTCCTCTGATGCTCCTCTGATGCTCCTCTGAGGCTCCTCTGATGCTCCTCTGATGCTCCTCTGATGCTCCTCTGATTCTCCTCTGATGCTCCTCTGATGCTCCTGTGATGCTCCTCTGATGCTCCTCTGCTGCTCCTCTGATGCTCATCTGATGCTCCTCTGATTCTCCTCTGATGCTCCTCTGATGCTCCTCTGATGCTGTCTGATGCTCCTCTGATCCTCCTCTGATGCTCCTCTGATGCTCCTCTGATGCTCCTCTGATGCTCCTCTGATGCTCCTCTGATGCTCCACTGATGCTCCTCTGCTGCTCCTCTGATGCTCATCTGATGCTCCTCTGATGCTCCTCTGATGCTCCTCTGATGCTCCTCTGATGCTCTTCTTATGCTCCTCTGATCCTCATGTGATGCTCCTCTGATGCTCCTCTGATGCTCCTCTGATGCTCCTCTGATGCTCCTCTGATGCTACTCTGATGCTACTCTGATGCTCCTCTGATGCTCCTCTGATGCTCCTCTGATGCTCCTCTGATGCTCCTCTGATGCTCCTCTGATGCTCCTCTGATGCTCCTCTGATCCTCCTCTGATGCTCCTCTGATGCTCCTCTGATGCTCCTCTGATGCTCCTCTGATGCTCCTCTGATGCTCCTCTGATGCTCCTGCTCCTGCTCCTGCTCCTGCTCCTGCTCCTGCTCCTGCTCCTGCTCCTGCTCCTGCTCCTGCTCCTGCTCCTGCTCCTGCTCCTGCTCCTGTTCCTGCTCCTGCTGCTGCTCCTGCTCCTGCACCTCTGATGCTCCTCTGATGCACCTCTGATGCTCCTCTGATGCTCCTCTGATACTCCTCTGATGCTCCTTAGATGCTCCTCTGATGCTCCTCTGATGCTCCTCTGATGCTCCTCTGATGCCTCTGTGATGCTCCTCTGATGCTCCTCTGATTCTCCTCTGATGCTCCGCTGATGCTCCTCTGATGCTCCTCTGATGCTCCTCTGATGATCCTCTGATCCTCCTCTGATGCTCCACTGATGCTCCTCTGATGCTCCTGTGATGCTCCTCTGATGCTGCTCTGATGCTCCTCTGATGCTCCTCTGATGCTCCTCTGATGCTCCTCTGATGCTCCTCTGATGCTCCTCTGAAGCTCCTCTGATGCTCCTCTGATGCTCCTGTGATGCTCCTCTGATGCTCCTCTGATGCTCCTCTGATGCTCCTGTGATGCTCCTCTGATGTTCCTCTGCTGCTCCTCTGATGCTGATCTGATTCTCCTCTTATGCTCCTCTGATGCTCCTCTGATGCTCCTCTGATGCTCCTCTGATGCTCCTCTGATCCTCCTCTGATGCTCCTCTGATGCTCCTCTGATGCTCCTCTGATGCTCCTCTGAGGCTCCTCTGATGCTCCTCTGATGCTCCTCTGATGCTCCTCTGATGCTCCTCTGATGCTCCTCTGATACTCCTCTGATGCTCCTCTGATGCTCCTGTGATGCTCCTCTGATGCTCCTCTGCTGCTCCTCTGATGCTCCTCTGAATCTCCTCTGATGCTCCTCTGATGCTCCTGTGATGCTCCTCTGATGCTCCTCTTATGCTCCTCCGATCCTCCTCTGATGCTCCTCTGATGCTCCTCTGATGCTCCTCTGATGCTCCTCTGATTCTCCTCTGATGCTCCTCTGATGCTCCTCTGATGCTCCTCTTATGCTCCTCTGATCCTCCTCTGATGCTCCTCTGATGCTCCTCTGATGCTCCTCTGATGCTCCTCTGATGCTCCTCTGATGCTCCTCTGATGCTCCTCTGATCCTCCTCTGCTGCTCCTCTGATGCTCCTCTGATGCTCCTCTGATGCTCCTCTGATGCTCCTCTGATGCTCCTCTGATGCTCCTCTGATGCTCCTCTGATCCTCCTCTGATGCTCCTCTGATGCTCCTCTGATGCTCCTCTGATGCTCCTCTGAGGCTCATCTGAGGCTCCTCTGAGGCTCCTCTGATGCTCCTCTGAGGCTCCTCTGATGCTCCTCTGATGCTCCTCTGATGCTCCTCTGAGGCTCCTCTGATGCTCCTCTGATGCTCCTCTGATGCTCCTCTGATGCTCCTCTGATGCTCCTGTGATGCTCCTCTGATGCTCCTCTGCTGCTCCTCTGATGCTCATCTGATTCTCCTCTGATGCTCCTCTGATGCTCCTCTGATGCTCCTCTGATGCTCCTCTGATGCTCCTCTGATCCTCCTCTGATGCTCCTCTGATGCTCCTCTGATGCTCCTCTGATGCTCCTCTGATGCTCCTCTGAGGCTCCTCTGAGGCTCCTCTGATGCTCCTCTGATGCTCCTCTGATGCTCCTCTGATGCTCCTCTGATGCTCCTGTGATGCTCCTCTGATGCTCCTCTGCTGCTCCTCTGATGCTCATCTGATGCTCCTCTGATTCTCCTCTGATGCTCCTCTGATGCTCCTCTGATGCTGTCTGATGCTCCTCTGATCCTCCTCTGATGCTCCTCTGATGCTCCTCTGATGCTCCTCTGATGCTCCTCTGATGCTCCTCTGATGCTCCACTGATGCTCCTCTGCTGCTCCTCTGATGCTCATCTGATGCTCCTCTGATGCTCCTCTGATGCTCCTCTGATGCTCCTCTGATGCTCTTCTTATGCTCCTCTGATCCTCATGTGATGCTCCTCTGATGCTCCTCTGATGCTCCTCTGATGCTCCTCTGATGCTCCTCTGATGCTACTCTGATGCTACTCTGATGCTCCTCTGATGCTCCTCTGATGCTCCTCTGATGCTCCTCTGATGCTCCTCTGATGCTCCTCTGATGCTCCTCTGATGCTCCTCTGATCCTCCTCTGATGCTCCTCTGATACTCCTTTGATGCTCCTCTGATGCTCCTCTGATGCTCCTCAGAGGCTCCTCTGATGCTCCTCTGATGCTCCTCTGATGCTCCTCTGATGCTCCTCTGATGCTCCTCTGATGCTCCTCAGAGGCTCCTCTGATGCTCCTCTGATGCTCCTCTGATGCTCCTCTGATGCTCCTCTGATGCTCCTCTGATGCTCCTCTGATGCTACTCTGATGCTCCTGTGATCCTCCTCTGATGCTCCTCTGCTGCTCCTCTGATGCTCATCTGATTCTCCTCTGATGCTCCTCTGATGCTCCTCTGATGCTCCTCTGATGCTCCTCTGATGCTCCTCTGATCCTCCTCTGATGCTCCTCTGATGCTCCTCTGATGCTCCTCTGATGCTCCTCTGATGCTCCTCTGATGCTCCTCTGATGCTCCTCTGATCCTCCTCTGATGCTCCACTGATGCTCCTCTGATTCTCCTCTGATGCTCCTCTGATGCTCCTCTGATGCTCCTGCTCCTGCTCCTGCTCCTGCTCCTGCTCCTGCTCCTGCTCCTGCTCCTGCTCCTGCTCCTGCTCCTCTGATGCTCCTCTGATGCTCCTCTGATGCTCCTCTGATGCTCCTCTGATGCTCCTCTGATGCTCCTCTGATGCTCCTCTGATGCTCCTCTGATCCTCCTCTGATGCTCCACTGATGCTCCTCTGATGCTCCACTGATGCTCCTCTGATGCTCCTCTGATGCTCCTCTGATGCTCCTCTGATGCTCCTCTGATGCTCCTCTGACGCTCCTCTGATGCTCCTCTGATGCTCCTCTGATGCTCCTGCTCCTGCTCCTGCTCCTCTGATGCTCCTCTGATGACCTCTGATGCTCCTGCTCCTGCTCCTGCTCCTGCTCCTGCTCCTGCTCCTCTGATGCTCCTCTGATGCTCCTCTGATCCTCCTCTGATGCTCCTCTGATGCTCCTCTGATGCTCCTCTGATGCTCCTCTGAGGCTCCTCTGATGCTCCTCTGATGCTCCTCTGATGCTCCTCTGATGCTCCTCTGATGCTCCTGTGATGCTCCTCTGATGCTCCTCTGATGCTCCTCTGATGCTCCTGTGATGCTCCTCTGATGCTCCTCTGCTGCTCCTCTGATGCTGATCTTATTCTCCTCTGATGCTCCTCTGATGCTCCTCTGATGCTCCTCTGATGCTCCTGTGATGCTCCTCTGATCCTCCTCTGATGCTCCTCTGATGCTCCTCTGATGCTCCTCTGATGCTCCTCTGAGGCTCCTCTGATGCTCCTCTGATGCTCCTCTGATGCTCCTCTGATGCTCCTCTGATGCTCCTCTGATACTCCTCTGATGCTCCTCTGATGCTCCTGTGATGCTCCTCTGATGCTCCTCTGCTGCTCCTCTGATGCTCATCTGCTGCTCCTCTGATTCTCCTCTGATGCTCCTCTGATGCTCCTCTGATGCTCCTCTGATGCTCCTCTGATCCACCTCTGATGCTCCTCTGATGCTCCTCTGATGCTCCTCTGATGCTCCTGTGATGCTCCTCTGATGCTCCTCTGCTGCTCCTCTGATGCTCATCTGATGCTCCTCTGATTCTCCTCTGATGCTCCTCTGATGCTCCTCTGATGCTCCTCTTATGCTCCTCTGATCCTCCTCTGATGCTCCTCTGATGCTCCTCTGATGCTCCTCTGATGCTCCTCTGATGCTCCTCTGATGCTACTCTGATGCTCCTCTGATGCTCCTCTGATGCTCCTCTGATGCTCCTCTGATGCTCCTCTGATGCTCCTCTGATGCTCCTCTGATCCTCCTCTGCTGCTCCTCTGATGCTCCTCTGATGCTCCTCTGATGCTCCTCTGATGCTCCTCTGATGCTCCTGTGATGCTCCTCTGATGCTCCTGTGATGCTCCTGTTATCCTCCTCTGATGCTCCTCTGATGCTCCTCTGATCCTCCTCTGATGCTCCTCTGATGCTCCTCTGATGCTCCTCTGATGCTCCTCTGATGCTCCTCTGATGCTCCTCTGATGCTCCTCTGAGGCACCTCTGCTGTTCCTCTGATGTTCCTCTGATGCTCCTCTGATGCTCCTCTGATCCTCCTCTGATGCTCCTCTGATACTCCTCTGATGCTCCTCTGATGCTCCTCTGATGCTCCTATGATGCTCCTCTGATGCTCCTCTGATGCTCCTCTGAGGCTCCTCTGATGCACCTCTGATCCTCCTCTGATGCTCCTCTGATGCTCCTCTGATGCTCCTCTGATGCTCCTCTGATGCTCCTCTGATGCTCCTCTGATGCTCCTCTGATGCTCCTCTGATGCTCCTCTGATGCTCCTGCTCCTGCTCCTGCTCCTGCTCCTGCTCCTGCTCCTGCTCCTGCTCGTGCTCCTGCTCCTGCTCCTGCTCCTGTTCCTGCTCCTGCTCCTGTTCCTGCTCCTGCTGCTGCTCCTGCTCCTGCACCTCTGATGCTCCTCTGATGCACCTCTGATGCTCCTCTGATGCTCCTCTGATACTCCTCTGATGCTCCTTAGATGCTCCTCTGATGCTCCTCTGATGCTCCTCTGATGCTCCTCTGATGCCTCTGTGATGCTCCTCTGATGCTCCTCTGATTATCCTCTGATGCTCCGCTGATGCTCCTCTGATGCTCCTCTGATGATCCTCTGATCCTCCTCTGATGCTCCACTGATGCTCCTCTGATGCTCCTGTGATGCTCCTGTAATGCTCCTCTGATTCTCCTCTGATGCTCCTCTGATGCTCCTCTGATGCTCCTCTGATGCTCCTCTGATGCTCCTCTGATGCTCCTCTGATGCTCCTCTGATGTTCCTCTGATGCTCCTCTGATGCTTCTTTGATGCTCCTGCTCCTGCTCCTGCTCCTGCTCCTGCTCCTGCTCCTGCTCCTGCTCCTTCTCCTGCTCCTGCTCCTGCTCCTGCTCCTGCTCATGCTCCTGCCCCTGCTCCTGCTCCTGCTCCTGCTCCTGCTCCTGCTCCTGCTCCTGCTCCTGCTCCTGCTCCTGCTCCTGCTCCTGTTCCTGCTCCTGCTGCTGCTCCTGCTCCTGCACCGCTGATGCTCCTCTGATGCACCTCTGATGCTCCTCTGATGCTCCTCTGATACTCCTCTGATGCTCCTTAGATGCTCCTCTGATGCTCCTCTGATGCTCCTCTGATGCTCCTCTGATGTCTCTGTGATGCTCCTCTGATGCTCCTCTGATTCTCCTCTGATGCTCCGCTGATGCTCCTCTGATGCTCCTCTGATGCTCCTCTGATGATCGTCTGATCCTCCTCTGATGCTCCACTGATGCTCCTCTGATGCTCCTGTGATGCTCCTGTAATGCTCCTCTGATTTACTCTGATGCTCCTCTGATGCTGCTCTGATGCTCCTCTGATGCTCCTCTGATGCTCCTCTGATGCTCCTCTGATGCTCCTCTGATGCTCCTCTGAAGCTCCTCTGATGCTCCTCTGATGCTCCTGTGATGCTCCTCTGATGCTCCTCTGATGCTCCTCTGATGCTCCTGTGATGCTCCTCTGATGTTCCTCTGCTGCTCCTCTGATGCTGATCTGATTCTCCTCTTATGCTCCTCTGATGCTCCTCTGATGCTCCTCTGATGCTCCTCTGATGCTCCTCTGATCCTCCTCTGATGCTCCTCTGATGCTCCTCTGATGCTCCTCTGATGCTCCTCTGAGGCTCCTCTGATGCTCCTCTGATGCTCCTCTGATGCTCCTCTGATGCTCCTCTGATGCTCCTCTGATACTCCTCTGATGCTCCTCTGATGCTCCTGTGATGCTCCTCTGATGCTCCTCTGCTGCTCCTCTGATGCTCATCTGATGCTCCTCTGATTCTCCTCTGATGCTCCTCTGATGCTCCTCTGATGCTCCTCTGATGCTCCTCTGATCCACCTCTGATGCTCCTCTGATGCTCCTCTGATGCTCCTCTGATGCTCCTGTGATGCTCCTCTGATGCTCCTCTTATGCTCCTCCGATCCTCCTCTGATGCTCCTCTGATGCTCCTCTGATGCTCCTCTGATGCTCCTCTGATTCTCCTCTGATGCTCCTCTGATGCTCCTCTGATGCTCCTCTTATGCTCCTCTGATCCTCCTCTGATCCTCCTCTGATGCTCCTCTGATGCTCCTCTGATGCTCCTCTGATGCTCCTCTGATGCTCCTCTGATGCTCCTCTGATCCTCCTCTGCTGCTCCTCTGATGCTCCTCTGATGCTCCTCTGATGCTCCTCTGATGCTCCTCTGATGCTCCTCTGATGCTCCTCTGATGCTCCTCTGATCCTCCTCTGATGCTCCTCTGATGCTCCTCTGATGCTCCTCTGATGCTCCTCTGAGGCTCCTCTGAGGCTCCTCTGAGGCTCCTCTGATGCTCCTCTGAGGCTCCTCTGATGCTCCTCTGATGCTCCTCTGATGCTCCTCTGAGGCTCCTCTGATGCTCCTCTGATGCTCCTCTGATGCTCCTCTGATGCTCCTCTGATGCTCCTGTGATGCTCCTCTGATGCTCCTCTGCTGCTCCTCTGATGCTCATCTGATTCTCCTCTGATGCTCCTCTGATGCTCCTCTGATGCTCCTCTGATGCTCCTCTGATCCTCCTCTGATCCTCCTCTGATGCTCCTCTGATGCTCCTCTGATGCTCCTCTGATGCTCCTCTGATGCTCCTCTGAGGCTCCTCTGATGCTCCTCTGATGCTCCTCTGATGCTCCTCTGATGCTCCTCTGATGCTCCTCTGATGCTCCTGTGATGCTCCTCTGATGCTCCTCTGCTGCTCCTCTGATGCTCATCTGATGCTCCTCTGATTCTCCTCTGATGCTCCTCTGATGCTCCTCTGATGCTGTCTGATGCTCCTCTGATCCTCCTCTGATGCTCCTCTGATGCTCCTCTGATGCTCCTCTGATGCTCCTCTGATGCTCCTCTGATGCTCCACTGATGCTCCTCTGCTGCTCCTCTGATGCTCATCTGATGCTCCTCTGATGCTCCTCTGATGCTCCTCTGATGCTCCTCTGATGCTCTTCTTATGCTCCTCTGATCCTCATGTGATGCTCCTCTGATGCTCCTCTGATGCTCCTCTGATGCTCCTCTGATGCTCCTCTGATGCTACTCTGATGCTACTCTGATGCTCCTCTGATGCTCCTCTGATGCTCCTCTGATGCTCCTCTGATGCTCCTCTGATGCTCCTCTGATGCTCCTCTGATCCTCCTCTGATGCTCCTCTGATACTCCTTTGATGCTCCTCTGATGCTCCTCTGATGCTCCTCAGAGGCTCCTCTGATGCTCCTCTGATGCTCCTCTGATGCTCCTCTGATGCTCCTCTGATGCTCCTCTGATGCTCCTCAGAGGCTCCTCTGATGCTCCTCTGATGCTCCTCTGATGCTCCTCTGATGCTCCTCTGATGCTCCTCTGATGCTCCTCTGATGCTCCTCTGATGCTCCTGTGATCCTCCTCTGATGCTCCTCTGCTGCTCCTCTGATGCTCATCTGATTCTCCTCTGATGCTCCTCTGATGCTCCTCTGATGCTCCTCTGATGCTCCTCTGATGCTCTTCTGATCCTCCTCTGATGCTCCTCTGATGCTCCTCTGATGCTCCTCTGATGCTCCTCTGATGCTCCTCTGAGGCTCCTCTGATGCTCCTCTGATGCTCCTCTGATGCTCCTCTGATTCTCCTCTGATGCTCCTCTGATGCTCCTGTGATGCTCCTCTGATGCTCCTCTGCTGCTCCTCTGATGCTCATCTGATGCTCCTCTGATTCTCCTCTGATGCTCCTCTGATGCTCCTCTGATGCTGTCTGATGCTCCTCTGATCCTCCTCTGATGCTCCTCTGATGCTCCTCTGATGCTCCTCTGATGCTCCTCTGATGCTCCTCTGATGCTCCACTGATGCTCCTCTGCTGCTCCTCTGATGCTCATCTGATGCTCCTCTGATGCTCCTCTGATGCTCCTCTGATGCTCCTCTGATGCTCTTCTTATGCTCCTCTGATCCTCATGTGATGCTCCTCTGATGCTCCTCTGATGCTCCTCTGATGCTCCTCTGATGCTCCTCTGATGCTACTCTGATGCTACTCTGATGCTCCTCTGATGCTCCTCTGATGCTCCTCTGATGCTCCTCTGATGCTCCTCTGATGCTCCTCTGATGCTCCTCTGATGCTCCTCTGATCCTCCTCTGATGCTCCTCTGATACTCCTTTGATGCTCCTCTGATGCTCCTCTGATGCTCCTCAGAGGCTCCTCTGATGCTCCTCTGATGCTCCTCTGATGCTCCTCTGATGCTCCTCTGATGCTCCTCTGATGCTCCTCTGATGCTCCTCTGATGCTCCTGTGATCCTCCTCTGATGCTCCTCTGAGGCTCCTCTGATGCTCCTCTGATGCTCCTCTGATGCTCCTCTGATGCTCCTCTGATGCTCCTCTGATGCTCCTCTGATGCTCCTCTGATGCTCCTCTGATGCTCCTGTGATGCTCCTCTGATGCTCCTCTGATGCTCCTCTGATGCTCCTGTGATGCTCCTCTGATGCTCCTCTGCTGCTCCTCTGATGCTGATCTTATTCTCCTCTGATGCTCCTCTGATGCTCCTCTGATGCTCCTCTGATGCTCCTCTGATGCTCCTCTGATCCTCCTCTGATGCTCCTCTGATGCTCCTCTGATGCTCCTCTGATGCTCCTCTGAGGCTCCTCTGATGCTCCTCTGATGCTCCTCTGATGCTCCTCTGATGCTCCTCTGATGCTCCTCTGATGCTCCTCTGATGCTCCTGTGATGCTCCTCTGATGCTCCTCTGCTGCTCCTCTGATGCTCATCTGCTGCTCCTCTGATTCTCCTCTGATTCTCCTCTGATGCTCCTCTGATGCTCCTCTGATGCTCCTCTGATCCACCTCTGATGCTCCTCTGATGCTCCTCTGATGCTCCTCTGATGCTCCTGTGATGCTCCTCTGATGCTCCTCTGCTGCTCCTCTGATGCTCATCTGATGCTCCTCTGATTCTCCTCTGATGCTCCTCTGATGCTCCTCTGATGCTCCTCTTATGCTCCTCTGATCCTCCTCTGATGCTCCTCTGATGCTCCTCTGATGCTCCTCTGATGCTCCTCTGATGCTCCTCTGATGCTCCTCTGATGCTCCTCTGATGCTCCTCTGATGCTCCTCTGATGCTCCTCTGATGCTCCTCTGATCCTCCTCTGCTGCTCCTCTGATGCTCCTCTGATGCTCCTCTGATGCTCCTCTGATGCTCCTCTGATGCTCCTCTGATGCTCCTGTGATGCTCCTCTGATGCTCCTGTGATCCTCCTCTGATGCTCCTCTGATGCTCCTCTGATGCTCCTCTGATCCTCCTCTGATGCTCCTCTGATGCTTCTCTGATGCTCCTCTGATGCTCCTCTGATGCTCCTCTGATGCTCCTCTGATGCTCCTCTGAGGCACCTCTGAGGCTCCTCTGATTCTCTTCTGATGCTCCTCTGATGCTCCTCTGATGCTCCTCTGATGCTCCTCTGATGCTCCTCTGATGCTCCTGTGATGCTCCTCTGCTGTTCCTCTGATTTTCCTCTGATGCTCCTCTGATGCTCCTCTGATGCTCCTCTGATGCTCCTCTGAGGCTCCTCTGATGCTCCTCTGATGCTCCTCTGATCCTCCTCTGATGCTCCTCTGATACTCCTCTGATGATCCTCTGATGCTCCTCTGATGCTCCTATGATGCTCCTCTGATGCTCCTCTGATGCTCCTCTGATGCTCCTCTGATGCTCCTCTGATGCTCCTCTGATGCTCCTCTGATGCTCCTCTGATCCTCCTCTGATGCTCCTCTGATGCTCCTCTGATGCTCCTCTGATGCTCCTCTGATGCTCCTCTGATGCTCCTCTGATGCTCCTGCTCCTGCTCCTGCTCCTGCTCCTGCTCCTGCTCCTGCTCCTGCTCCTGCTCCTGCTCCTGCTCCTGCTCCTGCTCCTGCTCCTGCTCCTGTTCCTGCTCCTGCTGCTGCTCCTGCTCCTGCACCTCTGATGCTCCTCTGATGCACCTCTGATGCTCCTCTGATGCTCCTCTGATACTCCTCTGATGCTCCTTAGATGCTCCTCTGATGCTCCTCTGATGCTCCTCTGATGCTCCTCTGATGCCTCTGTGATGCTCCTCTGATGCTCCTCTGATTCTCCTCTGATGCTCCGCTGATGCTCCTCTGATGCTCCTCTGATGCTCCTCTGATGATCCTCTGATCCTCCTCTGATGCTCCACTGATGCTCCTCTGATGCTCCTGTGATGCTCCTGTAATGCTCCTCTGATTCTCCTCTGATGCTCCTCTGATGCTCCTCTGATGCTCCTCTGATGCTCCTCTGATGCTCCTCTGATGCTCCTCTGATGCTCCTCTGATGTTCCTCTGATGCTCCTCTGATGCTCCTTTGATGCTCCTGCTCCTGCTCCTGCTCCTGCTCCTGCTCCTGCTCCTGCTCCTGCTCCTGCTCCTGCTCCTGCTCCTGCTCCTGCTCCTGCTCATGCTCCTGCCCCTGCTCCTGCTCCTGCTCCTGCTCCTGCTCCTGCTCCTGCTCCTGCTCCTGCTCCTGCTCCTGTTCCTGCTCCTGCTGCTGCTCCTGGTCCTGCACCTCTGATGCTCCTCTGCTGCACCTCTGATGCTCCTCTGATGCTCCTCTGATACTCCTCTGATGCTCCTTAGATGCTCCTCTGATGCTCCTCTGATGCTCCTCTGATGCTCCTCTGATGTCTCTGTGATGCTCCTCTGATGCTCCTCTGATTCTCCTCTGATGCTCCGATGATGCTCCTCTGATGCTCCTCTGATGCTCCTCTGATGATCGTCTGATCCTCCTCTGATGCTCCACTGATGCTCCTCTGATGCTCCTGTGATGCTCCTGTAATGCTCCTCTGATTCTCCTCTGATGCTCCTCTGATGCTCCTCTGATGCTCCTCTGATGCTCCTCTGATGCTCCTCTGATGCTCCTCTGATGCTCCTCTGAAGCTCCTCTGATGCTCCTCTGATGCTCCTGTGATGCTCCTGTGATGCTCCTCTGATGCTCCTCTGATGCTCCTGTGATGCTCCTCTGATGTTCCTCTGCTGCTCCTCTGATGCTGATCTGATTCTCCTCTGATGCTCCTCTGATGCTCCTCTGATGCTCCTCTGATGCTCCTCTGATGCTCCTCTGATCCTCCTCTGATGCTCCTCTGATGCTCCTCTGATGCTCCTCTGATGCTCCTCTGAGGCTCCTCTGATGCTCCTCTGATGCTCCTCTGATGCTCCTCTGATGCTCCTCTGATGCTCCTCTGATACTCCTCTGATGCTCCTCTGATGCTCCTCTGATGCTCCTCTGATGCTCCTCTGCTGCTCCTCTGATGCTCATCTGATGCTCCTCTGATTCTCCTCTGATGCTCCTCTGATGCTCCTCTGATGCTCCTCTGATGCTCCTCTGATCCACCTCTGATGCTCCTCTGATGCTCCTCTGATGCTCCTCTGATGCTCCTCTGATGCTCCTCTGATGCTCCTCTGCTGCTCCTCTGATGCTCATCTGATGCTCCTCTGATTCTCCTCTGATGCTCCTCTGATGCTCCTCTGATGCTCCTCTTATGCTCCTCTGATCCTCCTCTGATGCTCCTCTGATGCTCCTCTGATGCTCCTCTGATGCTCCTCTGATGCTCCTCTGATGCTCCTCTGATGCTCCTCTGATGCTCCTCTGATCCTCCTCTGCTGCTCCTCTGCTGCTCCTCTGATGCTCCTCTGATGCTCCTCTGATGCTCCTCTGATGCTCCTCTGAGGCTCCTCTGATGCTCCTCTGATGCTCCTCTGATGCTCCTCTGATGCTCCTCTGATGCTCCTCTGATGCTCCTCTGATGCTCCTCTGATCCTCCTCTGATGCTCCTCTGATGCTCCTCTGATGCTCCTCTGATGCTCCTCTGAGGCTCCTCTGAGGCTCCTCTGAGGCTCCTCTGATGCTCCTCTGAGGCTCCTCTGATGCTCCTCTGATGCTCCTCTGATGCTCCTCTGATGCTCCTCTGATGCTCCTGTGATGCTCCTGTGATGCTCCTCTGCTGCTCCTCTGATGCTCATCTGATTCTCCTCTGATGCTCCTCTGATGCTCCTCTGATGCTCCTCTGATGCTCCTCTGATCCTCCTCTGATGCTCCTCTGATGCTCCTCTGATGCTCCTCTGATTCTCCTCTGATGCTCCTCTGATGCTCCTCTGATGCTCCTCTGATGCTCCTGTGATGCTCCTCTGATGCTCCTCTGCTGCTCCTCTGATGCTCATCTGATGCTCCTCTGATTCTCCTCTGATGCTACTCTGATGCTCCTCTGATGCTGTCTGATGCTCCTCTGATCCTCCTCTGATGCTCCTCTGATGCTCCTCTGATGCTCCTCTGATGCTCCTCTGATGCTCCACTGATGCTCCTCTGCTGCTCCTCTGATGCTCATCTGATGCTCCTCTGATGCTCCTCTGATGCTCCTCTGATGCTCCTCTGATGCTCTTCTTATGCTCCTCTGATCCTCATCTGATGCTCCTCTGATGCTCCTCTGATGCTCCTCTGATGCTCCTCTGATGCTCCTCTGATGCTACTCTGATGCTTCTCTGATGCTCCTCTGATGCTGCTCTGATGCTCCTCTGATGCTCCTCTGATGCTCCTCTGATGCTCCTCTGATGCTCCTCTGATGCTCCTCTGATCCTCCTCTGATGCTCCTCTGATGCTCCTTTGATGCTCCTCTGATGCTCCTCTGATGCTCCTCTGATGCTCCTCTGATGCTCCTCTGATGCTCCTCTGATCCTCCTCTGCTGCTCCTCTGCTGCTCCTCTGATGCTCCTCTGATGCTCCTCTGATGCTCCTCTGATGCTCCTCTGAGGCTCCTCTGATGCTCCTCTGATGCTCCTCTGATGCTCCTCTGATGCTCCTCTGATGCTCCTCTGATGCTCCTCTGATGCTCCTCTGATGCTCCTCTGATCCTCCTCTGATGCTCCTCTGATGCTCCTCTGATGCTCCTCTGATGCTCCTCTGAGGCTCCTCTGAGGCTCCTCTGAGGCTCCTCTGATGCTCCTCTGAGGCTCCTCTGATGCTCCTCTGATGCTCCTCTGATGCTCCTCTGATGCTCCTCTGATGCTCCTGTGATGCTCCTGTGATGCTCCTCTGCTGCTCCTCTGATGCTCATCTGATTCTCCTCTGATGCTCCTCTGATGCTCCTCTGATGCTCCTCTGATGCTCCTCTGATCCTCCTCTGATGCTCCTCTGATGCTCCTCTGATGCTCCTCTGATTCTCCTCTGATGCTCCTCTGATGCTCCTCTGATGCTCCTCTGATGCTCCTGTGATGCTCCTCTGATGCTCCTCTGCTGCTCCTCTGATGCTCATCTGATGCTCCTCTGATTCTCCTCTGATGCTCCTCTGATGCTCCTCTGATGTTGTCTGATGCTCCTCTGATCCTCCTCTGATGCTCCTCTGATGCTCCTCTGATGCTCCTCTGATGCTCCTCTGATGCTCCTCTGATGCTCCACTGATGCTCCTCTGCTGCTCCTCTGATGCTCATCTGATGCTCCTCTGATGCTCCTCTGATGCTCCTCTGATGCTCCTCTGATGCTCTTCTTATGCTCCTCTGATCCTCATGTGATGCTCCTCTGATGCTCCTCCGATGCTCCTCTGATGCTCCTCTGATGCTCCTCTGATTCTACTCTGATGCTACTCTGATGCTCCTCTGATGCTCCTCTGATGCTCCTCTGATGCTCCTCTGATGCTCCTCTGATGCTCCTCTGATGCTCCTCTGATGCTCCTCTGATCCTCCTCTGATGCTCCTCTGATGATCCTTTGATGCTTCTCTGATGCTCCTCTGATGCTCCTCAGAGGCTCCTCTGATGCTCCTCTGATGCTCCTCTGATGCTCCTCTGATGCTCCTCTGATGCTCCTCTGATGCTCCTCTGATGCTCCTCTGATGCTCCTGTGATCCTCCTCTGATGCTCCTCTAATGCTCCTCTGATGCTCCTCTGATCCTCCTCTGATGCTCCTCTGATGCTCCTCTGATACTCCTCTGATGCTCCTCTGATGCTCCTCTGATGCTCCTCTGATGCTCCTCTGCTGCTCCTCTGATGCTCATCTGATGCTCCTCTGATTCTCCTCTGATGCTCCTCTGATGCTCCTCTGATGCTCCTCTGATGCTCCTCTGATCCACCTCTGATGCTCCTCTGATGCTCCTCTGATGCTCCTCTGATGCTCCTCTGATGCTCCTCTGATGCTCCTCTGCTGCTCCTCTGATGCTCATCTGATGCTCCTCTGATTCTCCTCTGATGCTCCTCTGATGCTCCTCTGATGCTCCTCTTATGCTCCTCTGATCCTCCTCTGATGCTCCTCTGATGCTCCTCTGATGCTCCTCTGATGCTCCTCTGATGCTCCTCTGATGCTCCTCTGATGCTCCTCTGATGCTCCTCTGATCCTCCTCTGCTGCTCCTCTGCTGCTCCTCTGATGCTCCTCTGATGCTCCTCTGATGCTCCTCTGATGCTCCTCTGATGCTCCTCTGATGCTCCTCTGATGCTCCTCTGATGCTCCTCTGATGCTCCTCTGATGCTCCTCTGATCCTCCTCTGATGCTCCTCTGATGCTCCTCTGATGCTCCTCTGATGCTCCTCTGAGGCTCCTCTGAGGCTCCTCTGAGGCTCCTCTGATGCTCCTCTGAGGCTCCTCTGATGCTCCTCTGATGCTCCTCTGATGCTCCTCTGATGCTCCTCTGATGCTCCTGTGATGCTCCTGTGATGCTCCTCTGCTGCTCCTCTGATGCTCATCTGATTCTCCTCTGATGCTCCTCTGATGCTCCTCTGATGCTCCTCTGATGCTCCTCTGATCCTCCTCTGATGCTCCTCTGATGCTCCTCTGATGCTCCTCTGATTCTCCTCTGATGCTCCTCTGATGCTCCTCTGATGCTCCTCTGATGCTCCTGTGATGCTCCTCTGATGCTCCTCTGCTGCTCCTCTGATGCTCATCTGATGCTCCTCTGATTCTCCTCTGATGCTCCTCTGATGCTCCTCTGATGCTGTCTGATGCTCCTCTGATCCTCCTCTGATGCTCCTCTGATGCTCCTCTGATGCTCCTCTGATGCTCCTCTGATGCTCCTCTGATGCTCCACTGATGCTCCTCTGCTGCTCCTCTGATGCTCATCTGATGCTCCTCTGATGCTCCTCTGATGCTCCTCTGATGCTCCTCTGATGCTCTTCTTATGCTCCTCTGATCCTCATGTGATGCTCCTCTGATGCTCCTCCGATGCTCCTCTGATGCTCCTCTGATGCTCCTCTGATTCTACTCTGATGCTACTCTGATGCTCCTCTGATGCTCCTCTGATGCTCCTCTGATGCTCCTCTGATGCTCCTCTGATGCTCCTCTGATGCTCCTCTGATGCTCCTCTGATCCTCCTCTGATGCTCCTCTGATGCTCCTTTGATGCTCCTCTGATGCTCCTCTGATGCTCCTCAGAGGCTCCTCTGATGCTCCTCTGATGCTCCTCTGATGCTCCTCTGATGCTCCTCTGATGCTCCTCTGATGCTCCTCTGATGCTCCTCTGATGCTCCTGTGATCCTCCTCTGATGCTCCTCTAATGCTCCTCTGATGCTCCTCTGATCCTCCTCTGATGCTCCTCTGATGCTCCTCTGATGCTCCTCTGATGCTCCTTTGATGCTCCACTGATGCTCCTCTGATCCTCCTCTGATGCTCCTCTGATGCTCCTCTGATGCTCCTCTGATGCTCCTCTGATGCTCCTCTGATGCTCCACTGATGCTCCTCTGATGCTCCACTGATGCTCCTCTGATGCTCCTCTGATGCTCCTCTGATGCTCCTCTGATGCTCCTCTGATGCTCCTCTGATGCTCCTCTGATGCTCCTCTGATGCTCCTTCTCCTACTCCTGCTCCTCTGATGCTCCTCTGATGACCTCTGATGCTCCTGCTCCTGCTCCTGCTCCTGCTCCTGCTCCTCTGATGCTCCTCTGATGGTCCTGCTCCTGCTCCTGCTCCTGCTCCTGCTCCTGCTCCTGCTCCTGCTCCTGCTCCTGCTCCTCTGATGCTCCTCTGATGCTCCTGCTCCTGCACCTGCTCCTGCTCCTGCTCCTGCTCCTGCTCCTGCTCCTGCTCCTGCTCCTGCTCCTCTGATGCTCCTCTGATGCTCCTGCTCCTGCACCTGCTCCTGCTCCTGCTCCTGCTCCTGCTCCTGCTCCTGCTCCTCTGATGCTCCTCTGATGCTCCTCTGATGCTCCTCTGATGCTCCTCTAATGCTCCACTGATGCTCCTCTGATGCTCCTCTGATGCTCCACTGATGCTCCTCTGATGCTCCTCTGATGCTCCTCTGATGCTCCTCTGATGCTCCTCTGATGCTCCTCTGATGCTCCTCTGATGCTCCAATGATGCACCTCTGATGCTCCTGTGATGCTCCTGTGATGCTCCTGTGATGCTCCTCTGATGCTCCTCTGATGCTCCTCTGATGCTCCTCTGATGCTGCTCTGATGCTCCTCTGATCCTCCTCTGATCCTCCTCTGATGCTCCTCTGATGCTCCTCTGATGCTCCTCTGATGCTCCTCTGATGCTCCTCTGATGCTCCTCTGAGGCTCCTCTGAGGCTCCTCTGAGGCTCCTCTGAGGCTCCTCTGATGCTCCTCTGATGCTCCTCTGATTCTCCTCTGAGGCTCCTCTGATGCTCCTCTGATGCTCCTCTGATGCTCCTCTGATGCTCCTGTGATGCTCCTCTGATGCTCCTCTGCTGCTCCTCTGATGCTCCTCTGATGCTCCTCTGATGCTCCTCTGATGCTCCTCTGATGCTCCTCTGATGCTCCTCTGATGCTCCTCTGATCCTCCTCTGATGCTCCTCTGATGCCTCTCTGATGCTCCTCTGATGCTCCTCTGATGCTCCTCTGATGCTCCTCTGATCCTCCTCTGATGCTACTCTGATGCTCCTCTGATGCTCTTCTGATGCTCCTCTGATGCTCCTCTGATGCTCCTCTGATGCTCCTCTGATGCTCCACTGATGCTCCTCTGATGCTCCTCTGATGCTCCTCTGATGCTCCTCTGATGCTCCTCTGATGCTGCTCTGATACTCCTCTGATGCTCCTCTGATGCTCCTGTGATGCTCCTCTGATGCTCCTCTGCTGCTCCTCTGATGCTCATCTGATGCTCCTCTGATTCTCCTCTGATGCTCCTCTGATGCTCCTCTGATGCTCCTCTGATGCTCCTCTGATCCACCTCTGATGCTCCTCTGATGCTCCTCTGATCCACCTCTGATGCTCCTGTGATGCTCCTCTGATGCTCCTCTGCTGCTCCTCTGATGCTCATCTGATGCTCCTCTGATTCTACTCTGATGCTCCTCTGATGCTCCTCTGATGCTCCTCTTATGCTCCTCTGATCCTCCTCTGATGCTCCTCTGATGCTCCTCTGATGCTCCTCTGATGCTCCTCTGATGCTCCTCTGATGCTCCTCTGATGCTCCTCTGATGCTCCTCTGATCCTCCTCTGCTGCTCCTCTGATGCTCCTCTGATGCTCCTCTGATGCTCCTCTGATGCTCCTCTGATGCTCCTCTGAGGCTCCTCTGATGCTCCTCTGATGCTCCTCTGATGCTCCTCTGATGCTCCTCTGATGCTCCTCTGATGCTCCTGTGATGCTCCTCTGATGCTCCTGTGATCCTCCTCTGATGCTCCTCTGATGCTCCTCTGATGCTCCTCTGATCCTCCTCTGATGCTCCTCTGATGCTCCTCTGATGCTCCTCTGATGCTCCTCTGATGCTCCTCTGATGCTCCTCTGATGCTCCTCTGATCCTCCTCTGATGCTCCTCTGATGCTCCTCTGATGCTCCTCTGAGGCTCCTCTGAGGCTCCTCTGAGGCTCCTCTGATGCTCCTCTGAGGCTCCTCTGATGCTCCTCTGATGCTCCTCTGATGCTCCTCTGATTCTCCTCTGATGCTCCTGTGATGCTCCTCTGATGCTCCTCTGCTGCTCCTCTGATGCTCATCTGATTCTCCTCTTATGCTCCTCTGATGCTCCTCTGATGCTCCTCTGATGCTCCTCTGATCCTCCTCTGATGCTCCTCTGATGCTCCTCTGATGCTCCTCTGATGCTCCTCTGATGCTCCTCTGATGCTCCTCTGATGCTCCTCTGAGGCTCCTCTGATGCTCCTCTGAGGCTCCTCTGATGCTCCTCTGATGCTCCTCTGATGCTCCTCTGATGCTCCTGTGATGCTCCTCTGATGCTGTCTGATGCTCCTCTGATCCTCCTCTGATGCTCCTCTGATGCTCCTCTGATGCTCCTCTGATGCTCCTCTGATGCTCCTCTGATGCTCCTCTGATGCTCCTCTGATGCTCTTCTTATGCTCCTCTGATCCTCATCTGATGCTCCTCTGATGCTCCTCTGATGCTCCTCTGATGCTCCTCTGATGCTCCTCTGATGCTACTCTGATGCTTCTCTGATGCTCCTCTGATGCTGCTCTGATGCTCCTCTGATGCTCCTCTGATGCTCCTCTGATGCTCCTCTGATGCTCCTCTGATGCTCCTCTGATCCTCCTCTGATGCTCCTCTGATGCTCCTTTGATGCTCCTCTGATGCTCCTCTGATGCTCCTCAGAGGTTCCTCTGATGCTCCTCTGATGCTCCTCTGATGCTCCTCTGATTCTCCTCTGATGCTCCTCTGATGCTCCTCTGATGCTCCTCTGATGCTCCTCTGATGCTCCTCTGAGGCTCCTCTGATGCACCTCTGATGCTGCTCTGATGCTCCTCTGATGCTCCTCTGATGCTCCACTGATGCTCCTCTGATCCTCCTCTGATGCTCCTCTGATGCTCCTCTGATGCTCCTCTGATGCTCCTCTGATGCTCCTCTGATGCTCCTCTGATGCTCCACTGATGCTCCTCTGATGCTCCACTGATGCTCCTCTGATGCTCCTCTGATGCTCCCCTGATGCTCTTCTGATGCTCCTCTGATGCTCCTCTGATGCTCCTCTGATGCTCCTCTGATGCTCCTTCTCCTAATCCTGCTCCTCTGATGCTCCTCTGATGACCTCTGATGCTCCTGCTCCTGCTCCTGCTCCTGCTCCTGCTCCTCTGATGCTCCTCTGATGGTCCTGCTCCTGCTCCTGCTCCTGCTCCTGCTCCTGCTCCTGCTCCTGCTCCTGCTCCTCTGATGCTCCTCTGATGCTCCTGCTCCTGCACCTGCTCCTGCTCCTGCTCCTGCTCCTGCTCCTGCTCCTGCTCCTGCTCCTGCTCCTCTGATGCTCCTCTGATGCTCCTGCTCCTGCACCTGCTCCTGCTCCTGCTCCTGCTCCTGCTCCTGCTCCTGCTCCTCTGATGCTCCTCTGATGCTCCTCTGATGCTCCTCTGATGCTCCTCTAATGCTCCACTGATGCTCCTCTGATGCTCCTCTGATGCTCCTCTGATGCTCCTCTGATGCTCCTCTGATGCTCCTCTGATGCTCCTCTGATGCTCCTCTGATGCTCCAATGATGCACCTCTGATGCTCATGTGATGCTCCTGTGATGCTCCTGTGATGCTCCTCTGATGCTCCTCTGATGCTCCTCTGATGCTCCTCTGATGCTGCTCTGATGCTCCTCTGATCCTCCTCTGATCCTCCTCTGATGCTCCTCTGATGCTCCTCTGATGCTCCTCTGATGCTCCTCTGATGCTCCTCTGATGCTCCTCTGAGGCTCCTCTGAGGCTCCTCTGAGGCTCCTCTGAGGCTCCTCTGATGCTCCTCTGATGCTCCTCTGATTCTCCTCTGATGCTCCTCTGATGCTCCTCTGATGCTCCTCTGATGCTCCTGTGATGCTCCTCTGATGCTCCTCTGCTGCTCCTCTGATGCTCCTCTGATGCTCCTCTGATGCTCCTCTGATGCTCCTCTGATGCTCCTCTGATGCTCCTCTGATGCTCCTCTGATCCTCCTCTGATGCTCCTCTGATGCCTCTCTGATGCTCCTCTGATGCTCCTCTGATGCTCCTCTGATGCTCCTCTGATCCTCCTCTGATGCTACTCTGATGCTCCTCTGATGCTCTTCTGATGCTCCTCTGATGCTCCTCTGATGCTCCTCTGAGGCTCCTCTGATGCTCCTCTGATGCTCCTCTGATGCTCCTCTGATGCTCCTCTGATGCTCCACTGATGCTCCTCTGATGCTCCTCTGATGCTCCTCTGATTCTCCTATGATGCTCCTCTGATGCTCCTCTGATGCTCCTCTGATGCTCCTCTGATGCTCCTCTGAGGCTCCTCTGATGCACCTCTGATGCTCCTCTGATCCTCCTCTGATGCTCCTCTGATGCTCCTCTGATGCTCCTCTGATGCTCCTCTGATGCTCCTCTGATGCTCCTCTGATGCTCCTCTGATCCTCCTCTCATGCTCCTCTGATGCTCCTCTGATGCTCCTCTGATGCTCCTCTGATGCTCCAATGATGCTCCTCTGATGCTCCTGTGATGCTCCTCTGATGCTCCTCTGATGCTCCTGTGATGCTCCTCTGATGCTCATCTGATGCTCCTCTGCTGTTCCTCTGATGCTCCACTGATGCTCCAATGATGCTCCTCTGATGCTCCTGTGATGCTCCTCTGATGCTCCTCTGATGCTCCTCTGATGCTCCTTCTCCTACTCCTGCTCCTCTGATGCTCCTCTGATGACCTCTGATGCTCCTGCTCCTGCTCCTGCTCCTGCTCCTGCTCCTCTGATGCTCCTCTGATGGTCCTGCTCCTGCTCCTGCTCCTGCTCCTGCTCCTGCTCCTGCTCCTGCTCCTGCTCCTCTGATGCTCCTCTGATGGTCCTGCTCCTGCACCTGCTCCTGCTCCTGCTCCTGCTCCTGCTCCTGCTCCTGCTCCTGCTCCTGCTCCTCTGATGCTCCTCTGATGCTCCTGCTCCTGCACCTGCTCCTGCTCCTGCTCCTGCTCCTGCTCCTGCTCCTGCTCCTGCTCCTCTGATGCTCCTCTGATGCTCCTCTGATGCTCCTCTGATGCTCCTCTGATGCTCCACTGATGCTCCTCTGATGCTCCTCTGATGCTCCTCTGATGCTCCTCTGATGCTCCTCTGATGCTCCTCTGATCCTCCTCTGCTGCTCCTCTGATGCTCCTCTGATGCTCCTCTGATGCTCCTCTGATGCTCCTCTGATGCTCCTCTGAGGCTCCTCTGATGCTCCTCTGATGCTCCTCTGATGCTCCTCTGATGCTCCTCTGATGCTCCTCTGATGCTCCTCTGATGCTCCTGTGATGCTCCTCTGATGCTCCTGTGATCCTCCTCTGATGCTCCTCTGATGCTCCTCTGATGCTCCTCTGATCCTCCTCTGATGCTCCTCTGATGCTCCTCTGATGCTCCTCTGATGCTCCTCTGATGCTCCTCTGATGCTCCTCTGATGCTCCTCTGATCCTCCTCTGATGCTCCTCTGATGCTCCTCTGATGCTCCTCTGAGGCTCCTCTGAGGCTCCTCTGAGGCTCCTCTGATGCTCCTCTGAGGCTCCTCTGATGCTCCTCTGATGCTCCTCTGATGCTCCTCTGATTCTCTTCTGATGCTCCTGTGATGCTCCTCTGATGCTCCTCTGCTGCTCCTCTGATGCTCATCTGATTCTCCTCTTATGCTCCTCTGATGCTCCTCTGATGCTCCTCTGATGCTCCTCTGATCCTCCTCTGATGCTCCTCTGATGCTCCTCTGATGCTCCTCTGATGCTCCTCTGATGCTCCTCTGATGCTCCTCTGAGGCTCCTCTGATGCTCCTCTGATGCTCCTCTGATGCTCCTCTGATGCTCCTCTGATGCTCCTCTGATGCTCCTGTGATGCTCCTCTGATGCTCCTCTGCTGCTCCTCTGATGCTCATCTGATGCTCCTCTGATTCTCCTCTGATGCTCCTCTGATGCTCCTCTGATGCTGTCTGATGCTCCTCTGATCCTCCTCTGATGCTCCTCTGATGCTCCTCTGATGCTCCTCTGATGCTCCTCTGATGCTCCACTGATGCTCCTCTGCTGCTCCTCTGATGCTCATCTGATGCTCCTCTGATGCTCCTCTGATGCTCCTCTGATGCTCCTCTGATGCTCTTCTTATGCTCCTCTGATCCTCATCTGATGCTCCTCTGATGCTCCTCTGATGCTCCTCTGATGCTCCTCTGATGCTCCTCTGATGCTACTCTGATGCTTCTCTGATGCTCCTCTGATGCTGCTCTGATGCTCCTCTGATGCTCCTCTGATGCTCCTCTGATGCTCCTCTGATGCTCCTCTGATGCTCCTCTGATCCTCCTCTGATGCTCCTCTGATGCTCCTTTGATGCTCCTCTGATGCTCCTCTGATGCTCCTCAGAGGTTCCTCTGATGCTCCTCTGATGCTCCTCTGATGCTCCTCTGATGCTCCTCTGATGCTCCTCTGATGCTCCTCTGATGCTCCTGTGATGCTCCTGTGATGCTCCTCTGCTGCTCCTCTGATGCTCATCTGATTCTCCTCTGATGCTCCTCTGATGCTCCTCTGATGCTCCTCTGATGCTCCTCTGATCCTCCTCTGATGCTCCTCTGATGCTCCTCTGATGCTCCTCTGATTCTCCTCTGATGCTCCTCTGATGCTCCTCTGATGCTCCTCTGATGCTCCTGTGATGCTCCTCTGATGCTCCTCTGCTGCTCCTCTGATGCTCATCTGATGCTCCTCTGATTCTCCTCTGATGCTCCTCTGATGCTCCTCTGATGCTGTCTGATGCTCCTCTGATCCTCCTCTGATGCTCCTCTGATGCTCCTCTGATGCTCCTCTGATGCTCCTCTGATGCTCCTCTGATGCTCCACTGATGCTCCTCTGCTGCTCCTCTGATGCTCATCTGATGCTCCTCTGATGCTCCTCTGATGCTCCTCTGATGCTCCTCTGATGCTCTTCTTATGCTCCTCTGATCCTCATGTGATGCTCCTCTGATGCTCCTCCGATGCTCCTCTGATGCTCCTCTGATGCTCCTCTGATTCTACTCTGATGCTACTCTGATGCTCCTCTGATGCTCCTCTGATGCTCCTCTGATGCTCCTCTGATGCTCCTCTGATGCTCCTCTGATGCTCCTCTGATGCTCCTCTGATCCTCCTCTGATGCTCCTCTGATGCTCCTTTGATGCTCCTCTGATGCTCCTCTGATGCTCCTCAGAGGCTCCTCTGATGCTCCTCTGATGCTCCTCTGATGCTCCTCTGATGCTCCTCTGATGCTCCTCTGATGCTCCTCTGATGCTCCTCTGATGCTCCTGTGATCCTCCTCTGATGCTCCTCTAATGCTCCTCTGATGCTCCTCTGATCCTCCTCTGATGCTCCTCTGATGCTCCTCTGATGCTCCTCTGATGCTCCTTTGATGCTCCACTGATGCTCCTCTGATCCTCCTCTGATGCTCCTCTGATGCTCCTCTGATGCTCCTCTGATGCTCCTCTGATGCTCCTCTGATGCTCCACTGATGCTCCTCTGATGCTCCACTGATGCTCCTCTGATGCTCCTCTGATGCTCCTCTGATGCTCCTCTGATGCTCCTCTGATGCTCCTCTGATGCTCCTCTGATGCTCCTCTGATGCTCCTTCTCCTACTCCTGCTCCTCTGATGCTCCTCTGATGACCTCTGATGCTCCTGCTCCTGCTCCTGCTCCTGCTCCTGCTCCTCTGATGCTCCTCTGATGGTCCTGCTCCTGCTCCTGCTCCTGCTCCTGCTCCTGCTCCTGCTCCTGCTCCTGCTCCTCTGATGCTCCTCTGATGCTCCTGCTCCTGCACCTGCTCCTGCTCCTGCTCCTGCTCCTGCTCCTGCTCCTGCTCCTGCTCCTGCTCCTCTGATGCTCCTCTGATGCTCCTGCTCCTGCACCTGCTCCTGCTCCTGCTCCTGCTCCTGCTCCTGCTCCTGCTCCTCTGATGCTCCTCTGATGCTCCTCTGATGCTCCTCTGATGCTCCTCTAATGCTCCACTGATGCTCCTCTGATGCTCCTCTGATGCTCCTCTGATGCTCCTCTGATGCTCCTCTGATGCTCCTCTGATGCTCCTCTGATGCTCCTCTGATGCTCCTCTGATGCTCCTCTGATGCTCCAATGATGCACCTCTGATGCTCCTGTGATGCTCCTGTGATGCTCCTGTGATGCTCCTCTGATGCTCCTCTGATGCTCCTCTGATGCTCCTCTGATGCTGCTCTGATGCTCCTCTGATCCTCCTCTGATCCTCCTCTGATGCTCCTCTGATGCTCCTCTGATGCTCCTCTGATGCTCCTCTGATGCTCCTCTGGTGCTCCTCTGAGGCTCCTCTGAGGCTCCTCTGAGGCTCCTCTGAGGCTCCTCTGATGCTCCTCTGATGCTCCTCTGATTCTCCTCTGAGGCTCCTCTGATGCTCCTCTGATGCTCCTCTGATGCTCCTCTGATGCTCCTGTGATGCTCCTCTGATGCTCCTCTGCTGCTCCTCTGATGCTCCTCTGATGCTCCTCTGATGCTCCTCTGATGCTCCTCTGATGCTCCTCTGATGCTCCTCTGATGCTCCTCTGATCCTCCTCTGATGCTCCTCTGATGCCTCTCTGATGCTCCTCTGATGCTCCTCTGATGCTCCTCTGATGCTCCTCTGATCCTCCTCTGATGCTACTCTGATGCTCCTCTGATGCTCTTCTGATGCTCCTCTGATGCTCCTCTGATGCTCCTCTGATGCTCCTCTGATGCTCCACTGATGCTCCTCTGATGCTCCTCTGATGCTCCTCTGATGCTCCTCTGATGCTCCTCTGATGCTCCTCTGATGCTCCTCTGATGCTGCTCTGATACTCCTCTGATGCTCCTCTGATGCTCCTGTGATGCTCCTCTGATGCTCCTCTGCTGCTCCTCTGATGCTCATCTGATGCTCCTCTGATTCTCCTCTGATGCTCCTCTGATGCTCCTCTGATGCTCCTCTGATGCTCCTCTGATCCACCTCTGATGCTCCTCTGATGCTCCTCTGATGCTCCTCTGATGCTCCTGTGATGCTCCTCTGATGCTCCTCTGCTGCTCCTCTGATGCTCATCTGATGCTCCTCTGATTCTCCTCTGATGCTCCTCTGATGCTCCTCTGATGCTCCTCTTATGCTCCTCTGATCCTCCTCTGATGCTCCTCTGATGCTCCTCTGATGCTCCTCTGATGCTCCTCTGATGCTCCTCTGATGCTCCTCTGATGCTCCTCTGTTGCTCCTCTGATCCTCCTCTGCTGCTCCTCTGATGCTCCTCTGATGCTCCTCTGATGCTCCTCTGATGCTCCTCTGATGCTCCTCTGAGGCTCCTCTGATGCTCCTCTGATGCTCCTCTGATGCTCCTCTGATGCTCCTCTGATGCTCCTCTGATGCTCCTCTGATGCTCCTGTGATGCTCCTCTGATGCTCCTGTGATCCTCCTCTGATGCTCCTCTGATGCTCCTCTGATGCTCCTCTGATCCTCCTCTGATGCTCCTCTGATGCTCCTCTGATGCTCCTCTGATGCTCCTCTGATGCTCCTCTGATGCTCCTCTGATGCTCCTCTGATCCTCCTCTGATGCTCCTCTGATGCTCCTCTGATGCTCCTCTGAGGCTCCTCTGAGGCTCCTCTGAGGCTCCTCTGATGCTCCTCTGAGGCTCCTCTGATGCTCCTCTGATGCTCCTCTGATGCTCCTCTGATTCTCCTCTGATGCTCCTGTGATGCTCCTCTGATGCTCCTCTGCTGCTCCTCTGATGCTCATCTGATTCTCCTCTTATGCTCCTCTGATGCTCCTCTGATGCTCCTCTGATGCTCCTCTGATCCTCCTCTGATGCTCCTCTGATGCTCCTCTGATGCTCCTCTGATGCTCCTCTGATGCTCCTCTGATGCTCCTCTGATGCTCCTCTGAGGCTCCTCTGATGCTCCTCTGATGCTCCTCTGATGCTCCTCTGATGCTCCTCTGATGCTCCTCTGATGCTCCTGTGATGCTCCTCTGATGCTCCTCTGCTGCTCCTCTGATGCTCATCTGATGCTCCTCTGATTCTCCTCTGATGCTCCTCTGATGCTCCTCTGATGCTCTGATGCTCCTCTGATCCTCCTCTGATGCTCCTCTGATGCTCCTCTGATGCTCCTCTGATGCTCCTCTGATGCTCCACTGATGCTCCTCTGCTGCTCCTCTGATGCTCATCTGATGCTCCTCTGATGCTCCTCTGATGCTCCTCTGATGCTCCTCTGATGCTCTTCTTATGCTCCTCTGATCCTCATCTGATGCTCCTCTGATGCTCCTCTGATGCTCCTCTGATGCTCCTCTGTTGCTCCTCTGATCCTCCTCTGCTGCTCCTCTGATGCTCCTCTGATGCTCCTCTGATGCTCCTCTGATGCTACTCTGATGCTTCTCTGATGCTCCTCTGATGCTGCTCTGATGCTCCTCTGATGCTCCTCTGATGCTCCTCTGATGCTCCTCTGATGCTCCTCTGATGCTCCTCTGATCCTCCTCTGATGCTCCTCTGATGCTCCTTTGATGCTCCTCTGATGCTCCTCTGATGCTCCTCAGAGGTTCCTCTGATGCTCCTCTGATGCTCCTCTGATGCTCCTCTGATTCTCCTCTGATGCTCCTCTGATGCTCCTCTGATGCTCCTCTGATGCTCCTCTGATGCTCCTCTGAGGCTCCTCTGATGCACCTCTGATGCTGCTCTGATGCTCCTCTGATGCTCCTCTGATGCTCCACTGATGCTCCTCTGATCCTCCTCTGATGCTCCTCTGATGCTCCTCTGATGCTCCTCTGATGCTCCTCTGATGCTCCTCTGATGCTCCTCTGATGCTCCACTGATGCTCCTCTGATGCTCCACTGATGCTCCTCTGATGCTCCTCTGATGCTCCCCTGATGCTCCTCTGATGCTCCTCTGATGCTCCTCTGATGCTCCTCTGATGCTCCTCTGATGCTCCTTCTCCTAATCCTGCTCCTCTGATGCTCCTCTGATGACCTCTGATGCTCCTGCTCCTGCTCCTGCTCCTGCTCCTGCTCCTCTGATGCTCCTCTGATGGTCCTGCTCCTGCTCCTGCTCCTGCTCCTGCTCCTGCTCCTGCTCCTGCTCCTGCTCCTCTGATGCTCCTCTGATGCTCCTGCTCCTGCACCTGCTCCTGCTCCTGCTCCTGCTCCTGCTCCTGCTCCTGCTCCTGCTCCTGCTCCTCTGATGCTCCTCTGATGCTCCTGCTCCTGCACCTGCTCCTGCTCCTGCTCCTGCTCCTGCTCCTGCTCCTGCTCCTCTGATGCTCCTCTGATGCTCCTCTGATGCTCCTCTGATGCTCCTCTAATGCTCCACTGATGCTCCTCTGATGCTCCTCTGATGCTCCTCTGATGCTCCTCTGATGCTCCTCTGATGCTCCTATGATGCTCCTCTGATGCTCCTCTGATGCTCCAATGATGCACCTCTGATGCTCATGTGATGCTCCTGTGATGCTCCTGTGATGCTCCTCTGATGCTCCTCTGATGCTCCTCTGATGCTCCTCTGATGCTGCTCTGATGCTCCTCTGATCCTCCTCTGATCCTCCTCTGATGCTCCTCTGATGCTCCTCTGATGCTCCTCTGATGCTCCTCTGATGCTCCTCTGATGCTCCTCTGAGGCTCCTCTGAGGCTCCTCTGAGGCTCCTCTGAGGCTCCTCTGATGCTCCTCTGATGCTCCTCTGATTCTCCTCTGATGCTCCTCTGATGCTCCTCTGATGCTCCTCTGATGCTCCTGTGATGCTCCTCTGATGCTCCTCTGCTGCTCCTCTG
Source organism: Narcine bancroftii (assembly GCF_036971445.1). NCBI lineage: Eukaryota > Metazoa > Chordata > Chondrichthyes > Torpediniformes > Narcinidae > Narcine > Narcine bancroftii. Next base: position 268,596,664 of record NC_091470.1, read on the forward strand.
ATGCTCCTCTGATGCTCCTCTGATGCTCCTCTGATGCTCCTCTGATGCTCCTCTGATGCTCCTCTGATGCTCCTCTGATCCTCCTCTGATGCTCCTCTGATGCCTCTCTGATGCTCCTCTGATGCTCCTCTGATGCTCCTCTGATGCTCCTCTGATCCTCCTCTGATGCTACTCTGATGCTCCTCTGATGCTCTTCTGATGCTCCTCTGATGCTCCTCTGATGCTCCTCTGAGGCTCCTCTGATGCTCCTCTGATGCTCCTCTGATGCTCCTCTGATGCTCCTCTGATGCTCCACTGATGCTCCTCTGATGCTCCTCTGATGCTCCTCTGATTCTCCTCTGATGCTCCTCTGATGCTCCTCTGATGCTCCTCTGATGCTCCTCTGAGGCTCCTCTGATGCACCTCTGATGCTCCTCTGATCCTCCTCTGATGCTCCTCTGATGCTCCTCTGATGCTCCTCTGATGCTCCTCTGATGCTCCTCTGATGCTCCTCTGATCCTCCTCTCATGCTCCTCTAATGCTCCTCTGATGCTCCTCTGATGCTCCTCTGATGCTCCAATGATGCTCCTCTGATGCTCCTGTGATGCTCCTCTGATGCTCCTCTGATGCTCCTGTGATGCTCCTCTGATGCTCATCTGATGCTCCTCTGCTGTTCCTCTGATGCTCCACTGATGCTCCAATGATGCTCCTCTGATGCTCCTGTGATGCTCCTCTGATGCTCCTCTGATGCTCCTCTGATGCTCCTCTGATGCTCCTTCTCCTACTCCTGCTCCTCTGATGCTCCTCTGATGACCTCTGATGCTCCTGCTCCTGCTCCTGCTCCTGCTCCTGCTCCTCTGATGCTCCTCTGATGGTCCTGCTCCTGCTCCTGCTCCTGCTCCTGCTCCTGCTCCTGCTCCTGCTCCTGCTCCTCTGATGCTCCTCTGATGGTCCTGCTCCTGCACCTGCTCCTGCTCCTGCTCCTGCTCCTGCTCCTGCTCCTGCTCCTGCTCCTGCTCCTCTGATGCTCCTCTGATGCTCCTGCTCCTGCACCTGCTCCTGCTCCTGCTCCTGCTCCTGCTCCTGCTCCTGCTCCTGCTCCTCTGATGCTCCTCTGATGCTCCTCTGATGCTCCTCTGATGCTCCTCTGATGCTCCACTGATGCTCCTCTGATGCTCCTCTGATGCTCCTCTGATGCTCCTCTGATGCTCCTCTGATGCTCCTCTGATCCTCCTCTGCTGCTCCTCTGATGCTCCTCTGATGCTCCTCTGATGCTCCTCTGATGCTCCTCTGATGCTCCTCTGAGGCTCCTCTGATGCTCCTCTGATGCTCCTCTGATGCTCCTCTGATGCTCCTCTGATGCTCCTCTGATGCTCCTGTGATGCTCCTCTGATGCTCCTGTGATCCTCCTCTGATGCTCCTCTGATGCTCCTCTGATGCTCCTCTGATCCTCCTCTGATGCTCCTCTGATGCTCCTCTGATGCTCCTCTGATGCTCCTCTGATGCTCCTCTGATGCTCCTCTGATGCTCCTCTGATCCTCCTCTGATGCTCCTCTGATGCTCCTCTGATGCTCCTCTGAGGCTCCTCTGAGGCTCCTCTGAGGCTCCTCTGATGCTCCTCTGAGGCTCCTCTGATGCTCCTCTGATGCTCCTCTGATGCTCCTCTGATTCTCTTCTGATGCTCCTGTGATGCTCCTCTGATGCTCCTCTGCTGCTCCTCTGATGCTCATCTGATTCTCCTCTTATGCTCCTCTGATGCTCCTCTGATGCTCCTCTGATGCTCCTCTGATCCTCCTCTGATGCTCCTCTGATGCTCCTCTGATGCTCCTCTGATGCTCCTCTGATGCTCCTCTGATGCTCCTCTGAGGCTCCTCTGATGCTCCTCTGATGCTCCTCTGATGCTCCTCTGATGCTCCTCTGATGCTCCTCTGATGCTCCTGTGATGCTCCTCTGATGCTCCTCTGCTGCTCCTCTGATGCTCATCTGATGCTCCTCTGATTCTCCTCTGATGCTCCTCTGATGCTCCTCTGATGCTGTCTGATGCTCCTCTGATCCTCCTCTGATGCTCCTCTGATGCTCCTCTGATGCTCCTCTGATGCTCCTCTGATGCTCCACTGATGCTGCTCTGCTGCTCCTCTGATGCTCATCTGATGCTCCTCTGATGCTCCTCTGATGCTCCTCTGATGCTCCTCTGATGCTCTTCTTATGCTCCTCTGATCCTCATCTGATGCTCCTCTGATGCTCCTCTGATGCTCCTCTGATGCTCCTCTGATGCTCCTCTGATGCTACTCTGATGCTTCTCTGATGCTCCTCTGATGCTGCTCTGATGCTCCTCTGATGCTCCTCTGATGCTCCTCTGATGCTCCTCTGATGCTCCTCTGATGCTCCTCTGATCCTCCTCTGATGCTCCTCTGATGCTCCTTTGATGCTCCTCTGATGCTCCTCTGATGCTCCTCAGAGGTTCCTCTGATGCTCCTCTGATGCTCCTCTGATGCTCCTCTGATGCTCCTCTGATGCTCCTCTGATGCTCCTCTGATGCTCCTCTGATGCTCCTGTGATCCTCCTCTGATGCTCCTCTAATGCTCCTCTGATGCTCCTCTGATCCTCCTCTGATGCTCCTCTGATGCTCCTCTGATGCTCCTCTGATGCTCCTCTGATGCTCCACTGATGCTCTTCTGATCCTCCTCTGATGCTCCTCTGATGCTCCTCTGATGCTCCTCTGATGCTCCTCTGATGCTCCTCTGATGCTCCTCTGATGCTCCACTGATGCTCCTCTGATGCTCCACTGATGCTCCTCTGATGCTCCTCTGATGCTCCCCTGATGCTCCTCTGATGCTCCTCTGATGCTCCTCTGATGCTCCTCTGATGCTCCTCTGATGCTCCTTCTCCTAATCCTGCTCCTCTGATGCTCCTCTGATGACCTCTGATGCTCCTGCTCCTGCTCCTGCTCCTGCTCCTGCTCCTCTGATGCTCCTCTGATGGTCCTGCTCCTGCTCCTGCTCCTGCTCCTGCTCCTGCTCCTGCTCCTGCTCCTGCTCCTCTGATGCTCCTCTGATGCTCCTGCTCCTGCACCTGCTCCTGCTCCTGCTCCTGCTCCTGCTCCTGCTCCTGCTCCTGCTCCTGCTCCTCTGATGCTCCTCTGATGCTCCTGCTCCTGCACCTGCTCCTGCTCCTGCTCCTGCTCCTGCTCCTGCTCCTGCTCCTCTGATGCTCCTCTGATGCTCCTCTGATGCTCCTCTGATGCTCCTCTAATGCTCCACTGATGCTCCTCTGATGCTCCTCTGATGCTCCTCTGATGCTCCTCTGATGCTCCTCTGATGCTCCTCTGATGCTCCTCTGATGCTCCTCTGATGCTCCAATGATGCACCTCTGATGCTCCTGTGATGCTCCTGTGATGCTCCTGTGATGCTCCTCTGATGCTCCTCTGATGCTCCTCTGATGCTCCACTGATGCTGCTCTGATGCTCCTCTGATCCTCCTCTGATCCTCCTGTGATGCTCCTCTGATGCTCCTCTGATGCTCCTCTGATGCTCCTCTGATGCTCCTCTGATGCTCCTCTGATGCTCCTCTGAGGCTCCTCTGAGGCTCCTCTGAGGCTCCTCTGAGGCTCCTCTGATGCTCCTCTGATGCTCCTCTGATTCTCCTCTGATGCTCCTCTGATGCTCCTCTGATGCTCCTCTGATGCTCCTGTGATGCTCCTCTGATGCTCCTCTGCTGCTCCTCTGATGCTCCTCTGATGCTCCTCTGATGCTCCTCTGATGCTCCTCTGATGCTCCTCTGATGCTCCTCTGATGCTCCTCTGATCCTCCACTGATGCTCCTCTGATGCCTCTCTGATGCTCCTCTGATGCTCCTCTGATGCTCCTCTGATGCTCCTCTGATGCTCCTCTGATCCTCCTCTGATGCTCCTCTGATGCTCTTCTGATGCTCCTCTGATGCTCCTCTGATGCTCCTCTGAGGCTCCTCTGATGCTCCTCTGATGCTCCTCTGATGCTCCTCTGATGCTCCTCTGATGCTCCACTGATGCTCCTCTGATGCTCCTCTGATGCTCCTCTGATTCTCCTCTGATGCTCCTCTGATGCTCCTCTGATGCTCCTCTGATGCTCCTCTGATGCTCCTCTGAGGCTCCTCTGATGCACCTCTGATGCTCCTCTGATCCTCCTCTGATGCTCCTCTGATGCTCCTCTGATGCTCCTCTGATGCTCCTCTGATGCTCCTCTGATGCTCTTCTGATGCTCCTCTGATCCTCCTCTGATGCTCCTCTGATGCTCCTCTGATGCTCCTCTGATGCTCCTCTGATGCTCCAATGATGCTCCTCTGATGCTCCTGTGATGCTCCTCTGATGCTCCTCTGATGCTCCTGTGATGCTCCTCTGATGCTCATCTGATGCTCCTCTGCTGTTCCTCTGATGCTCCACTGATGCTCCAATGATGCTCCTCTGATGCTCCTGTGATGCTCCTCTGATGCTCCTCTGATGCTCCTCTGATGCTCCTCTGATGCTCCTTCTCCTACTCCTGCTCCTCTGATGCTCCTCTGATGACCTCTGATGCTCCTGCTCCTGCTCCTGCTCCTGCTCCTGCTCCTCTGATGCTCCTCTGATGGTCCTGCTCCTGCTCCTGCTCCTGCTCCTGCTCCTGCTCCTGCTCCTGCTCCTGCTCCTCTGATGCTCCTCTGATGGTCCTGCTCCTGCACCTGCTCCTGCTCCTGCTCCTGCTCCTGCTCCTGCTCCTGCTCCTGCTCCTGCTCCTCTGATGCTCCTCTGATGCTCCTGCTCCTGCACCTGCTCCTGCTCCTGCTCCTGCTCCTGCTCCTGCTCCTGCTCCTGCTCCTCTGATGCTCCTCTGATGCTCCTCTGATGCTCCTCTGATGCTCCTCTGATGCTCCACTGATGCTCCTCTGATGCTCCTCTGATGCTCCTCTGATGCTCCTCTGATGCTCCTCTGATGCTCCTCTGATGCTCCTCTGATGCTCCTCTGATGCTCCTCTGATGCTCCTCTGATGCTCCAATGATGCACCTCTGATGCTCCTGTGATGCTCCTGTGATGCTCCTGTGATGCTCCTCTGATGCTCCTCTGATGCTCCTCTGATGCTCCTCTAATGCTGCTCTGATGCTCCTCTGATCCTCCTCTGATGCTCCTCTGATGCTCCTCTGATGCTCCTCTGATGCTCCTCTGATGCTCCTCTGATGCTCCTCTGATGCTCCTCTGATGCTCCTCTGAGGCTCCTCTGAGGCTCCTCTGATGCACCTCTGATGCTCCTCTGATGCTCCTCTGATACTCCTCTGATGCTCCTCAGATGCTCCTCTGATGCTCCTCTGATACTCCTCTGATGCTCCTCAGATGCTCCTCTGATGCTCCTCTGATGCTCCTCTGATGCTCCTCTGATGCTCCTCTGATGCTCCTCTGATGCTCCTCTGATGCTCCTCTGAGGCTCCTCTGAGGCTCCTCTGAGGCTCCTCTGATGCTGCTCTGATGCTCCTCTGATGCTCCTCTGATGCTCCTCTGATGCTCCTCTGATACTCCTCTGATGCTCCTCAGATGCTCCTCTGATGCTCCTCTGATACTCCTCTGATGCTCCTCAGATGCTCCTCTGATGCTCCTCTGATGCTCCTCTGATGCTCCTCTGATGCTCCTCTGATGCTCCTCTGATGCTCCTCTGATGCTCCTCTGATGCTCCTCTGAGGCTCCTCTGAGGCTCCTCTGAGGCTCCTCTGATGCTCCTCTGATGCTCCTCTGATGCTCCTCTGATGCTCCTCTGATGCTCCTCTGATGCTCCTCTGAGGCTCCTCTGATGCTCCTCTGATGCTCCTCTGATGCTCCTCTGATGCTCCTCTGATGCTCCTCTGATGCTCCTCTGATGCTCCTCTGATCCTCCTCTGATGCTCCTCTGATGCTCCTCTGATGCTCATCTGATGCTCCTCTGATACTCCTCTGATGCTCCTCTGATGCTCCTCTGATCCTCCTCTGAGGCTCCTCTGATGCTCCTCTGATGCTCCTGCTCCTGCTCCTGCTCCTGCTCCTGCTCCTGCTCCTGCTCCTGCTCCTGCTCCTGCTCCTGCTCCTGCTCCTGCTCCTGCTCCTGCTCCTGCTCCTGTTCCTGCTCCTGCTCCTGCTCCTGCACCTCTGATGCTCCTCTGATGCACCTCTGATGCTCCTCTGATGCTCCTCTGATACTCCTCTATTGCTCCTCAGATGCTCCTCTGATGCTCCTCTGATGCTCCTCTGATGCTCCACTGATACTCCTCTGATGCTCCTCAGATGCTCCTCTGATGCTCCTCTGATGCTCCTCTGATGCTCCTCTGATGCTCCTCTGATGCACCTCTGATGCTCCTCTGATGCACCTCTGATGCTCCTCTGATGCTCCTCTGATACTCCTCTGATGCTCCTCAGATGCTCCTCTGATGCTCCTCTGATACTCCTCTGATGCTCCTCAGATGTCCTCTGATGCTCCTCTGATGCTCCTCTGATGCTCCTCTGATGCTCCTCTGATCCTCCTCTGATGCTCCTCTGATGCTCCTCTGATGCTCCTCTGATGCTCCTCTGATGCTCCTCTGATGCTCCTCTGATGCTCCTCTGATGCTCCTCTGATCCTCCTCTGATGCTCCTCTGATGCTCCTCTGATGCTCCTCTGATGCTCCTCTGATGCTCCTCTGATGCTCCTCTGATGCTCCTCTGATGCTCCTCTGATCCTCCTCTGATGCTCCACTGATGCTCCTCTGATGCTCCTCTGATGCTCCTCTGATGCTCCTCTGATGCTCCTGCTCCTGCTCCTGCTCCTGCTCCTGCTCCTGCTCCTGCTCCTGCTCCTGCTCCTCTGATGCTCCTCTGATGCTCCTCTGATGCTCCTCTGATGCTCCTCTGATGCTCCTCTGATGCTCCTCTGATGCTCCTCTGATCCTCCTCTGATGCTCCACTGATGCTCCTCTGATGCTCCACTGATGCTCCTCTGATGCTCCTCTGATGCTCCTCTGATGCTCCTCTGATGCTCCTCTGATCCTCTCCTCTGATGCTCCTCTGATGCTCATCTGATGCTCCTGCTCCTGCTCCTCTGATGCTCCTCTGATGCTCCTCTGATGACCTCTGATGCTCCTGCTCCTGCTCCTGCTCCTGCTCCTGCTCATGCTCCTGCTCCTGCTCCTGCTCCTGCTCCTGCTCATCTGATGCTCCTCTGATGCTCCTGCTCCTGCTCCTGCTCCTGCTCCTGCTCCTGCTCCTGCTCCTGCTCCTGCTCCTGCTCCTGCTCCTGCTCCTCTGATGCTCCTCTGATGCTCCTCTGATGCTCCTCTGATGTTCCTCTGATGCTCCTCTGATGCTCCACTGATGCTCCTCTGATGCTCCTCTGATGCTCCTCTGATGCTCCTCTGTTGCTCCTCTGATGCTCCCCTGATGCTCCTCTGATGCTCCTCAGATGCTCCACTGATGCTCTTCTGATGCTCCTCTGATGCTCCTCTGATGCTCATCTGATGCTCCTCTGATGCTCCTCTGAGGCTCCTCTGAGGCTCCTCTGAGGCTCCTCTGATGCTCCTCTGATGCTCCTCTGATGCTCCTCTGATGCTCCTCTGATGCTCCTCTGATGCTCCTCTGATGCTCCTCTGAGGCTCCTCTGATGCTCCTCTGATGCTCCTCTGATGCTCCTCTGATGCTCCTCTGATGCTCCTCTGATGCTCCTCTGATGCTCCTCTGATCCTCCTCTGATGCTCCTCTGATGCTCCTCTGATGCTCATCTGATGCTCCTCTGATACTCCTCTGATGCTCCTCTGAGGCTCCTCTGATGCTCCTCTGATGCTCCTCTGATGCTCCTCTGATGCTCCTCTGATGCTCCGCTGATGCTCCAGTGATCCTCCTGTGATCCTCCTCTGATGCTCCTGTGCTGCTCCTCTGATGCTCCTCTGAGGCTCCTCTGATGCTCCTCTGAGGCTCCTCTGATGCTCCTCTGATGCTCCTGCTCCTGCTCCTGCTCCTGCTCCTGCTCCTGCTCCTGCTCCTGCTCCTGCTCCTGCTCCTGCTCCTGCTCCTGCTCCTGCTCCTGCTCCTGCTCCTGCTCCTGCTCCTGCTCCTGCTCCTGCTCCTGTTCCTGCTCCTGCTCCTGCTCCTGCACCTCTGATGCTCCTCTGATGCACCTCTGATGCTCCTCTGATGCTCCTCTGATACTCCTCTAATGCTCCTCAGATGCTCCTCTGATGCTCCTCTGATGCTCCTCTGATGCTCCTCTGATACTCCTCTGATGCTCCTCAGATGCTCCTCAGATGCTCCTCTGATGCTCCTCTGATGCTCCTCTGATGCTCCTCTGATGCACCTCTGATGCTCCTCTGATGCACCTCTGATGCTCCTCTGATGCTCCTCTGATACTCCTCTGATGCTCCTCAGATGCTCCTCTGATGCTCCTCTGATACTCCTCTGATGCTCCTCAGATGCTCCTCTGATGCTCCTCTGATGCTCCTCTGATGCTCCTCTGATGCTCCTCTGATGCTCCTCTGATCCTCCTCTGATGCTCCTCTGATGCTCCTCTGATGCTCCTCTGATGCTCCTCTGATGCTCCTCTGATGCTCCTCTGATGCTCCTCTGATGCTCCTCTGATCCTCCTCTGATGCTCCTCTGATGCTCCTCTGATGCTCCTCTGATGCTCCTCTGATGCTCCTCTGATGCTCCTCTGATGCTCCTCTGATGCTCCTCTGATCCTCCTCTGATGCTCCACTGATGCTCCTCTGATGCTCCTCTGATGCTCCTCTGATGCTCCTCTGATGCTCCTGCTCCTGCTCCTGCTCCTGCTCCTGCTCCTGCTCCTGCTCCTGCTCCTGCTCCTCTGATGCTCCTCTGATGCTCCTCTGATGCTCCTCTGATGCTCCTCTGATGCTCCTCTGATGCTCCTCTGATGCTCCTCTGATGCTCCTCTGATCCTCCTCTGATGCTCCACTGATGCTCCTCTGATGCTCCACTGATGCTCCTCTGATGCTCCTCTGATGCTCCTCTGATGCTCCTCTGATGCTCCTCTGACGCTCCTCTGATGCTCCTCTGATGCTCCTCTGATGCTCCTGCTCCTGCTCCTGCTCCTCTGATGCTCCTCTGATGACCTCTGATGCTCCTGCTCCTGCTCCTGCTCCTCTGATGCTCCTAAGATGCTCCTCTGATCCTCCTCTGATGCTCCTCTGATGCTCCTCTGATGCTCCTCTGATGCTCCTCTGAGGCTCCTCTGATGCTCCTCTGATGCTCCTCTGATGCTCCTCTGATGCTCCTCTGATGCTCCTCTGATGCTCCTGTGATGCTCCTCTGATGCTCCTCTGATGCTCCTCTGATGCTCCTGTGATGCTCCTCTGATGCTCCTCTGCTGCTCCTCTGATGCTGATCTTATTCTCCTCTGATGCTCCTCTGATGCTCCTCTGATGCTCCTCTGATGCTCCTCTGATGCTCCTCTGATCCTCCTCTGATGCTCCTCTGATGCTCCTCTGATGCTCCTCTGATGCTCCTCTGAGGCTCCTCTGATGCTCCTCTGATGCTCCTCTGATGCTCCTCTGATGCTCCTCTGATGCTCCTCTGATACTCCTCTGATGCTCCTCTGATGCTCCTGTGATGCTCCTCTGATGCTCCTCTGCTTCTCCTCTGATGCTCATCTGATGCTCCTCTGATTCTCCTCTGATGCTCCTCTGATGCTCCTCTGATGCTCCTCTGATGCTCCTCTAATCCACCTCTGATGCTCCTCTGATGCTCCTCTGATGCTCCTCTGATGCTCCTGTGATGCTCCTCTGATGCTCCTCTGCTGCTCCTCTGATGCTCATCTGATGCTCCTCTGATTCTCCTCTGAAGCTCCTCTGATGCTCCTCTGATGCTCCTCTTATGCTCCTCTGATCCTCCTCTGATGCTCCTCTGATGCTCCTCTGATGCTCCTCTGATGCTCCTCTGATGCTCCTCTGATGCTACTCTGATGCTCCTCTGATGCTCCTCTGATGCTCCTCTGATGCTCCTCTGATGCTCCTCTGATGCTCCTCTGATGCTCCTCTGATGCTCCTCTGATCCTCCTCTGCTGCTCCTCTGATGCTCCTCTGATGCTCCTCTGATGCTCCTCTGATGCTCCTCTGATGCTCCTCTGATGCTCCTGTGATGCTCCTCTGATGCTCCTGTGATCCTCCTCTGATGCTCCTCTGATGCTCCTCTGATGCTCCTCTGATCCTCCTCTGATGCTCCTCTGATGCTCCTCTGATGCTCCTCTGATGCTCCTCTGATGCTCCTCTGATGCTCCTCTGATGCTCCTCTGAGGCACCTCTGAGGCTCCTCTGATTCTCTTCTGATGCTCCTCTGATGCTCCTCTGATGCTTCTCTGATGCTCCTCTGATGCTCCTCTGATGCTCCTGTGATGCTCCTCTGCTGTTCCTCTGATGTTCCTCTGATGCTCCTCTGATGCTCCTCTGATGCTCCTCTGATGCTCCTCTGAGGCTCCTCTGATGCTCCTCTGATGCTCCTCTGACGCTCCTATGATGCTCCTCTGATGCTCCTCTGATGCTCCTCTGATGCTCCTCTGATGCTCCTCTGATGCTCCTCTGATGCTCCTCTGATGCTCCACTGATCCTCCTCTGATGCTCCTCTGATGCTCCTCTGATGCTCCTCTGATGCTCCTCTGATGCTCCTCTGATGCTCCTCTGATGCTCCTGCTCCTGCTCCTGCTCCTGCTCCTGCTCCTGCTCCTGCTCCTGCTCCTGCTCCTGTTCCTGCTCCTGCTGCTGCTCCTGCTCCTGTTCCTGCTCCTGCTGCTGCTCCTGCTCCTGCACCTCTGATGCTCCTCTGATGCACCTATGATGCTCCTCTGATGCTCCTCTGATACTCCTCTGATGCTCCTTAGATGCTCCTCTGATGCTCCTCTGATGCTCCTCTGATGCTCCTCTGATGCCTCTGTGATGCTCCTCTGATGCTCCTCTGATTCTCCTCTGATGCTCCGCTGATGCTCCTCTGATGCTCCTCTGATGCTCCTCTGATGATCCTCTGATCCTCCTTTGATGCTCCACTGATGCTCCTCTGATGCTCCTGTGATGCTCCTGTAATGCTCCTCTTATTCTCCTCTGATGCTCCTCTGATGCTCCTCTGATGCTCCTCTGATGCTCCTCTGATGCTCCTCTGATGCTCCTCTGATGTTCCTCTGATGCTCCTCTGATGTTCCTTTGATGCTCCTGCTCCTGCTCCTGCTCCTGCTCCTGCTCCTGCTCCTGCTCCTGCTCCTGCTCCTGCTCCTGCTCCTGCTCCTGCTCATGCTCCTGCCCCTGCTCCTGCTCCTGCTCCTGCTCCTGCTCCTGCTCCTGCTCCTGCTCCTGCTCCTGCTCCTGCTCCTGCTCCTGTTCCTGCTCCTGCTGCTGCTCCTGCTCCTGCACCTCTGATGCTCCTCTGATGCTCCTCTGATGCTCCTCTGATGCTCCTCTGATGCTCCTCTGATGTTCCTCTGATGCTCCTCTGATGTTCCTTTGATGCTCCTGCTCCTGCTCCTGCTCCTGCTCCTGCTCATGCTCCTGCCCCTGCTCCTGCTCCTGCTCCTGCTCCTGCTCCTGCTCCTGCTCCTGCTCCTGCTCCTGCTCCTGCTCCTGCTCCTGTTCCTGCTCCTGCTGCTGCTCCTGCTCCTGCACCTCTGATGCTCCTCTGATGCACCTCTGATGCTCCTCTGATCCTCCTCTGATGCTCCTCTGATGCTCCTCTGATGCTCCTCTGAGGCTCCTCTGATGCTCCTCTGATGCTCCTCTGAGGCTCCTCTGATGCTCCTCTGATGCTCCTCTGATGCTCCTCTGATGCTCCTCTGATGCTCCTCTGATCCTCCTCTGATGCTCCTCTGATGCTCCTCTGATGCTCCTCTGATGCTCCTCTGATGCTCCTCTGATGCTCCTCTGATGCTCCTCTGATGCTCCTCTGATGCTCCTCTGATCCTCCTCTGATGCTCCACTGATGCTCCTCTGATGCTCCTCTGATGCTCCTCTGATGCTCCTCTGATGCTCCTCTGATGCTCCTCTGATGCTCCTCTGATGCTCCTCTGATGCTCCTCTGATCCTCCTCTGATGCTCCTCTGATTCTCCTCTGATGCTCCTCTGATGCTCCTCTGATGCTCCTCTGATGCTCCTCTGATCCACCTCTGATGCTCCTCTGATGCTCCTCTGATGCTCCTCTGATGCTCCTGTGATGCTCCTCTGATGCTCCTCTGCTGCTCCTCTGATGCTCATCTGATGCTCCTCTGATTCTCCTCTGAAGCTCCTCTGATGCTCCTCTGATGCTCCTCTTATGCTCCTCTGATCCTCCTCTGATGCTCCTCTGATGCTCCTCTGATGCTCCTCTGATGGTCCTCTGATGCTCCTCTGATGCTACTCTGATGCTCCTCTGATGCTCCTCTGATGCTCCTCTGATGCTCCTCTGATTCTCCTCTGATGCTCCTCTGATGCTACTCTGATGCTCCTCTGATCCTCCTCTGCTGCTCCTCTGATGCTCCTCTGATGCTCCTCTGATGCTCCTCTGATGCTCCTCTGATGCTCCTGTGATGCTCCTCTGATGCTCCTCTGATGCTCCTCTGATGCTCCTCTGATGCTCCTCTGATGCTCCTCTGATCCTCCTCTGATGCTCCTCTGATGCTCCTCTGATGCTCCTATGATGCTCCTCTGATGCTCCTCTGATGCTCCTCTGATGCTACTCTGAGGCACCTCTGAGGCTCCTCTGATTCTCTTCTGATGCTCCTCTGATGCTCCTCTGATGCTTCTCTGATGCTCCTCTGATGCTCCTCTGATGCTCCTGTGATGCTCCTCTGCTGTTCCTCTGATGTTCCTCTGATGCTCCTCTGATGCTCCTCTGATGCTCCTCTGATGCTCCTCTGAGGCTCCTCTGATGCTCCTCTGATGCTCCTCTGATCCTCCTCTGATGCTCCTCTGATACTCCTCTGATGCTCCTCTGATGCTCCTCTGATGCTCCTATGATGCTCCTCTGATGCTCCTCTGATGCTCCTCTGATGCTCCTCTGATGCTCCTCTGATGCTCCTCTGATGCTCCTGTGATGCTCCTCTGATGCTCCTCTGATGCTCCTCTGATGCTGATCTGATTCTCCTCTGATTCTCCTCTGATGCTCCTCTGATGCTCCTCTGATGCTCCTCTGATGCTCCTCTGATGCTCCTCTGATCCTCCTCTGATGCTCCTCTGATGCTCCTCTGATGCTCCTCTGAGGCTCCTCTGATGCTCCTCTGATGCTCCTCTGATGCTCCTCTGATGCTCCTCTGATGCTCCTCTGATGCTCCTCTGATGCTCCTCTGATGCTCCTGTGATGCTCCTCTGATGCTCCTCTGCTGCTCCTCTGATGCTCATCTGATGCTCCTCTGATTCTCCTCTGATGCTCCTCTGATGCTCCTCTGATGCTCCTCTGATCCTCCTCTGATGCTCCTCTGATGCTCCTCTGATGCTCCTCTGATGCTCCTCTGATGCTCCTCTGATGCTCCTCTGATGCTCCTCTGATGCTCCTCTGATGCTCCTCTGATGCTCCTCTGATGCTCCTCTGATGCTCCTCTGATCCTCCTCTGATGCTCCTCTGATGCTCCTCTGATGCTCCTCTGATGCTCCTCTGATGCTCCTCTGATGCTCCTCTGATGCTCCTCTGATGCTCCTCTGATGCTCCTCTGATCCTCCTCTGATGCTCCTCTGATTCTCCTCTGATGCTCCTCTGATGCTCCTCTGATGCTCCTCTGATCCTCCTCTGATGCTCCTCTGATGCTCATCTGATGCTCCTCTGATGCTCCTCTGATGCTCCTCTGATGCTCCTCTGATGCTCCTCTGATGCTCCTCTGATGCTCCTCTGATGCTCCTCTGATGCTCCTCTGATGCTCCTCTGATCCTCCTCTGATGCTCCACTGATGCTCCTCTGATGCTCCTCTGATGCTCCTCTGATGCTCCTCTGATGCTCCTCTGATGCTCCTCTGATGCTCCTCTGATGCTCCTCTGATGCTCCTCTGATCCTCCTCTGATGCTCCTCTGATTCTCCTCTGATGCTCCTCTGATGCTCCTCTGATGCTCCTCTGATGCTCCTCTGATCCACCTCTGATGCTCCTCTGATGCTCCTCTGATGCTCCTCTGATGCTCCTGTGATGCTCCTCTGATGCTCCTCTGCTGCTCCTCTGATGCTCATCTGATGCTCCTCTGATTCTCCTCTGAAGCTCCTCTGATGCTCCTCTGATGCTCCTCTTATGCTCCTCTGATCCTCCTCTGATGCTCCTCTGATGCTCCTCTGATGCTCCTCTGATGGTCCTCTGATGCTCCTCTGATGCTACTCTGATGCTCCTCTGATGCTCCTCTGATGCTCCTCTGATGCTCCTCTGATTCTCCTCTGATGCTCCTCTGATGCTACTCTGATGCTCCTCTGATCCTCCTCTGCTGCTCCTCTGATGCTCCTCTGATGCTCCTCTGATGCTCCTCTGATGCTCCTCTGATGCTCCTGTGATGCTCCTCTGATGCTCCTCTGATGCTCCTCTGATGCTCCTCTGATGCTCCTCTGATGCTCCTCTGATCCTCCTCTGATGCTCCTCTGATGCTCCTCTGATGCTCCTATGATGCTCCTCTGATGCTCCTCTGATGCTCCTCTGATGCTACTCTGAGGCACCTCTGAGGCTCCTCTGATTCTCTTCTGATGCTCCTCTGATGCTCCTCTGATGCTTCTCTGATGCTCCTCTGATGCTCCTCTGATGCTCCTGTGATGCTCCTCTGCTGTTCCTCTGATGTTCCTCTGATGCTCCTCTGATGCTCCTCTGATGCTCCTCTGATGCTCCTCTGAGGCTCCTCTGATGCTCCTCTGATGCTCCTCTGATCCTCCTCTGATGCTCCTCTGATACTCCTCTGATGCTCCTCTGATGCTCCTCTGATGCTCCTATGATGCTCCTCTGATGCTCCTCTGATGCTCCTCTGATGCTCCTCTGATGCTCCTCTGATGCTCCTCTGATGCTCCTCTGATGCTCCTCTGATGCTCCACTGATCCTCCTCTGATGCTCCTCTGATGCTCCTCTGATGCTCCTCTGATGCTCCTCTGATGCTCCTCTGATGCTCCTCTGATGCTCCTGCTCCTGCTCCTGCTCCTGCTCCTGCTCCTGCTCCTGCTCCTGCTCCTGCTCCTGTTCCTGCTCCTGCTGCTGCTCCTGCTCCTGTTCCTGCTCCTGCTGCTGCTCCTGCTCCTGCACCTCTGATGCTCCTCTGATGCACCTCTGATGCTCCTCTGATGCTCCTCTGATACTCCTCTGATGCTCCTTAGATGCTCCTCTGATGCTCCTCTGATGCCTCTGTGATGCTCCTCTGATGCTCCTCTGATTCTCCTCTGATGCTCCGCTGATGCTCCTCTGATGCTCCTCTGATGCTCCTCTGATGATCCTCTGATCCTCCTCTGATGCTCCACTGATGCTCCTCTGATGCTCCTGTGATGCTCCTGTAATGCTCCTCTGATTCTCCTCTGATGCTCCTCTGATGCTCCTCTGATGCTCCTCTGATGCTCCTCTGATGCTCCTCTGATGCTCCTCTGATGTTCCTCTGATGCTCCTCTGATGCTCCTTTGATGCTCCTGCTCCTGCTCCTGCTCCTGCTCCTGCTCCTGCTCCTGCTCCTGCTCCTGCTCCTGCTCCTGCACCTCTGATGCTCCTCTGATGCACCTCTGATGCTCCTCTGATGCTCCTCTGATACTCCTCTAATGCTCCTCAGATGCTCCTCTGATGCTCCTCTGATGCTCCTCTGATGCTCCTCTGATACTCCTCTGATGCTCCTCAGATGCTCCTCTGATGCTCCTCTGATGCTCCTCTGATGCTCCTCTGATGCTCCTCTGATGCACCTCTGATGCTCCTCTGATGCACCTCTGATGCTCCTCTGATGCTCCTCTGATACTCCTCTGATGCTCCTCAGATGCTCCTCTGATGCTCCTCTGATACTCCTCTGATGCTCCTCAGATGCTCCTCTGATGCTCCTCTGATGCTCCTCTGATGCTCCCCTGATGCTCCTCTGATGCTCCTCAGATGCTCCACTGATGCTCTTCTGATGCTCCTCTGATGCTCCTCTGATGCTCCTCTGATGCTCCTCTGATGCTCCTCTGAGGCTCCTCTGAGGCTCCTCTGAGGCTCCTCTGATGCTCCTCTGATGCTCCTCTGATGCTCCTCTGATGCTCCTCTGATGCTCCTCTGATGCTCCTCTGATGCTCCTCTGAGGCTCCTCTGATGCTCCTCTGATGCTCCTCTGATGCTCCTCTGATTCTCCTCTGATGCTCCTCTGATGCTCCTCTGATCCTCCTCTGATGCTCCTCTGATGCTCCTCTGATGCTCATCTGATGCTCCTCTGATACTCCTCTGATGCTCCTCTGAGGCTCCTCTGATGCTCCTCTGATGCTCCTCTGATGCTCCTCTGATGCTCCTCTGATGCTCCGCTGATGCTCCAGTGATCCTCCTGTGATCCTCCTCTGATGCTCCTGTGCTGCTCCTCTGATGCTCCTCTGAGGCTCCTCTGATGCTCCTCTGAGGCTCCTCTGATGCTCCTGCTCCTGCTCCTGCTCCTGCTCCTGCTCCTGCTCCTGCTCCTGCTCCTGCTCCTGCTCCTGCTCCTGCTCCTGCTCCTGCTCCTGCTCCTGCTCCTGCTTCTGCTCCTGCTTTTGCTCCTGCTCCTGCTCCTGCTCCTGCTCCTGTTCCTGCTCCTGCTCCTGCTCCTGCACCTCTGATGCTCCTCTGATGCACCTCTGATGCTCCTCTGATGCTCCTCTGATACTCCTCTATTGCTCCTCAGATGCTCCTCTGATGCTCCTCTGATGCTCCTCTGATGCTCCTCTGATGCTCCTCTGATACTCCTCTGATGCTCCTCAGATGCTCCTCTGATGCTCCTCTGATGCTCCTCTGATGCTCCTCTGATGCTCCTCTGATGCACCTCTGATGCTCCTCTGATGCACCTCTGATGCTCCTCTGATGCTCCTCTGATACTCCTCTGATGCTCCTCTGATGCTCCTCTGAGGCTCCTCTGATGCTCCTCTGATGCTCCTCTGATCCTCCTCTGATGCTCCTCTGATACTCCTCTGATGCTCCTCTGATGCTCCTCTGATGCTCCTATGATGCTCCTCTGATGCTCCTCTGATGCTCCTCTGATGCTCCTCTGATGCTCCTCTGATGCTCCTCTGATGCTCCTGTGATGCTCCTCTGATGCTCCTCTGATGCTCCTCTGATGCTGATCTGATTCTCCTCTGATTCTCCTCTGATGCTCCTCTGATGCTCCTCTGATGCTCCTCTGATGCTCCTCTGATGCTCCTCTGATCCTCCTCTGATGCTCCTCTGATGCTCCTCTGATGCTCCTCTGAGGCTCCTCTGATGCTCCTCTGATGCTCCTCTGATGCTCCTCTGATGCTCCTCTGATGCTCCTCTGATGCTCCTCTGATGCTCCTCTGATGCTCCTGTGATGCTCCTCTGATGCTCCTCTGCTGCTCCTCTGATGCTCATCTGATGCTCCTCTGATTCTCCTCTGATGCTCCTCTGATGCTCCTCTGATGCTCCTCTGATGCTCCTGTGATGCTCCTCTGATGCTCCTCTGATGCTCCTCTGATGCTGATCTGATTCTCCTCTGATTCTCCTCTGATGCTCCTCTGATGCTCCTCTGATGCTCCTCTGATGCTCCTCTGATGCTCCTCTGATCCTCCTCTGATGCTCCTCTGATGCTCCTCTGATGCTCCTCTGAGGCTCCTCTGATGCTCCTCTGATGCTCCTCTGATGCTCCTCTGATGCTCCTCTGATGCTCCTCTGATTCTCCTCTGATGCTCCTCTGATGCTCCTCTGATGCTCCTCTGATCCTCCTCTGATGCTCCTCTGATGCTCATCTGATGCTCCTCTGATGCTCCTCTGATGCTCCTCTGATGCTCCTCTGATGCTCCTCTGATCCTCCTCTGATGCTCCTCTGATCCTCCTCTGATGCTCCACTGATGCTCCTCTGATGCTCCTCTGATGCTCCTCTGATGCTCCTCTGATGCTCCTCTGATGCTCCTCTGATGCTCCTCTGATGCTCCTCTGATGCTCCTCTGATCCTCCTCTGATGCTCCTCTGATTCTCCTCTGATGCTCCTCTGATGCTCCTCTGATGCTCCTCTGATGCTCCTCTGATCCACCTCTGATGCTCCTCTGATGCTCCTCTGATGCTCCTCTGATGCTCCTGTGATGCTCCTCTGATGCTCCTCTGCTGCTCCTCTGATGCTCATCTGATGCTCCTCTGATTCTCCTCTGAAGCTCCTCTGATGCTCCTCTGATGCTCCTCTTATGCTCCTCTGATCCTCCTCTGATGCTCCTCTGATGCTCCTCTGATGCTCCTCTGATGGTCCTCTGATGCTCCTCTGATGCTACTCTGATGCTCCTCTGATGCTCCTCTGATGCTCCTCTGATGCTCCTCTGATTCTCCTCTGATGCTCCTCTGATGCTACTCTGATGCTCCTCTGATGCTCCTCTGATGCTCCTCTGAGGCTCCTCTGATGCTCCTCTGATGCTCCTCTGACGCTCCTATGATGCTCCTCTGATGCTCCTCTGATGCTCCTCTGATGCTCCTCTGATGCTCCTCTGATGCTCCTCTGATGCTCCTCTGATGCTCCACTGATCCTCCTCTGATGCTCCTCTGATGCTCCTCTGATGCTCCTCTGATGCTCCTCTGATGCTCCTCTGATGCTCCTCTGATGCTCCTGCTCCTGCTCCTGCTCCTGCTCCTGCTCCTGCTCCTGCTCCTGCTCCTGCTCCTGTTCCTGCTCCTGCTGCTGCTCCTGCTCCTGTTCCTGCTCCTGCTGCTGCTCCTGCTCCTGCACCTCTGATGCTCCTCTGATGCACCTCTGATGCTCCTCTGATGCTCCTCTGATACTCCTCTGATGCTCCTTAGATGCTCCTCTGATGCTCCTCTGATGCTCCTCTGATGCTCCTCTGATGCCTCTGTGATGCTCCTCTGATGCTCCTCTGATTCTCCTCTGATGCTCCGCTGATGCTCCTCTGATGCTCCTCTGATGCTCCTCTGATGATCCTCTGATCCTCCTTTGATGCTCCACTGATGGTCCTCTGATGCTCCTGTGATGCTCCTGTAATGCTCCTCTTATTCTCCTCTGATGCTCCTCTGATGCTCCTCTGATGCTCCTCTGATGCTCCTCTGATGCTCCTCTGATGCTCCTCTGATGTTCCTCTGATGCTCCTCTGATGTTCCTTTGATGCTCCTGCTCCTGCTCCTGCTCCTGCTCCTGCTCCTGCTCCTGCTCCTGCTCCTGCTCCTGTTCCTGCTCCTGCTCCTGCTCCTGCTCCTGCTCCTGTTCCTGCTCCTGCTCCTGCTCCTGCACCTCTGATGCTCCTCTGATGCACCTCTGATGCTCCTCTGATGCTCCTCTGATACTCCTCTATTGCTCCTCAGATGCTCCTCTGATGCTCCTCTGATGCTCCTCTGATGCTCCTCTGATGCTCCTCTGATACTCCTCTGATGCTCCTCAGATGCTCCTCTGATGCTCCTCTGATGCTCCTCTGATGCTCCTCTGATGCTCCTCTGATGCACCTCTGATGCTCCTCTGATGCACCTCTGATGCTCCTCTGATGCTCCTCTGATACTCCTTTGATGCTCCTCAGATGCTCCTCTGATGCTCCTCTGATACTCCTCTGATGCTCCTCAGATGCTCCTCTGATGCTCCTCTGATGCTCCTCTGATGCTCCTCTGATGCTCCTCTGATCCTCCTCTGATGCTCCTCTGATGCTCCTCTGATGCTCCTCTGATGCTCCTCTGATGCTCCTCTGATGCTCCTCTGATGCTCCTCTGATGCTCCTCTGATCCTCCTCTGATGCTCCTCTGATGCTCCTCTGATGCTCCTCTGATGCTCCTCTGATGCTCCTCTGATGCTCCTCTGATGCTCCTCTGATGCTCCTCTGATCCTCCTCTGATGCTCCACTGATGCTCCTCTGATGCTCCTCTGATGCTCCTCTGATGCTCCTGCTCCTGCTCCTGCTCCTGCTCCTGCTCCTGCTTCTGCTCCTGCTCCTGCTCCTGCTCCTGCTCCTCTGATGCTCCTCTGATGCTCCTCTGATGCTCCTCTGATGCTCCTCTGATGCTCCTCTGATGCTCCTGCTCCTGCTCCTGCTCCTCTGATGCTCCTCTGATGACCTCTGATGCTCCTGCTCCTGCTCCTGCTCCTGCTCCTGCTCCTGCTCCTCTGATGCTCCTCTGATGCTCCTCTGATCCTCCTCTGATGCTCCTCTGATGCTCCTCTGATGCTCCTCTGAAGCTCCTCTGAGGCTCCTCTGATGCTCCTCTGATGCTCCTCTGATGCTCCTCTGATGCTCCTCTGATGCTCCTCTGATGCTCCTGTGATGCTCCTCTGATGCTCCTCTGATGCTCCTCTGAGGCTCCTCTGATGCTCCTCTGATGCTCCTCTGATCCTCCTCTGATGCTCCTCTGATGCTCCTCTGATGCTCCTCTGATGCTCCTCTGATGCTCCTCTGAAGCTCCTCTGATGCTCCTCTGAAGCTCCTCTGATGCTCCTCTGATGCTCCTCTGATGCTCCTCTGATGCTCCTCTGATGCTCCTCTGATCCTCCTCTGATGCTCCTCTGATGCTCCTCTGATGCTCCTCTGATGCTCCTCTGATGCTCCTCTGATGCTCTTCCTATGATCCTCTGATGCTCCTGCTCCTGCTCCTGCTCCTGCTCCTGCTCATGCTCCTGCTCCTGCTCCTGCTCCTGCTCCTGCTCATCTGATGCTCCTCTGATGCTCCTGCTCCTGCTCCTGCTCCTGCTCCTGCTCCTGCTCCTGCTCCTGCTCCTGCTCCTGCTCCTCTGATGCTCCTCTGATGCTCCTCTGATGCTCCTCTGATGTTCCTCTGATGCTCCTCTGATGCTCCACTGATGCTCCTCTGATGCTCCTCTGATGCTCCTCTGATGCTCCTCTGATGCTCCTCTGTTGCTCCTCTGATGCTCCCCTGATGCTCCTCTGATGCTCCTCAGATGCTCCACTGATGCTCTTCTGATGCTCCTCTGATGCTCCTCTGATGCTCCTCTGATGCTCCTCTGATGCTCCTCTGAGGCTCCTCTGAGGCTCCTCTGAGGCTCCTCTGATGCTCCTCTGATGCTCCTCTGATGCTCCTCTGATGCTCCTCTGATGCTCCTCTGATGCTCCTCTGATGCTCCTCTGAGGCTCCTCTGATGCTCCTCTGATGCTCCTCTGATGCTCCTCTGATGCTCCTCTGATGCTCCTCTGATGCTCCTCTGATGCTCCTCTGATCCTCCTCTGATGCTCCTCTGATGCTCCTCTGATGCTCATCTGATGCTCCTCTGATACTCCTCTGATGCTCCTCTGAGGCTCCTCTGATGCTCCTCTGATGCTCCTCTGATGCTCCTCTGATGCTCCTCTGATGCTCCGCTGATGCTCCAGTGATCCTCCTGTGATCCTCCTCTGATGCTCCTGTGCTGCTCCTCTGATGCTCCTCTGAGGCTCCTCTGATGCTCCTCTGAGGCTCCTCTGATGCTCCTCTGATGCTCCTGCTCCTGCTCCTGCTCCTGCTCCTGCTCCTGCTCCTGCTCATGCTCCTGCTCCTGCTCCTGCTCCTGCTCCTGCTCCTGCTCCTGCTCCTGCTCCTGCTCCTGCTCCTGCTCCTGCTCCTGCTCCTGCTCCTGCTCCTGCTCCTGCTCCTGCTCCTGTTCCTGCTCCTGCTCCTGCTCCTGCACCTCTGATGCTCCTCTGATGCACCTCTGATGCTCCTCTGATGCTCCTCTGATACTCCTCTAATGCTCCTCAGATGCTCCTCTGATGCTCCTCTGATGCTCCTCTGATGCTCCTCTGATACTCCTCTGATGCTCCTCAGATGCTCCTCTGATGCTCCTCTGATGCTCCTCTGATGCACCTCTGATGCTCCTCTGATGCACCTCTGATGCTCCTCTGATGCTCCTCTGATACTCCTCTGATGCTCCTCAGATGCTCCTCTGATGCTCCTCTGATACTCCTCTGATGCTCCTCAGATGCTCCTCTGATGCTCCTCTGATGCTCCTCTGATGCTCCTCTGATGCTCCTCTGATGCTCCTCTGATCCTCCTCTGATGCTCCTCTGATGCTCCTCTGATGCTCCTCTGATGCTCCTCTGATGCTCCTCTGATGCTCCTCTGATGCTCCTCTGATGCTCCTCTGATCCTCCTCTGATGCTCCTCTGATGCTCCTCTGATGCTCCTCTGATGCTCCTCTGATGCTCCTCTGGTGCTCCTCTGATGCTCCTCTGATGCTCCTCTGATCCTCCTCTGATGCTCCACTGATGCTCCTCTGATGCTCCTCTGATGCTCCTCTGATGCTCCTCTGATGCTCCTCTGATGCTCCTCTGATGCTCCTGCTCCTGCTCCTGCTCCTGCTCCTGCTCCTGCTCCTGCTCCTGCTCCTGCTCCTCTGATGCTCCTCTGATGCTCCTCTGATGCTCCTCTGATGCTCCTCTGATGCTCCTCTGATGCTCCTCTGATGCTCCTCTGATGCTCCTCTGATCCTCCTCTGATGCTCCACTGATGCTCCTCTGATGCTCCACTGATGCTCCTCTGATGCTCCTCTGATGCTCCTCTGATGCTCCTCTGATGCTCCTCTGACGCTCCTCTGATGCTCCTCTGATGCTCCTCTGATGCTCCTGCTCCTGCTCCTGCTCCTCTGATGCTCCTCTGATGACCTCTGATGCTCCTGCTCCTGCTCCTGCTCCTGCTCCTGCTCCTGCTCCTCTGATGCTCCTAAGATGCTCCTCTGATCCTCCTCTGATGCTCCTCTGATGCTCCTCTGATGCTCCTCTGATGCTCCTCTGAGGCTCCTCTGATGCTCCTCTTATGCTCCTCTGATGCTCCTCTGATGCTCCTCTGATGCTCCTCTGATGCTCCTGTGATGCTCCTCTGATGCTCCTCTGATGCTCCTCTGATGCTCCTGTGATGCTCCTCTGATGCTCCTCTGCTGCTCCTCTGATGCTGATCTTATTCTCCTCTGATGCTCCTCTGATGCTCCTCTGATGCTCCTCTGATGCTCCTCTGATGCTCCTCTGATCCTCCTCTGATGCTCCTCTGATGCTCCTCTGATGCTCCTCTGATGCTCCTCTGAGGCTCCTCTGATGCTCCTCTGATGCTCCTCTGATGCTCCTCTGATGCTCCACTGATGCTCCTCTGATACTCCTCTGATGCTCCTCTGATGCTCCTGTGATGCTCCTCTGATGCTCCTCTGCTGCTCCTCTGATGCTCATCTGATGCTCCTCTGATTCTCCTCTGATGCTCCTCTGATGCTCCTCTGATGCTCCTCTGATGCTCCTCTAATCCACCTCTGATGCTCCTCTGATGCTCCTCTGATGCTCCTCTGATGCTCCTGTGATGCTCCTCTGATGCTCCTCTGCTGCTCCTCTGATGCTCATCTGATGCTCCTCTGATTCTCCTCTGAAGCTCCTCTGATGCTCCTCTGATGCTCCTCTTATGCTCCTCTGATCCTCCTCTGATGCTCCTCTGATGCTCCTCTGATGCTCCTCTGATGCTCCTCTGATGCTACTCTGATGCTCCTCTGATGCTCCTCTGATGCTCCTCTGATGCTCCTCTGATGCTCCTCTGATGCTCCTCTGATGCTCCTCTGATGCTCCTCTGATCCTCCTCTGCTGCTCCTCTGATGCTCCTCTGATGCTCCTCTGATGCTCCTCTGATGCTCCTCTGATGCTCCTCTGATGCTCCTGTGATGCTCCTCTGATGCTCCTGTGATCCTCCTCTGATGCTCCTCTGATGCTCCTCTGATGCTCCTCTGATCCTCCTCTGATGCTCCTCTGATGCTCCTCTGATGCTCCTCTGATGCTCCTCTGATGCTCCTCTGATGCTCCTCTGATGCTCCTCTGAGGCACCTCTGAGGCTCCTCTGATTCTCTTCTGATGCTCCTCTGATGCTCCTCTGATGCTTCTCTGATGCTCCTCTGATGCTCCTCTGATGCTCCTGTGATGCTCCTCTGCTGTTCCTCTGATGTTCCTCTGATGCTCCTCTGATGCTCCTCTGATTCTCCTCTGATGCTCCTCTGAGGCTCCTCTGATGCTCCTCTGATGCTCCTCTGATCCTCCTCTGATGCTCCTCTGATACTCCTCTGATGCTCCTCTGATGCTCCTCTGATGCTCCTATGATGCTCCTCTGATGCTCCTCTGATGCTCCTCTGATGCTCCTCTGATGCTCCTCTGATGCTCCTCTGATGCTCCTCTGATGCTCCACTGATCCTCCTCTGATGCTCCTCTGATGCTCCTCTGATGCTCCTCTGATGCTCCTCTGATGCTCCTCTGATGCTCCTCTGATGCTCCTGCTCCTGCTCCTGCTCCTGCTCCTGCTCCTGCTCCTGCTCCTGCTCCTGCTCCTGCTCCTGCTCCTGTTCCTGCTCCTGCTGCTGCTCCTGCTCCTGTTCCTGCTCCTGCTGCTGCTCCTGCTCCTGCACCTCTGATGCTCCTCTGATGCACCTCTGATGCTCCTCTGATGCTCCTCTGATACTCCTCTGATGCTCCTTAGATGCTCCTCTGATGCTCCTCTGATGCTCCTCTGATGCTCCTCTGATGCCTCTGTGATACTCCTCTGATGCTCCTCTGATTCTCCTCTGATGCTCCGCTGATGCTCCTCTGATGCTCCTCTGATGCTCCTCTGATGATCCTCTGATCCTCCTCTGATGCTCCACTGATGCTCCTCTGATGCTCCTGTGATGCTCCTGTAATGCTCCTCTGATTCTCCTCTGATGCTCCTCTGATGCTCCTCTGATGCTCCTCTGATGCTCCTCTGATGCTCCTCTGATGCTCCTCTGATGTTCCTCTGATGCTCCTCTGATGCTCCTTTGATGCTCCTGCTCCTGCTCCTGCTCCTGCTCCTGCTCCTGCTCCTGCTCCTGCTCCTGCTCCTGCTCCTGCTCCTGCTCCTGCTCATGCTCCTGCCCCTGCTCCTGCTCCTGCTCCTGCTCCTGCTCCTGCTCCTGCTCCTGCTCCTGCTCCTGCTCCTGCTCCTGCTCCTGTTCCTGCTCCTGCTGCTGCTCCTGCTCCTGCACCTCTGATGCTCCTCTGATGCACCTCTGATGCTCCTCTGATGCTCCTCTGATACTCCTCTGATGCTCCTTAGATGCTCCTCTGATGCTCCTCTGATGCTCATCTGATGCTCCTCTGATGCCTCTGTGATGCTCCTCTGATGCTCCTCTGATTCTCTTCTGATGCTCCGCTGATGCTCCTCTGATGCTCCTCTGATGCTCCTCTGATGCTCCTCTGATCCTCCTCTGATCCTCCACTGATGCTCCTCTGATGCTCCTGTGATGCTCCTGTAATGCTCCTCTGATTCTCCTCTGATGCTCCTCTGATGCTCCTCTGATGCTCCTCTGATGCTCCTCTGATGCTCCTCTGATGCTCCTCTGATGCTCCTCTGATGCTCCTCTGATGCTCCTCTGATGCTCCTGTGATGCTCCTGTGATGCTCCTCTGATGCTCCTCTGATGCTCCTGTGATGCTCCTCTGATGCTCCTCTGATGCTCCTCTGATGCTGATCTGATTCTCCTCTGATTCTCCTCTGATGCTCCTCTGATGCTCCTCTGATGCTCCTCTGATGCTCCTCTGATGCTCCTCTGATCCTCCTCTGATGCTCCTCTGATGCTCCTCTGATGCTCCTCTGAGGCTCCTCTGATGCTCCTCTGATGCTCCTCTGATGCTCCTCTGATGCTCCTCTGATGCTCCTCTGATACTCCTCTGATGCTCCTCTGATGCTCCTGTGATGCTCCTCTGATGCTCCTCTGCTGCTGCTCTGATGCTCATCTGATGCTCCTCTGATTCTCCTCTGATGCTCCTCTGATGCTCCTCTGATGCTCCTCTGATGCTCCTCTGATCCACCTCTGATGCTCCTCTGATGCTCCTCTGATGCTCCTCTGATGCTCCTGTGATGCTCCTCTGATGCTCCTCTGCTGCTCCTCTGATGCTCATCTGATGCTCCTCTGATTCTCCTCTGATGCTCCTCTGATGCTCCTCTGATGCTCCTCTGATCCTCCTCTGATGCTCCTCTGATGCTCCTCTGATGCTCCTCTGATGCTCCTCTGATGCTCCTCTGATGCTCCTCTGATGCTCCTCTGATGCTCCTCTGATGCTCCTCTGATGCTCCTCTGATCCTCCTCTGATGCTCCTCTGATGCTCCTCTGATGCTCCTCTGATGCTCCTCTGATGCTCCTCTAATGCTCCTCTGATGCTCCTCTGATGCTCCTCTGATGCTCCTCTGATCCTCCTCTGATGCTCCTCTGATTCTCCTCTGATGCTCCTCTGATGCTCCTCTGATGCTCCTCTGATGCTCCTCTGATCCACCTCTGATGCTCCTCTGATGCTCCTCTGATGCTCCTCTGATGCTCCTGTGATGCTCCTCTGATGCTCCTCTGCTGCTCCTCTGATGCTCATCTGATGCTCCTCTGATGCTCCTCTGATGCTCCACTGATCCTCCTCTGCTGCTCCTCTGATGCTCCTCTGATGCTCCTCTGATGCTCCTCTGATGCTCCTCTGATGCTCCTCTGATGCTCCTGTGATGCTCCTCTGATGCTCCTGTGATCCTCCTCTGATGCTCCTCTGATGCTCCTCTGATGCTCCTCTGATCCTCCTCTGATGCTCCTCTGATGCTCCTCTGATGCTCCTCTGATGCTCCTCTGATGCTCCTCTGATGCTCCTCTGATGCTACTCTGAGGCACCTCTGAGGCTCCTCTGATTCTCTTCTGATGCTCCTCTGATGCTTCTCTGATGCTCCTCTGATGCTCCTCTGATGCTCCTGTGATGCTCCTCTGCTGTTCCTCTGATGTTCCTCTGATGCTCCTCTGATGCTCCTCTGATGCTCCTCTGATGCTCCTCTGAGGCTCCTCTGATGCTCCTCTGATGCTCCTCTGATCCTCCTCTGATGCTCCTCTGATACTCCTCTGATGCTCCTCTGATGCTCCTCTGATGCTCCTATGATGCTCCTCTGATGCTCCTCTGATGCTCCTCTGATGCTCCTCTGATGCTCCTCTGATGCTCCTCTGATGCTCCACTGATCCTCCTCTGATGCTCCTCTGATGCTCCTCTGATGCTCCTCTGATGCTCCTCTGATGCTCCTCTGATGCTCCTCTGATGCTCCTGCTCCTGCTCCTGCTCCTGCTCCTGCTCCTGCTCCTGCTCCTGCTCCTGTTCCTGCTCCTGCTGCTGCTCCTGCTCCTGTTCCTGCTCCTGCTGTTGCTCCTGCTCCTGCACCTCTGATGCTCCTCTGATGCACCTCTGATGCTCCTCTGATGCTCCTCTGATACTCCTCTGATGCTCCTTAGATGCTCCTCTGATGCTCCTCTGATGCTCCTCTGATGCTCCTCTGATGCCTCTGTGATGCTCCTCTGATGCTCCTCTGATTCTCCTCTGATGCTCCGCTGATGCTCCTCTGATGCTCCTCTGATGCTCCTCTGATGATCCTCTGATCCTCCTCTGATGCTCCACTGATGCTCCTCTGATGCTCCTGTGATGCTCCTGTAATGCTCCTCTGATTCTCCTCTGATGCTCCTCTGATGCTCCTCTGATGCTCCTCTGATGCTCCTCTGATGCTCCTCTGATGCTCCTCTGATGTTCCTCTGATGCTCCTCTGATGCTCCTTTGATGCTCCTGCTCCTGCTCCTGCTCCTGCTCCTGCTCCTGCTCCTGCTCCTGCTCCTGCTCCTGCACCTCTGATGCTCCTCTGATGCACCTCTGATGCTCCTCTGATGCTCCTCTGATACTCCTCTAATGCTCCTCAGATGCTCCTCTGATGCTCCTCTGATGCTCCTCTGATGCTCCTCTGATACTCCTCTGATGCTCCTCAGATGCTCCTCTGATGCTCCTCTGATGCTCCTCTGATGCTCCTCTGATGCTCCTCTGATGCACCTCTGATGCTCCTCTGATGCACCTCTGATGCTCCTCTGATGCTCCTCTGATACTCCTCTGATGCTCCTCAGATGCTCCTCTGATGCTCCTCTGATACTCCTCTGATGCTCCTCAGATGCTCCTCTGATGCTCCTCTGATGCTCCTCTGATGCTCCTCTGATGCTCCTCTGATGCTCCTCTGATCCTCCTCTGATGCTCCTCTGATGCTCCTCTGATGCTCCTCTGATGCTCCTCTGATGCTCCTCTGATGCTCCTCTGATGCTCCTCTGATCCTCCTCTGATGCTCCTCTGATGCTCCTGCTCCTGCTCCTGCTCCTGCTCCTGCTCCTGCTCCTGCTCCTGCTCCTGCTCCTGCTCCTGTTCCTGCTCCTGCTGCTGCTCCTGCTCCTGTTCCTGCTCCTGCTGCTGCTCCTGCTCCTGCACCTCTGATGCTCCTCTGATGCACCTCTGATGCTCCTCTGATGCTCCTCTGATACTCCTCTGATGCTCCTTAGATGCTCCTCTGATGCTCCTCTGATGCTCCTCTGATGCTCCTCTGATGCCTCTGTGATACTCCTCTGATGCTCCTCTGATTCTCCTCTGATGCTCCGCTGATGCTCCTCTGATGCTCCTCTGATGCTCCTCTGATGATCCTCTGATCCTCCTCTGATGCTCCACTGATGCTCCTCTGATGCTCCTGTGATGCTCCTGTAATGCTCCTCTGATTCTCCTCTGATGCTCCTCTGATGCTCCTCTGATGCTCCTCTGATGCTCCTCTGATGCTCCTCTGATGCTCCTCTGATGTTCCTCTGATGCTCCTCTGATGCTCCTTTGATGCTCCTGCTCCTGCTCCTGCTCCTGCTCCTGCTCCTGCTCCTGCTCCTGCTCCTGCTCCTGCTCCTGCTCCTGCTCCTGCTCATGCTCCTGCCCCTGCTCCTGCTCCTGCTCCTGCTCCTGCTCCTGCTCCTGCTCCTGCTCCTGCTCCTGCTCCTGCTCCTGCTCCTGTTCCTGCTCCTGCTGCTGCTCCTGCTCCTGCACCTCTGATGCTCCTCTGATGCACCTCTGATGCTCCTCTGATGCTCCTCTGATACTCCTCTGATGCTCCTTAGATGCTCCTCTGATGCTCCTCTGATGCTCATCTGATGCTCCTCTAATGCCTCTGTGATGCTCCTCTGATGCTCCTCTGATTCTCCTCTGATGCTCCGCTGATGCTCCTCTGATGCTCCTCTGATGCTCCTCTGATGCTCCTCTGATCCTCCTCTGATCCTCCACTGATGCTCCTCTGATGCTCCTGTGATGCTCCTGTAATGCTCCTCTGATTCTCCTCTGATGCTCCTCTGATGCTCCTCTGATGCTCCTCTGATGCTCCTCTGATGCTCCTCTGATGCTCCTCTGATGCTCCTCTGATGCTCCTCTGATGCTCCTCTGATGCTCCTCTGATGCTCCTGTGATGCTCCTGTGATGCTCCTCTGATGCTCCTCTGATGCTCCTGTGATGCTCCTCTGATGCTCCTCTGATGCTCCTCTGATGCTGATCTGATTCTCCTCTGATTCTCCTCTGATGCTCCTCTGATGCTCCTCTGATGCTCCTCTGATGCTCCTCTGATGCTCCTCTGATCCTCCTCTGATGCTCCTATGATGCTCCTCTGATGCTCCTCTGAGGCTCCTCTGATGCTCCTCTGATGCTCCTCTGATGCTCCTCTGATGCTCCTCTGATGCTCCTCTGATACTCCTCTGATGCTCCTCTGATGCTCCTGTGATGCTCCTCTGATGCTCCTCTGCTGCTCCTCTGATGCTCATCTGATGCTCCTCTGATTCTCCTCTGATGCTCCTCTGATGCTCCTCTGATGCTCCTCTGATGCTCCTCTGATCCACCTCTGATGCTCCTCTGATGCTCCTCTGATGCTCCTCTGATGCTCCTGTGATGCTCCTCTGATGCTCCTCTGCTGCTCCTCTGATGCTCATCTGATGCTCCTCTGATTCTCCTCTGATGCTCCTCTGATGCTCCTCTGATGCTCCTCTGATCCTCCTCTGATGCTCCTCTGATGCTCCTCTGATGCTCCTCTGATGCTCCTCTGATGCTCCTCTGATGCTCCTCTGATGCTCCTCTGATGCTCCTCTGATGCTCCTCTGATGCTCCTCTGATGCTCCTCTGATGCTCCTCTGATCCTCCTCTGATGCTCCTCTGATGCTCCTCTGATGCTCCTCTGATGCTCCTCTGATGCTCCTCTGATGCTCCTCTGATGCTCCTCTGATGCTCCTCTGATGCTCCTCTGATCCTCCTCTGATGCTCCTCTGATTCTCCTCTGATGCTCCTCTGATGCTCCTCTGATGCTCCTCTGATGCTCCTCTGATCCACCTCTGATGCTCCTCTGATGCTCCTCTGATGCTCCTCTGATGCTCCTGTGATGCTCCTCTGATGCTCCTCTGCTGCTCCTCTGATGCTCATCTGATGCTCCTCTGATGCTCCTCTGATGCTCCACTGATCCTCCTCTGCTGCTCCTCTGATGCTCCTCTGATGCTCCTCTGATGCTCCTCTGATGCTCCTCTGATGCTCCTCTGATGCTCCTGATGCTCCTCTGATGCTCCTGTGATCCTCCTCTGATGCTCCTCTGATGCTCCTCTGATGCTCCTCTGATCCTCCTCTGATGCTCCTCTGATGCTCCTCTGATGCTCCTCTGATGCTCCTCTGATGCTCCTCTGATGCTCCTCTGATGCTACTCTGAGGCACCTCTGAGGCTCCTCTGATTCTCTTCTGATGCTCCTCTGATGCTCCTCTGATGCTTCTCTGATGCTCCTCTGATGCTCCTCTGATGCTCCTGTGATGCTCCTCTGCTGTTCCTCTGATGTTCCTCTGATGCTCCTCTGATGCTCCTCTGATGCTCCTCTGATGCTCCTCTGAGGCTCCTCTGATGCTCCTCTGATGCTCCTCTGATCCTCCTCTGATGCTCCTCTGATACTCCTCTGATGCTCCTCTGATGCTCCTCTGATGCTCCTATGATGCTCCTCTGATGCTCCTCTGATGCTCCTCTGATGCTCCTCTGATGCTCCTCTGATGCTCCTCTCATGCTCCTCTGATGCTCCACTGATCCTCCTCTGATGCTCCTCTGATGCTCCTCTGATGCTCCTCTGATGCTCCTCTGATGCTCCTCTGATGCTCCTCTGATGCTCCTGCTCCTGCTCCTGCTCCTGCTCCTGCTCCTGCTCCTGCTCCTGCTCCTGCTCCTGCTCCTGCTCCTGCTCCTGCTCCTGCTCCTGCTCCTGCTCCTGCTCCTGCTCCTGCTCCTGCTCCTGCTCCTGCTCCTGCTCCTGCTCCTGCTCCTGCTCATGCTCCTGCCCCTGCTCCTGCTCCTGCTCCTGCTCCTGCTCCTGCTCCTGCTCCTGCTCCTGCTCCTGCTCCTGCTCCTGTTCCTGCTCCTGCTGCTGCTCCTGCTCCTGCACCTCTGATGCTCCTCTGATGCACCTCTGATGCTCCTCTGATGCTCCTCTGATACTCCTCTGATGCTCCTTAGATGCTCCTCTGATGCTCCTCTGATGCTCATCTGATGCTCCTCTGATGCCTCTGTGATGCTCCTCTGATGCTCCTCTGATTCTCCTCTGATGCTCCGCTGATGCTCCTCTGATGCTCCTCTGATGCTCCTCTGATGATCCTCTGATCCTCCTCTGATGCTCCACTGATGCTCCTCTGATGCTCCTGTGATGCTCCTGTAATGCTCCTCTGATTCTCCTCTGATGCTCCTCTGATGCTCCTCTGATGCTCCTCAGATGCTCCTCTGATGCTCCTCTGATGCTCCTCTGATGCTCCTCTGATGCTCCTCTGATGCTCCTCTGATGCTCCTCTGATGCTCCTGTGATGCTCCTCTGATGCTCCTCTGATGCTCCTCTGATGCTCCTGTGATGCTCCTCTGATGCTCCTCTGCTGCTTCTCTGATGCTGATCTGATTCTCCTCTGATGCTCCTCTGATGCTCCTCTGATGCTCCTCTGATGCTCCTCTGATGCTCCTCTGATCCTCCTCTGATGCTCCTCTGATTCTCCTCTGATGCTCCTCTGATGCTCCTCTGAGGCTCCTCTGATGCTCCTCTGATGCTCCTCTGATGCTCCTCTGATGCTCCTCTGATGCTCCTCTGATACTCCTCTGATGCTCCTCTGATGCTCCTGTGATGCTCCTCTGATGCTCCTCTGCTGCTCCTCTGATGCTCATCTGATGCTCCT
Source organism: Narcine bancroftii (assembly GCF_036971445.1). Taxonomy (NCBI): domain Eukaryota; kingdom Metazoa; phylum Chordata; class Chondrichthyes; order Torpediniformes; family Narcinidae; genus Narcine; species Narcine bancroftii. The sequence goes on from NC_091470.1 coordinate 268,628,673, forward strand.
CTGATTCTCCTCTGATGCTCCTCTGATGCTCCTCTGATGCTCATCTGATGCTCCTCTGATCCACCTCTGATGCTCCTCTGATGCTCCTCTGATGCTCCTCTGATGCTCCTGTGATGCTCCTCTGATGCTCCTCTGCTGCTCCTCTGATGCTCATCTGATGCTCCTCTGATTCTCCTCTGATGCTCCTCTGATGCTCCTCTGATGCTCCTCTGATCCTCCTCTGATGCTGCTCTGATGCTCCTCTGATGCTCCTCTGATGCTCCTCTGATTCTCCTCTGATGCTCCTCTGATGCTCCTCTGATGCTCCTCTGATGCTCCTCTGATGCTCCTCTGATGCTCCTCTGATGCTCCTCTGATCCTCCTCTGATGCTCCAATGATGCTCCTCTGATGCTCCTCTGATGCTCCTCTGATGCTCCTCTGATGCTCCTGCTCCTGCTCCTGCTCCTGCTCCTGCTCCTGCTCCTGCTCCTGCTCCTGCTCCTCTGATGCTCCTCTGATGCTCCTCTGATGCTCCTCTGATGCTCCTCTGATGCTCCTCTGATGCTCCTCTGATGCTCCTCTGATGCTCCTCTGATCCTCCTCTGATGCTCCACTGATGCTCCTCTGATGCTCCACTGATGCTCCTCTGATGCTCCTCTGATGCTCCTCTGATGCTCCTCTGATGCTCCTCTGACGCTCCTCTGATGCTCCTCTGATGCTCCTCTGATGCTCCTGCTCCTGCTCCTGCTCCTCTGATGCTCCTCTGATGACCTCTGATGCTCCTGCTCCTGCTCCTGCTCCTGCTCCTGCTCCTGCTCCTCTGATGCTCCTCTGATGCTCCTCTGATCCTCCTCTGATGCTCCTCTGATGCTCCTCTGATGCTCCTCTGATGCTCCTCTGAGGCTCCTCTGATGCTCCTCTGATGCTCCTCTGATGCTCCTCTGATGCTCCTCTGATGCTCCTCTGATGCTCCTGTGATGCTCCTCTGATGCTCCTCTGATGCTCCTCTGATGCTCCTGTGATGCTCCTCTGATGCTCCTCTGCTGCTCCTCTGATGCTGATCTTATTCTCCTCTGATGCTCCTCTGATGCTCCTCTGATGCTCCTCTGATGCTCCTCTGATGCTCCTCTGATCCTCCTCTGATGCTCCTCTGATGCTCCTCTGATGCTCCTCTGAGGCTCCTCTGATGCTCCTCTGATGCTCCTCTGATGCTCCTCTGATGCTCCTCTGATGCTCCTCTGATACTCCTCTGATGCTCCTGTGATGCTCCTCTGATGCTCCTCTGCTGCTCCTCTGATGCTCATCTGATGCTCCTCTGATTCTCCTCTGATGCTCCTCTGATGCTCCTCTGATGCACCTCTGATGCTCCTCTGATCCACCTCTGATGCTCCTCTGATGCTCCTCTGATGCTCCTCTGATGCTCCTGTGATGCTCCTCTGATGCTCCTCTGCTGCTCCTCTGATGCTCATCTGATGCTCCTCTGATTCTCCTCTGAAGCTCCTCTGATGCTCCTCTGATGCTCCTCTTATGCTCCTCTGATCCTCCTCTGATGCTCCTCTGATGCTCCTCTGATGCTCCTCTGATGCTCCTCTGATGCTCCTCTGATGCTACTCTGATGCTCCTCTGATGCTCCTCTGATGCTCCTCTGATGCTCCTTTGATGCTCCTCTGATGCTCCTCTGATGCTCCTCTGATGCTCCTCTGATCCTCCTCTGCTGCTCCTCTGATGCTCCTCTGATGCTCCTCTGATGCTCCTCTGATGCTCCTCTGATGCTCCTCTGATGCTCCTGTGATGCTCCTCTGATGCTCCTGTGATCCTCCTCTGATGCTCCTCTGATGCTCCTCTGATGCTCCTCTGATCCTCCTCTGATGCTCCTCTGATGCTCCTCTGATGCTCCTCTGATGCTCCTCTGATGCTCCTCTGATGCTCCTCTGATGCTCCTCTGAGGCACCTCTGAGGCTCCTCTGATTCTCTTCTGATGCTCCTCTGATGCTCCCCTGATGCTTCTCTGATGCTCCTCTGATGCTCCTCTGATGCTCCTGTGATGTTCCTCTGCTGTTCCTCTGATGTTCCTCTGATGCTCCTCTGATTCTCCTCTGATGCTCCTCTGATGCTCCTCTGAGGCTCCTCTGATGCTCCTCTGATGCTCCTCTGATCCTCCTCTGATGCTCCTCTGATACTCCTCTGATGCTCCTCTGATGCTCCTCTGATGCTCTTATGATGCTCCTCTGATGCTCCTCTGATGCTCCTCTGATGCTCCTCTGATGCTCCTCTGATGCTCCTCTGATGCTCCTCTGATGCTCCTCTGATGCTCCACTGATCCTCCTCTGATGCTCCTCTGATGCTCCTCTGATGCTCCTCTGATGCTCCTCTGATGCTCCTCTGATGCTCCTCTGATGCTCCTGCTCCTGCTCCTGCTCCTGCTCCTCCTCCTGCTCCTGCTCCTGCTCCTGCTCCTGTTCCTGCTCCTGCTGCTGCTCCTGCTCCTGTTCCTGCTCCTGCTGCTGCTCCTGCTCCTGCACCTCTGATGCTCCTCTGATGCACCTCTGATGCTCCTCTGATGCTCCTCTGATACTCCTCTGATGCTCCTTAGATGCTCCTCTGATGCTCCTCTGATGCTCCTCTGATGCTCCTCTGATGCCTCTGTGATGCTCCTCTGATTCTCCTCTGATGCTCCGCTGATGCTCCTCTGATGCTCCTCTGATGCTCCTCTGATGATCCTCTGATCCTCCTCTGATGCTCCACTGATGCTCCTCTGATGCTCCTGTGATGCTCCTGTAATGCTCCTCTGATTCTCCTCTGATGCTCCTCTGATGCTCCTCTGATGCTCCTCTGATGCTCCTCTGATGCTCCTCTGATGCTCCTCTGATGTTCCTCTGATGCTCCTCTGATGCTCCTTTGATGCTCCTGCTCCTGCTCCTGCTCCTGCTCCTGCTCCTGCTCCTGCTCCTGCTCCTGCTCCTGCTCCTGCTCCTGCTCCTGCTCATGCTCCTGCCCCTGCTCCTGCTCCTGCTCCTGCTACTGCTCCTGCTCCTGCTCCTGCTCCTGCTCCTGCTCCTGCTCCTGCTCCTGTTCCTGCTCCTGCTGCTGCTCCTGCTCCTGCACCTCTGATGCTCCTCTGATGTACCTCTGATGCTCCTCTGATGCTCCTCTGATACTCCTCTGATGCTCCTTAGATGCTCCTCTGATGCTCCTCTGATGCTCATCTGATGCTCCTCTGATGCCTCTGTGATGCTCCTCTGATGCTCCTCTGATTCTCCTCTGATGCTCCGCTGATGCTCCTCTGATGCTCCTCTGATGCTCCTCTGATGATCCTCTGATCCTCCTCTGATGCTCCACTGATGCTCCTCTGATGCTCCTGTGATGCTCCTGTAATGCTCCTCTGATTCTCCTCTGATGCTCCTCTGATGCTCCTCTGATGCTCCTCTGATGCTCCTCTGATGCTCCTCTGATGCTCCTCTGATGCTCCTCTGATGCTCCTCTGATGCTCCTGTGATGCTCCTCTGATGCTCCTCTGATGCTCCTCTGATGCTCCTGTGATGCTCCTCTGATGCTCCTCTGCTGCTTCTCTGATGCTGATCTGATTCTCCTCTGATGCTCCTCTGATGCTCCTCTGATGCTCCTCTGATGCTCCTCTGATGCTCCTCTGATCCTCCTCTGATGCTCCTCTGATGCTCCTCTGATGCTCCTCTGATGCTCCTCTGAGGCTCCTCTGATGCTCCTCTGATGCTCCTCTGATGCTCCTCTGATGCTCCTCTGATGCTCCTCTGATACTCCTCTGATGCTCCTCTGATGCTCCTGTGATGCTCCTCTGATGCTCCTCTGCTGCTCCTCTGATGCTCCTCTGATGCTCCTCTGATGCTCCTCTGATCCACCTCTGATGCTCCTCTGATGCTCCTCTGATGCTCCTCTGATGCTCCTGTGATGCTCCTCTGATGCTCCTCTGCTGCTCCTCTGATGCTCATCTGATGCTCCTCTGATTCTCCTCTGATGCTCCTCTGATGCTCCTCTGATGCTCCTCTGATCCTCCTCTGATGCTCCTCTGATGCTCCTCTGATGCTCCTCTGATGCTCCTCTGATGCTCCTCTGATGCTACTCTGATGCTCCTCTGATGCTCCTCTGATGCTCCTCTGATGCTCCTCTGATGCTCCTCTGATGCTCCTCTGATGCTCCTCTGATCCTCCTCTGCTGCTCCTCTGATGCTCCTCTGATGCTCCTCTGATGCTCCTCTGATGCTCCTCTGATGCTCCTCTGAGGCTCCTCTGATGCTCCTCTGATGCTCCTCTGATGCTCCTCTGATGCTCCTCTGATGCTCCTCTGATGCTCCTCTGATGCTCCTGTGATGCTCCTCTGATGCTCCTGTGATCCTCCTCTGATGCTCCTCTGATGCTCCTCTGATGCTCCTCTGATCCTCCTCTGATGCTCCTCTGATGCTCCTCTGATGCTCCTCTGATGCTCCTCTGATGCTCCTCTGATGCTCCTCTGATGCTCCTCTGAGGCACCTCTGAGGCTCCTCTGATTCTCTTCTGATGCTCCTCTGATGCTCCTGTGACGCTCCTCTGCTGTTCCTCTGATGTTCCTCTGATGCTCCTCTGATGCTCCTCTGATGCTCCTCTGATGCTCCTCTGAGGCTCCTCTGATGCTCCTCTGATGCTCCTCTGATCGTCCTCTGATGCTCCTCTGATACTCCTCTGATGCTCCTCTGATGCTCCTCTGATGCTCCTATGATGCTCCTCTGATGCTCCTCTGATGCTCCTCTGATGCTCCTCTGATGCTCCTCTGATGCTCCTCTGATGCTCCTCTGATCCTCCTCTGATGATCCTCTGATCCTCCTCTGATGATCCTCTGATACTCCTCTGATGCTCCTCTGATGCTCCTCTGATGCTCCTATGATGCTCCTCTGATGCTCCTCTGATGCTCCTCTGATGCTCCTCTGATGCTCCTCTGATGCTCCTCTGATGCTCCTCTGATGCTCCTCTGATGCTCCTCTGATGCTCCTCTGAGGCTCCTCTGATGCTCCTCTGATGCTCCTAAGATCCTCCTCTGATGCTCCTCTGATACTCCTCTGATGCTCCTCTGATGCTCCTCTGATGCTCCTCTGATCCTCCTCTGATGCTCCTCTGATGCTCCTCTGATGCTCCTCTGATGCTCCTCTGATGCTCCTATGATGCTCCTCTGATGCTCCTGCTCCTGCTCCTGCTCCTGCTCCTGCTCCTGCTCCTGCTCCTGCTCCTGCTCCTGCTCCTGCTCCTGCTCCTGCTCCTGTTCCTGCTCCTGCTGCTGCTCCTGCTCCTGCACCTCTGATGCTCCTCTGATGCACCTCTGATGCTCCTCTGATGCTCCTCTGATACTCCTCTGATGCTCCTTAGATGCTCCTCTGATGCTCCTCTGATGCTCCTCTGATGCTCCTCTGATGCCTCTGTGATGCTCCTCTGATGCTCCTCTGATTCTCCTCTGATGCTCCGCTGATGCTCCTCTGATGCTCCTCTGATGCTCCTCTGATGATCCTCTGATCCTCCTCTGATGCTCCACTGATGCTCCTCTGATGCTCCTGTGATGCTCCTGTAATGCTCCTCTGATTCTCCTCTGATGCTCCTCTGATGCTCCTCTGATGCTCCTCTGATGCTCCTCTGATGCTCCTCTGATGCTCCTCTGATGCTCCTCTGATGTTCCTCTGATGCTCCTCTGATGCTCCTTTGATGCTCCTGCTCCTGCTCCTGCTCCTGCTCCTGCTCCTGCTCCTGCTCCTGCTCCTGCTCCTGCTCCTGCTCCTGCTCCTGCTCCTGCTCCTGCTCCTGCTCATGCTCCTGCCCCTGCTCCTGCTCCTGCTCCTGCTCCTGCTCCTGCTCCTGCTCCGGCTCCTGCTCCGGCTCCTGCTCCGGCTCCTGCTCCTGCACCTCTGATGCTCCTGCTCCTGCTCGATGCTCCTCTGATGCACCTCTGATGCTCCTCTGATGCTCCTCTGATGCTCCACTGATGCTCCTCAGATGCTCCTCTGATGCACCTCTGATGCTCCTCTGATGCTCCTATGATGCTCCTCTGATGCTCCTCAGATGCTCCTCTGATGCACCTCTGATGCTCCTCTGATGCTCCTCTGATGCTCCTCTGATGCTCCTCTGATGCTCCTCTGTTGCTCCTCTGATGCTCCTCTGATGCTCCTCTGATGCTCCAATGATGCTCCAATGATGCTCCACTGATGCTCCTGTGATGCTCCTCTGATGCTCCTCTGATGCTCCTCTGATGCTCCTCTGATGCTCCTCTGATGCTCCTCTGATGCTCCTCTGATGCTCCTCTGATGCTCATCTGATGCTCCTCTGATACTCCTCTGATGCTCCTCTGAGGCTCCTCTGATGCTCCTCTGATGCTCCTCTGATGCTCCTCTGATGCTCCTTTGATGCTCCTGCTCCTGCTCCTGCTCCTGCTCCTGCTCCTGCTCCTGCTCCTGCTCCTGCTCCTGCTCCTGCTCCTGCTCCTGCTCATGCTCCTGCCCCTGCTCCTGCTCCTGCTCCTGCTCCTTCTCCTGTTCCTGCTCCTGCTCCTGCTCCTGCTCCTGCTCCTGCTCCTGTTCCTGCTCCTGCTGCTGCTCCTGCTCCTGCACCTCTGATGCTCCTCTGATGCACCTCTGATGCTCCTCTGATGCTCCTCTGATACTCCTCTGATGCTCCTTAGATGCTCCTCTGATGCTCCTCTGATGCTCATCTGATGCTCCTCTGATGCCTCTGTGATGCTCCTCTGATGCTCCTCTGATTCTCCTCTGATGCTCCGCTGATGCTCCTCTGATGCTCCTCTGATGCTCCTCTGATGATCCTCTGATCCTCCTCTGATGCTCCACTGATGCTCCTCTGATGCTCCTGTGATGCTCCTGTAATGCTCCTCTGATTCTCCTCTGATGCTCCTCTGATGCTCCTCTGATGCTCCTCTGATGCTCCTCTGATGCTCCTCTGATGCTCCTCTGATGCTCCTCTGATGCTCCTCTGATGCTCCTCTGATGCTCCTGTGATTCTCCTCTGATGCTCCTCTGATGCTCCTCTGATGCTCCTGTGATGCTCCTCTGATGCTCCTCTGCTGCTTCTCTGATGCTGATCTGATTCTCCTCTGATGCTCCTCTGATGCTCCTCTGATGCTCCTCTGATGCTCCTCTGATGCTCCTCTGATCCTCCTCTGATGCTCCTCTGATGCTCCTCTGATGCTCCTCTGATGCTCCTCTGAGGCTCCTCTGATGCTCCTCTGATGCTCCTCTGATGCTCCTCTGATGCTCCTCTGATGCTCCTCTGATACTCCTCTGATGCTCCTCTGATGCTCCTGTGATGCTCCTCTGATGCTCCTCTGCTGCTCCTCTGATGCTCATCTGATGCTCCTCTGATTCTCCTCTGATGCTCCTCTGATGCTCATCTGATGCTCCTCTGATGCTCCTCTGATCCACCTCTGATGCTCCTCTGATGCTCCTCTGATGCTCCTCTGATGCTCCTGTGATGCTCCTCTGATGCTCCTCTGCTGCTCCTCTGATGCTCATCTGATGCTCCTCTGATTCTCCTCTGATGCTCCTCTGATGCTCCTCTGATGCTCCTCTGATCCTCCTCTGATGCTCCTCTGATGCTCCTCCGATGCTCCTCTGATGCTCCTCTGATGCTCCTCTGATGCTACTCTGATGCTCCTCTGATGCTCCTCTGATGCTCCTCTGATGCTCCTCTGATGCTCCTCTGATGCTCCTCTGATGCTCCTCTGATCCTCCTCTGCTGCTCCTCTGATGCTCCTCTGATGCTCCTCTGATGCTCCTCTGATGCTCCTCTGATGCTCCTCTGAGGCTCCTCTGATGCTCCTCTGATGCTCCTCTGATGCTCCTCTGATGCTCCTCTGATGCTTCTCTGATGCTCCTCTGATGCTCCTCTGATGCTCCTGTGATGTTCCTCTGCTGTTCCTCTGATGTTCCTCTGATGCTCCTCTGATGCTCCTCTGATGCTCCTCTGATGCTCCTCTGAGGCTCCTCTGATGCTCCTCTGATGCTCCTCTGATCCTCCTCTGATGCTCCTCTGATACTCCTCTGATGCTCCTCTGATGCTCCTCTGATGCTCTTATGATGCTCCTCTGATGCTCCTCTGATGCTCCTCTGATGCTCCTCTGATGCTCCTCTGATGCTCCTCTGATGCTCCTCTGATGCTCCTCTGATGCTCCACTGATCCTCCTCTGATGCTCCTCTGATGCTCCTCTGATGCTCCTCTGATGCTCCTCTGATGCTCCTCTGATGCTCCTCTGATGCTCCTGCTCCTGCTCCTGCTCCTGCTCCTCCTCCTGCTCCTGCTCCTGCTCCTGCTCCTGTTCCTGCTCCTGCTGCTGCTCCTGCTCCTGTTCCTGCTCCTGCTGCTGCTCCTGCTCCTGCACCTCTGATGCTCCTCTGATGCACCTCTGATGCTCCTCTGATGCTCCTCTGATACTCCTCTGATGCTCCTTAGATGCTCCTCTGATGCTCCTCTGATGCTCCTCTGATGCTCCTCTGATGCCTCTGTGATGCTCCTCTGATGCTCCTCTGATTCTCCTCTGATGCTCCGCTGATGCTCCTCTGATGCTCCTCTGATGCTCCTCTGATGATCCTCTGATCCTCCTCTGATGCTCCACTGATGCTCCTCTGATGCTCCTGTGATGCTCCTGTAATGCTCCTCTGATTCTCCTCTGATGCTCCTCTGATGCTCCTCTGATGCTCCTCTGATGCTCCTCTGATGCTCCTCTGATGCTCCTCTGATGTTCCTCTGATGCTCCTCTGATGCTCCTTTGATGCTCCTGCTCCTGCTCCTGCTCCTGCTTCTGCTCCTGCTCCTGCTCCTGCTCCTGCTCCTGCTCCTGCTCCTGCTCCTGCTCATGCTCCTGCCCCTGCTCCTGCTCCTGCTCCTGCTCCTGCTCCTGCTCCTGCTCCTGCTCCTGCTCCTGCTCCTGCTCCTGCTCCTGTTCCTGCTCCTGCTGCTGCTCCTGCTCCTGCACCTCTGATGCTCCTCTGATGCACCTCTGATGCTCCTCTGATGCTCCTCTGATACTCCTCTGATGCTCCTTAGATGCTCCTCTGATGCTCCTCTGATGCTCATCTGATGCTCCTCTGATGCCTCTGTGATGCTCCTCTGATGCTCCTCTGATTCTCCTCTGATGCTCCGCTGATGCTCCTCTGATGCTCCTCTGATGCTCCTCTGATGATCCTCTGATCCTCCTCTGATGCTCCACTGATGCTCCTCTGATGCTCCTGTGATGCTCCTGTAATGCTCCTCTGATTCTCCTCTGATGCTCCTCTGATGCTCCTCTGATGCTCCTCTGATGCTCCTCTGATGCTCCTCTGATGCTCCTCTGATGCTCCTCTGATGCTCCTCTGATGCTCCTCTGATGCTCCTGTGATGCTCCTCTGATGCTCCTCTGATGCTCCTCTGATGCTCCTGTGATGCTCCTCTGATGCTCCTCTGCTGCTTCTCTGATGCTGATCTGATTCTCCTCTGATGCTCCTCTGATGCTCCTCTGATGCTCCTCTGATGCTCCTCTGATGCTCCTCTGATCCTCCTCTGATGCTCCTCTGATGCTCCTCTGATGCTCCTCTGATGCTCCTCTGAGGCTCCTCTGATGCTCCTCTGATGCTCCTCTGATGCTCCTCTGATGCTCCTCTGATGCTCCTCTGATACTCCTCTGATGCTCCTCTGATGCTCCTGTGATGCTCCTCTGATGCTCCTCTGCTGCTCCTCTGATGCTCATCTGATGCTCCTCTGATTCTCCTCTGATGCTCCTCTGATGCTCCTCTGATGCTCCTCTGATGCTCCTCTGATCCACCTCTGATGCTCCTCTGATGCTCCTCTGATGCTCCTCTGATGCTCCTCTGATGCTCCTCTGCTGCTCCTATGATGCTCATCTGATGCTCCTCTGATTCTCCTCTGATGCTCCTCTGATGCTCCTCTGATGCTCCTCTGATCCTCCTCTGATGCTCCTCTGATGCTCCTCTGATGCTCCTCTGATGCTCCTCTGATGCTCCTCTGATGCTACTCTGATGCTCCTCTGATGCTCCTCTGATGCTCCTCTGATGCTCCTCTGATGCTCCTCTGATGCTCCTCTGATGCTCCTCTGATCCTCCTCTGCTGCTCCTCTGATGCTCCTCTGATGCTCCTCTGATGCTCCTCTGATGCTCCTCTGATGCTCCTCTGAGGCTCCTCTGATGCTCCTCTGATGCTCCTCTGATGCTCCTCTGATGCTCCTCTGATGATCCTCTGATGCTCCTGTGATGCTCCTCTGATGCTCCTGTGATCCTCCTCTGATGCTCCTCTGATGCTCCTCTGATGCTCCTCTGATCCTCCTCTGATGCTCCTCTGATGCTCCTCTGATGCTCCTCTGATGCTCCTCTGATGCTCCTCTGATGCTCCTCTGATGCTCCTCTGAGGCACCTCTGAGGCTCCTCTGATTCTCTTCTGATGCTCCTCTGATGCTCCTCTGATGCTCCTCTGATGCTCCTGTGATGCTCCTCTGATGCTCCTGTGATGCTCCTCTGCTGTTCCTCTGATGTTCCTCTGATGCTCCTCTGATGCTCCTCTGATGCTCCTCTGATGCTCCTCTGAGGCTCCTCTGATGCTCCTCTGATGCTCCTCTGATCCTCCTCTGATGCTCCTCTGATACTCCTCTGATGCTCCTCTGATGCTCCTCTGATGCTCCTATGATGCTCCTCTGATGCTCCTCTGATGCTCCTCTGATGCTCCTCTGATGCTCCTCTGATGCTCCTCTGATGCTCCTCTGATGCTCCTCTGATGCTCCTCTGATCCTCCTCTGATGATCCTCTGATCCTCCTCTGATGATCCTCTGATACTCCTCTGATGCTCCTCTGATGCTCCTCTGATGCTCCTATGATGCTCCTCTGATGCTCCTCTGATGCTCCTCTGATGCTCCTCTGATGCTCCTCTGATGCTCCTCTGATGCTCCTCTGATGCTCCTCTGATGCTCCTCTGATGCTCCTCTGATGCTCCTCTGAGGCTCCTCTGATGCTCCTCTGATGCTCCTAAGATCCTCCTCTGATGCTCCTCTGATACTCCTCTGATGCTCCTCTGATGCTCCTCTGATGCTCCTCTGATCCTCCTCTGATGCTCCTCTGATGCTCCTCTGATGCTCCTCTGATGCTCCTCTGATGCTCCTATGATGCTCCTCTGATGCTCCTGCTCCTGCTCCTGCTCCTGCTCCTGCTCCTGCTCCTGCTCCTGCTCCTGCTCCTGCTCCTGCTCCTGCTCCTGCTCCTGCTCCTGCTCCTGTTCCTGCTCCTGCTGCTGCTCCTGCTCCTGCACCTCTGATGCTCCTCTGATGCTCCTGTGATGCTCCTGTAATGCTCCTCTGATTCTCCTCTGATGCTCCTCTGATGCTCCTCTGATGCTCCTCTGATGATCCTCTGATCCTCCTCTGATGCTCCACTGATGCTCCTCTGATGCTCCTGTGATGCTCCTGTAATGCTCCTCTGATTCTCCTCTGATGCTCCTCTGATGCTCCTCTGATGCTCCTCTGATGCTCCTCTGATGCTCCTCTGATGCTCCTCTGATGTTCCTCTGATGCTCCTCTGATGCTCCTTTGATGCTCCTGCTCCTGCTCCTGCTCCTGCTCCTGCTCCTGCTCCTGCTCCTGCTCCTGCTCCTGCTCCTGCTCCTGCTCCTGCTCATGCTCCTGCCCCTGCTCCTGCTCCTGCTCCTGCTCCTGCTCCTGCTCCTGCTCCTGCTCCTGCTCCTGCTCCTGCTCCTGCTCCTGTTCCTGCTCCTGCTGCTGCTCCTGCTCCTGCACCTCTGATGCTCCTCTGATGCACCTCTGATGCTCCTCTGATGCTCCTCTGATACTCCTCTGATGCTCCTTAGATGCTCCTCTGATGCTCCTCTGATGCTCATCTGATGCTCCTCTGATGCCTCTGTGATGCTCCTCTGATGCTCCTCTGATTCTCCTCTGATGCTCCGCTGATGCTCCTCTGATGCTCCTCTGATGCTCCTCTGATGATCCTCTGATCCTCCTCTGATGCTCCACTGATGCTCCTCTGATGCTCCTGTGATGCTCCTGTAATGCTCCTCTGATTCTCCTCTGATGCTCCTCTGATGCTCCTCTGATGCTCCTCTGATGCTCCTCTGATGCTCCTCTGATGCTCCTCTGATGCTCCTCTGATGCTCCTCTGATGCTCCTCTGATGCTCCTGTGATGCTCCTCTGATGCTCCTCTGATGCTCCTGTGATGCTCCTCTGATGCTCCTCTGCTGCTTCTCTGATGCTGATCTGATTCTCCTCTGATGCTCCTCTGATGCTCCTCTGATGCTCCTCTGATGCTCCTCTGATGCTCCTCTGATCCTCCTCTGATGCTCCTCTGATGCTCCTCTGATGCTCCTCTGATGCTCCTCTGAGGCTCCTCTGATGCTCCTCTGATGCTCCTCTGATGCTCCTCTGATGCTCCTCTGATGCTCCTCTGATACTCCTCTGATGCTCCTCTGATGCTCCTGTGATGCTCCTCTGATGCTCCTCTGCTGCTCCTCTGATGCTCATCTGATGCTCCTCTGATTCTCCTCTGATGCTCCTCTGATGCTCCTCTGATGCTCCTCTGATGCTCCTCTGATCCACCTCTGATGCTCCTCTGATGCTCCTCTGATGCTCCTCTGATGCTCCTGTGATGCTCCTCTGATGCTCCTCTGCTGCTCCTCTGATGCTCATCTGATGCTCCTCTGATTCTCCTCTGATGCTCCTCTGATGCTCCTCTGATGCTCCTCTGATCCTCCTCTGATGCTCCTCTGATGCTCCTCTGATGCTCCTCTGATGCTCCTCTGATGCTCCTCTGATGCTACTCTGATGCTCCTCTGATGCTCCTCTGATGCTCCTCTGATGCTCCTCTGATGCTCCTCTGATGCTCCTCTGATGCTCCTCTGATCCTCCTCTGCTGCTCCTCTGATGCTCCTCTGATGCTCCTCTGATGCTCCTCTGATGCTCCTCTGATGCTCCTCTGAGGCTCCTCTGATGCTCCTCTGATGCTCCTCTGATGCTCCTCTGATGCTCCTCTGATGCTCCTCTGATGCTCCTCTGATGCTCCTGTGATGCTCCTCTGATGCTCCTGTGATCCTCCTCTGATGCTCCTCTGATGCTCCTCTGATGCTCCTCTGATCCTCCTCTGATGCTCCTCTGATGCTCCTCTGATGCTCCTCTGATGCTCCTCTGATGCTCCTCTGATGCTCCTCTGATGCTCCTCTGAGGCACCTCTGAGGCTCCTCTGATTCTCTTCTGATGCTCCTCTGATGCTCCTCTGATGCTCCTCTGATGCTCCTGTGATGCTCCTCTGATGCTCCTGTGATGCTCCTCTGCTGTTCCTCTGATGTTCCTCTGATGCTCCTCTGATGCTCCTCTGATGCTCCTCTGATGCTCCTCTGAGGCTCCTCTGATGCTCCTCTGATGCTCCTCTGATCCTCCTCTGATGCTCCTCTGATACTCCTCTGATGCTCCTCTGATGCTCCTCTGATGCTCCTATGATGCTCCTCTGATGCTCCTCTGATGCTCCTCTGATGCTCCTCTGATGCTCCTCTGATGCTCCTCTGATGCTCCTCTGATGCTCCTCTGATGCTCCTCTGATCCTCCTCTGATGATCCTCTGATCCTCCTCTGATGATCCTCTGATACTCCTCTGATGCTCCTCTGATGCTCCTCTGATGCTCCTATGATGCTCCTCTGATGCTCCTCTGATGCTCCTCTGATGCTCCTCTGATGCTCCTCTGATGCTCCTCTGATGCTCCTCTGATGCTCCTCTGATGCTCCTCTGATGCTCCTCTGAGGCTCCTCTGATGCTCCTCTGATGCTCCTAAGATCCTCCTCTGATGCTCCTCTGATACTCCTCTGATGCTCCTCTGATGCTCCTCTGATGCTCCTCTGATCCTCCTCTGATGCTCCTCTGATGCTCCTCTGATGCTCCTCTGATGCTCCTCTGATGCTCCTATGATGCTCCTCTGATGCTCCTGCTCCTGCTCCTGCTCCTGCTCCTGCTCCTGCTCCTGCTCCTGCTCCTGCTCCTGCTCCTGCTCCTGCTCCTGCTCCTGCTCCTGCTCCTGTTCCTGCTCCTGCTGCTGCTCCTGCTCCTGCACCTCTGATGCTCCTCTGATGCACCTCTGATGCTCCTCTGATGCTCCTCTGATACTCCTCTGATGCTCCTTAGATGCTCCTCTGATGCTCCTCTGATGCTCCTCTGATGCTCCTCTGATGCCTCTGTGATGCTCCTCTGATGCTCCTCTGATTCTCCTCTGATGCTCCGCTGATGCTCCTCTGATGCTCCTCTGATGCTCCTCTGATGATCCTCTGATCCTCCTCTGATGCTCCACTGATGCTCCTCTGATGCTCCTGTGATGCTCCTGTAATGCTCCTCTGATTCTCCTCTGATGCTCCTCTGATGCTCCTCTGATGCTCCTCTGATGCTCCTCTGATGCTCCTCTGATGCTCCTCTGATGCTCCTCTGATGTTCCTCTGATGCTCCTCTGATGCTCCTTTGATGCTCCTGCTCCTGCTCCTGCTCCTGCTCCTGCTCCTGCTCCTGCTCCTGCTCCTGCTCCTGCTCCTGCTCCTGCTCCTGCTCCTGCTCCTGCTCCTGCTCATGCTCCTGCCCCTGCTCCTGCTCCTGCTCCTGCTCCTGCTCCTGCTCCTGCTCCGGCTCCTGCTCCGGCTCCTGCTCCGGCTCCTGCTCCTGCACCTCTGATGCTCCTGCTCCTGCTCGATGCTCCTCTGATGCACCTCTGATGCTCCTCTGATGCTCCTCTGATGCTCCACTGATGCTCCTCAGATGCTCCTCTGATGCACCTCTGATGCTCCTCTGATGCTCCTATGATGCTCCTCTGATGCTCCTCAGATGCTCCTCTGATGCACCTCTGATGCTCCTCTGATGCTCCTCTGATGCTCCTCTGATGCTCCTCTGATGCTCCTCTGTTGCTCCTCTGATGCTCCTCTGATGCTCCTCTGATGCTCCAATGATGCTCCAATGATGCTCCACTGATGCTCCTGTGATGCTCCTCTGATGCTCCTCTGATGCTCCTCTGATGCTCCTCTGATGCTCCTCTGATGCTCCTCTGATGCTCCTCTGATGCTCCTCTGATGCTCATCTGATGCTCCTCTGATACTCCTCTGATGCTCCTCTGAGGCTCCTCTGATGCTCCTCTGATGCTCCTCTGATGCTCCTCTGATGCTCCTTTGATGCTCCTGCTCCTGCTCCTGCTCCTGCTCCTGCTCCTGCTCCTGCTCCTGCTCCTGCTCCTGCTCATGCTCCTGCCCCTGCTCCTGCTCCTGCTCCTGCTCCTGCTCCTGCTCCTGCTCCTGCTCCTGCTCCTGCTCCTGCTCCTGCTCCTGTTCCTGCTCCTGCTGCTGCTCCTGCTGCTGCTCCTGCTCCTGCACCTCTGATGCTCCTCTGATGCACCTCTGATGCTCCTCTGATGCTCCTCTGATACTCCTCTGATGCTCCTTAGATGCTCCTCTGATGCTCCTCTGATGCTCATCTGATGCTCCTCTGATGCCTCTGTGATGCTCCTCTGATGCTCCTCTGATTCTCCTCTGATGCTCCGCTGATGCTCCTCTGATGCTCCTCTGATGCTCCTCTGATGATCCTCTGATCCTCCTCTGATGCTCCACTGATGCTCCTCTGATGCTCCTGTGATGCTCCTGTAATGCTCCTCTGATTCTCCTCTGATGCTCCTCTGATGCTCCTCTGATGCTCCTCTGATGCTCCTCTGATGCTCCTCTGATGCTCCTCTGATGCTCCTCTGATGCTCCTCTGATGCTCCTCTGATGCTCCTGTGATTCTCCTCTGATGCTCCTCTGATGCTCCTCTGATGCTCCTGTGATGCTCCTCTGATGCTCCTCTGCTGCTTCTCTGATGCTGATCTGATTCTCCTCTGATGCTCCTCTGATGCTCCTCTGATGCTCCTCTGATGCTCCTCTGATGCTCCTCTGATCCTCCTCTGATGCTCCTCTGATGCTCCTCTGATGCTCCTCTGATGCTCCTCTGAGGCTCCTCTGATGCTCCTCTGATGCTCCTCTGATGCTCCTCTGATGCTCCTCTGATGCTCCTCTGATACTCCTCTGATGCTCCTCTGATGCTCCTGTGATGCTCCTCTGATGCTCCTCTGCTGCTCCTCTGATGCTCATCTGATGCTCCTCTGATTCTCCTCTGATGCTCCTCTGATGCTCATCTGATGCTCCTCTGATGCTCCTCTGATCCACCTCTGATGCTCCTCTGATGCTCCTCTGATGCTCCTCTGATGCTCCTGTGATGCTCCTCTGATGCTCCTCTGCTGCTCCTCTGATGCTCATCTGATGCTCCTCTGATTCTCCTCTGATGCTCCTCTGATGCTCCTCTGATGCTCCTCTGATCCTCCTCTGATGCTCCTCTGATGCTCCTCCGATGCTCCTCTGATGCTCCTCTGATGCTCCTCTGATGCTACTCTGATGCTCCTCTGATGCTCCTCTGATGCTCCTCTGATGCTCCTCTGATGCTCCTCTGATGCTCCTCTGATGCTCCTCTGATCCTCCTCTGCTGCTCCTCTGATGCTCCTCTGATGCTCCTCTGATGCTCCTCTGATGCTCCTCTGATGCTCCTCTGATGCTCCTCTGATGCTCCTCTGATGCTCCTCTGATGCTCCTCTGATGCTCCTCTGATGCTCCTGTGATGCTCCTCTGATGCTCCTGTGATCCTCCTCTGATGCTCCTCTGATGCTCCTCTGATGCTCCTCTGATCCTCCTCTGATGCTCCTCTGATGCTCCTCTGATGCTCCTCTGATGCTCCTCTGATGCTCCTCTGATGCTCCTCTGATGCTCCTCTGAGGCACCTCTGAGGCTCCTCTGATTCTCTTCTGATGCTCCTCTGATGCTCCTCTGATGCTCCTCTGATGCTCCTGTGATGCTCCTCTGATGCTCCTGTGATGCTCCTCTGCTGTTCCTCTGATGTTCCTCTGATGCTCCTCTGATGCTCCTCTGATGCTCCTCTGATGCTCCTCTGAGGCTCCTCTGATGCTCCTCTGATGCTCCTCTGATCCTCCTCTGATGCTCCTCTGATACTCCTCTGATGCTCCTCTGATGCTCCTCTGATGCTCATATGATGCTCCTCTGATGCTCCACTGATGCTCCTCTGATGCTCCTCTGATGCTCCTCTGATGCTCCTCTGATGCTCCTCTGATGCTCCTCTGATGCTCCTCTGATCCTCCTCTGATGATCCTCTGATCCTCCTCTGATGATCCTCTGATACTCCTCTGATGCTCCTCTGATGCTCCTCTGATGCTCCTATGATGCTCCTCTGATGCTCCTCTGATGCTCCTCTGATGCTCCTCTGATGCTCCTCTGATGCTCCTCTGATGCTCCTCTGATGCTCCTCTGATGCTCCTCTGATGCTCCTCTGATGCTCCTCTGAGGCTCCTCTGATGCTCCTCTGATGCTCCTCTGATCCTCCTCTGATGCTCCTCTGATACTCCTCTGATGCTCCTCTGATGCTCCTCTGATGCTCCTCTGATCCTCCTCTGATGATCCTCTGATGCTCCTCTGATGCTCCTCTGATGCTCCTCTGATGCTCCTATGATGCTCCTCTGATGCTCCTGCTCCTGCTCCTGCTCCTGCTCCTGCTCCTGCTCCTGCTCCTGCTCCTGCTCCTGCTCCTGCTCCTGCTCCTGCTCCTGCTCCTGTTCCTGCTCCTGCTGCTGCTCCTGCTCCTGCACCTCTGATGCTCCTCTGATGCACCTCTGATGCTCCTCTGATGCTCCTCTGATACTCCTCTGATGCTCCTTAGATGCTCCTCTGATGCTCCTCTGATGCTCCTCTGATGCTCCTCTAATGCCTCTGTGATGCTCCTCTGATTCTCCTCTGATGCTCCGCTGATGCTCCTCTGATGCTCCTCTGATGCTCCTGTGATGCTCCTCTGATGCTCCTGTGATCCTCCTCTGATGCTCCTCTGATGCTCCTCTGATGCTCCTCTGATCCTCCTCTGATGCTCCTCTGATGCTCCTCTGATGCTCCTCTGATGCTCCTCTGATGCTCCTCTGATGCTCCTCTGATGCTCCTCTGAGGCACCTCTGAGGCTCCTCTGATTCTCTTCTGATGCTCCTCTGATGCTCCTCTGATGCTTCTCTGATGCTCCTCTGATGCTCCTCTGATGCTCCTGTGATGTTCCTCTGCTGTTCCTCTGATGTTCCTCTGATGCTCCTCTGATGCTCCTCTGATGCTCCTCTGATGCTCCTCTGAGGCTCCTCTGATGCTCCTCTGATGCTCCTCTGATCCTCCTCTGATGCTCCTCTGATACTCCTCTGATGCTCCTCTGATGCTCCTCTGATGCTCTTATGATGCTCCTCTGATGCTCCTCTGATGCTCCTCTGATGCTCCTCTGATGCTCCTCTGATGCTCCTCTGATGCTCCTCTGATGCTCCTCTGATGCTCCACTGATCCTCCTCTGATGCTCCTCTGATGCTCCTCTGATGCTCCTCTGATGCTCCTCTGATGCTCCTCTGATGCTCCTCTGATGCTCCACTGATCCTCCTCTGATGCTCCTCTGATGCTCCTCTGATGCTCCTGCTCCTGCTCCTGCTCCTGCTCCTCCTCCTGCTCCTGCTCCTTCTCCTGCTCCTGTTCCTGCTCCTGCTGCTGCTCCTGCTCCTGTTCCTGCTCCTGCTGCTGCTCCTGCTCCTGCACCTCTGATGCTCCTCTGATGCACCTCTGATGCTCCTCTGATGCTCCTCTGATACTCCTCTGATGCTCCTTAGATGCTCCTCTGATGCTCCTCTGATGCTCCCCTGATGCTCCTCTGATGCCTCTGTGATGCTCCTCTGATGCTCCTCTGATTCTCCTCTGATGCTCCGCTGATGCTCCTCTGATGCTCCTCTGATGCTCCTCTGATGATCCTCTGATCCTCCTCTGATGCTCCACTGATGCTCCTCTGATGCTCCTGTGATGCTCCTGTAATGCTCCTCTGATTCTCCTCTGATGCTCCTCTGATGCTCCTCTGATGCTCCTCTGATGCTCCTCTGATGCTCCTCTGATGCTCCTCTGATGTTCCTCTGATGCTCCTCTGATGCTCCTTTGATGCTCCTGCTCCTGCTCCTGCTCCTGCTCCTGCTCCTGCTCCTGCTCCTGCTCCTGCTCCTGCTCCTGCTCCTGCTCCTGCTCATGCTCCTGCCCCTGCTCCTGCTCCTGCTCCTGCTCCTGCTCCTGCTCCTGCTCCTGCTCCTGCTCCTGCTCCTGCTCCTGCTCCTGTTCCTGCTCCTGCTGCTGCTCCTGCTCCTGCACCTCTGATGCTCCTCTGATGCACCTCTGATGCTCCTCTGATGCTCCTCTGATACTCCTCTGATGCTCCTTAGATGCTCCTCTGATGCTCCTCTGATGCTCATCTGATGCTCCTCTGATGCCTCTGTGATGCTCCTCTGATGCTCCTCTGATTCTCCTCTGATGCTCCGCTGATGCTCCTCTGATGCTCCTCTGATGCTCCTCTGATGATCCTCTGATCCTCCTCTGATGCTCCACTGATGCTCCTCTGATGCTCCTGTGATGCTCCTGTAATGCTCCTCTGATTCTCCTCTGATGCTCCTCTGATGCTCCTCTGATGCTCCTCTGATGCTCCTCTGATGCTCCTCTGATGCTCCTCTGATGCTCCTCTGATGCTCCTCTGATGCTCCTCTGATGCTCCTGTGATGCTCCTCTGATGCTCCTCTGATGCTCCTCTGATGCTCCTGTGATGCTCCTCTGATGCTCCTCTGCTGCTTCTCTGATGCTGATCTGATTCTCCTCTGATGCTCCTCTGATGCTCCTCTGATGCTCCTCTGATGCTCCTCTGATGCTCCTCTGATCCTCCTCTGATGCTCCTCTGATGCTCCTCTGATGCTCCTCTGATGCTCCTCTGAGGCTCCTCTGATGCTCCTCTGATGCTCCTCTGATGCTCCTCTGATGCTCCTCTGATGCTCCTCTGATACTCCTCTGATGCTCCTCTGATGCTCCTGTGATGCTCCTCTGATGCTCCTCTGCTGCTCCTCTGATGCTCATCTGATGCTCCTCTGATTCTCCTCTGATGCTCCTCTGATGCTCCTCTGATGCTCCTCTGATGCTCCTCTGATCCACCTCTGATGCTCCTCTGATGCTCCTCTGATGCTCCTCTGATGCTCCTGTGATGCTCCTCTGATGCTCCTCTGCTGCTCCTCTGATGCTCATCTGATGCTCCTCTGATTCTCCTCTGATGCTCCTCTGATGCTCCTCTGATGCTCCTCTGATCCTCCTCTGATGCTCCTCTGATGCTCCTCTGATGCTCCTCTGATGCTCCTCTGATGCTCCTCTGATGCTACTCTGATGCTCCTCTGATGCTCCTCTGATGCTCCTCTGATGCTCCTCTGATGCTCCTCTGATGCTCCTCTGATGCTCCTCTGATCCTCCTCTGCTGCTCCTCTGATGCTCCTCTGATGCTCCTCTGATGCTCCTCTGATGCTCCTCTGATGCTCCTCTGAGGCTCCTCTGATGCTCCTCTGATGCTCCTCTGATGCTCCTCTGATGCTCCTCTGATGCTCCTCTGATGCTCCTCTGATGCTCCTGTGATGCTCCTCTGATGCTCCTGTGATCCTCCTCTGATGCTCCTCTGATGCTCCTCTGATGCTCCTCTGATCCTCCTCTGATGCTCCTCTGATGCTCCTCTGATGCTCCTCTGATGCTCCTCTGATGCTCCTCTGATGCTCCTCTGATGCTCCTCTGAGGCACCTCTGAGGCTCCTCTGATTCTCTTCTGATGCTCCTCTGATGCTCCTCTGATGCTCCTCTGATGCTCCTGTGATGCTCCTCTGATGCTCCTGTGATGCTCCTCTGCTGTTCCTCTGATGTTCCTCTGATGCTCCTCTGATGCTCCTCTGATGCTCCTCTGATGCTCCTCTGAGGCTCCTCTGATGCTCCTCTGATGCTCCTCTGATCCTCCTCTGATGCTCCTCTGATACTCCTCTGATGCTCCTCTGATGCTCCTCTGATGCTCCTATGATGCTCCTCTGATGCTCCTCTGATGCTCCTCTGATGCTCCTCTGATGCTCCTCTGATGCTCCTCTGATGCTCCTCTGATGCTCCTCTGATCCTCCTCTGATGATCCTCTGATCCTCCTCTGATGATCCTCTGATACTCCTCTGATGCTCCTCTGATGCTCCTCTGATGCTCCTATGATGCTCCTCTGATGCTCCTCTGATGCTCCTCTGATGCTCCTCTGATGCTCCTCTGATGCTCCTCTGATGCTCCTCTGATGCTCCTCTGATGCTCCTCTGATGCTCCTCTGATGCTCCTCTGAGGCTCCTCTGATGCTCCTCTGATGCTCCTAAGATCCTCCTCTGATGCTCCTCTGATGCTCCTCTGATGCTCCTCTGATGCTCCTCTGATCCTCCTCTGATGCTCCTCTGATGCTCCTCTGATGCTCCTCTGATGCTCCTCTGATGCTCCTCTGATGCTCCTCTGATGCTCCTCTGATGCTCCTGCTCCTGCTCCTGCTCCTGCTCCTGCTCCTGCTCCTGCTCCTGCTCCTGCTCCTGCTCCTGCTCCTGCTCCTGCTCCTGCTCCTGCTCCTGTTCCTGCTCCTGCTGCTGCTCCTGCTCCTGCACCTCTGATGCTCCTCTGATGCACCTCTGATGCTCCTCTGATGCTCCTCTGATACTCCTCTGATGCTCCTTAGATGCTCCTCTGATGCTCCTCTGATGCTCCTCTGATGCTCCTCTGATGCCTCTGTGATGCTCCTCTGATGCTCCTCTGATTCTCCTCTGATGCTCCGCTGATGCTCCTCTGATGCTCCTCTAGTGCTCCTCTGATGATCCTCTGATCCTCCTCTGATGCTCCACTGATGCTCCTCTGATGCTCCTGTGATGCTCCTAAGATCCTCCTCTGATGCTCCTCTGATACTCCTCTGATGCTCCTCTGATGCTCCTCTGATGCTCCTCTGATCCTCCTCTGATGCTCCTCTGATGCTCCTCTGATGCTCCTCTGATGCTCCTCTGATGCTCCTATGATGCTCCTCTGATGCTCCTGCTCCTGCTCCTGCTCCTGCTCCTGCTCCTGCTCCTGCTCCTGCTCCTGCTCCTGCTCCTGCTCCTGCTCCTGCTCCTGCTCCTGCTCCTGTTCCTGCTCCTGCTGCTGCTCCTGCTCCTGCACCTCTGATGCTCCTCTGATGCACCTCTGATGCTCCTCTGATGCTCCTCTGATACTCCTCTGATGCTCCTTAGATGCTCCTCTGATGCTCCTCTGATGCTCCTCTGATGCTCCTCTGATGCCTCTGTGATGCTCCTCTGATGCTCCTCTGATTCTCCTCTGATGCTCCGCTGATGCTCCTCTGATGCTCCTCTGATGCTCCTCTGATGATCCTCTGATCCTCCTCTGATGCTCCACTGATGCTCCTCTGATGCTCCTGTGATGCTCCTGTAATGCTCCTCTGATTCTCCTCTGATGCTCCTCTGATGCTCCTCTGATGCTCCTCTGATGCTCCTCTGATGCTCCTCTGATGCTCCTCTGATGCTCCTCTGATGTTCCTCTGATGCTCCTCTGATGCTCCTTTGATGCTCCTGCTCCTGCTCCTGCTCCTGCTCCTGCTCCTGCTCCTGCTCCTGCTCCTGCTCCTGCTCCTGCTCCTGCTCCTGCTCCTGCTCCTGCTCCTGCTCATGCTCCTGCCCCTGCTCCTGCTCCTGCTCCTGCTCCTGCTCCTGCTCCTGCTCCGGCTCCTGCTCCGGCTCCTGCTCCGGCTCCTGCTCCTGCACCTCTGATGCTCCTGCTCCTGCTCGATGCTCCTCTGATGCACCTCTGATGCTCCTCTGATGCTCCTCTGATGCTCCACTGATGCTCCTCAGATGCTCCTCTGATGCACCTCTGATGCTCCTCTGATGCTCCTATGATGCTCCTCTGATGCTCCTCAGATGCTCCTCTGATGCACCTCTGATGCTCCTCTGATGCTCCTCTGATGCTCCTCTGATGCTCCTCTGATGCTCCTCTGTTGCTCCTCTGATGCTCCTCTGATGCTCCTCTGATGCTCCAATGATGCTCCAATGATGCTCCACTGATGCTCCTGTGATGCTCCTCTGATGCTCCTCTGATGCTCCTCTGATGCTCCTCTGATGCTCCTCTGATGCTCCTCTGATGCTCCTCTGATGCTCCTCTGATGCTCATCTGATGCTCCTCTGATACTCCTCTGATGCTCCTCTGAGGCTCCTCTGATGCTCCTCTGATGCTCCTCTGATGCTCCTCTGATGCTCCTTTGATGCTCCTGCTCCTGCTCCTGCTCCTGCTCCTGCTCCTGCTCCTGCTCCTGCTCCTGCTCCTGCTCCTGCTCCTGCTCATGCTCCTGCCCCTGCTCCTGCTCCTGCTCCTGCTCCTTCTCCTGCTCCTGCTCCTGCTCCTGCTCCTGCTCCTGCTCCTGCTCCTGTTCCTGCTCCTGCTGCTGCTCCTGCTCCTGCACCTCTGATGCTCCTCTGATGCACCTCTGATGCTCCTCTGATGCTCCTCTGATACTCCTCTGATGCTCCTTAGATGCTCCTCTGATGCTCCTCTGATGCTCATCTGATGCTCCTCTGATGCCTCTGTGATGCTCCTCTGATGCTCCTCTGATTCTCCTCTGATGCTCCGCTGATGCTCCTCTGATGCTCCTCTGATGCTCCTCTGATGATCCTCTGATCCTCCTCTGATGCTCCACTGATGCTCCTCTGATGCTCCTGTGATGCTCCTGTAATGCTCCTCTGATTCTCCTCTGATGCTCCTCTGATGCTCCTCTGATGCTCCTCTGATGCTCCTCTGATGCTCCTCTGATGCTCCTCTGATGCTCCTCTGATGCTCCTCTGATGCTCCTGTGATTCTCCTCTGATGCTCCTCTGATGCTCCTCTGATGCTCCTGTGATGCTCCTCTGATGCTCCTCTGCTCCTTCTCTGATGCTGATCTGATTCTCCTCTGATGCTCCTCTGATGCTCCTCTGATGCTCCTCTGATGCTCCTCTGATGCTCCTCTGATCCTCCTCTGATGCTCCTCTGATGCTCCTCTGATGCTCCTCTGATGCTCCTCTGAGGCTCCTCTGATGCTCCTCTGATGCTCCTCTGATGCTCCTCTGATGCTCCTCTGATGCTCCTCTGATACTCCTCTGATGCTCCTCTGATGCTCCTGTGATGCTCCTCTGATGCTCCTCTGCTGCTCCTCTGATGCTCATCTGATGCTCCTCTGATTCTCCTCTGATGCTCCTCTGATGCTCATCTGATGCTCCTCTGATGCTCCTCTGATCCACCTCTGATGCTCCTCTGATGCTCCTCTGATGCTCCTCTGATGCTCCTGTGATGCTCCTCTGATGCTCCTCTGCTGCTCCTCTGATGCTCATCTGATGCTCCTCTGATTCTCCTCTGATGCTCCTCTGATGCTCCTCTGATGCTCCTCTGATCCTCCTCTGATGCTCCTCTGATGCTCCTCCGATGCTCCTCTGATGCTCCTCTGATGCTCCTCTGATGCTACTCTGATGCTCCTCTGATGCTCCTCTGATGCTCCTCTGATGCTCCTCTGATGCTCCTCTGATGCTCCTCTGATGCTCCTCTGATCCTCCTCTGCTGCTCCTCTGATGCTCCTCTGATGCTCCTCTGATGCTCCTCTGATGCTCCTCTGATGCTCCTCTGAGGCTCCTCTGATGCTCCTCTGATGCTCCTCTGATGCTCCTCTGATGCTCCTCTGATGCTCCTCTGATGCTCCTCTGATGCTCCTGTGATGCTCCTCTGATGCTCCTGTGATCCTCCTCTGATGCTCCTCTGATGCTCCTCTGATGCTCCTCTGATCCTCCTCTGATGCTCCTCTGATGCTCCTCTGATGCTCCTCTGATGCTCCTCTGATGCTCCTCTGATGCTCCTCTGATGCTCCTCTGAGGCACCTCTGAGGCTCCTCTGATTCTCTTCTGATGCTCCTCTGATGCTCCTCTGATGCTCCTCTGATGCTCCTGTGATGCTCCTCTGATGCTCCTGTGATGCTCCTCTGCTGTTCCTCTGATGTTCCTCTGATGCTCCTCTGATGCTCCTCTGATGCTCCTCTGATGCTCCTCTGAGGCTCCTCTGATGCTCCTCTGATGCTCCTCTGATCCTCCTCTGATGCTCCTCTGATACTCCTCTGATGCTCCTCTGATGCTCCTCTGATGCTCATATGATGCTCCTCTGATGCTCCACTGATGCTCCTCTGATGCTCCTCTGATGCTCCTCTGATGCTCCTCTGATGCTCCTCTGATGCTCCTCTGATGCTCCTCTGATCCTCCTCTGATGATCCTCTGATCCTCCTCTGATGATCCTCTGATACTCCTCTGATGCTCCTCTGATGCTCCTCTGATGCTCCTATGATGCTCCTCTGATGCTCCTCTGATGCTCCTCTGATGCTCCTCTGATGCTCCTCTGATGCTCCTCTGATGCTCCTCTGATGCTCCTCTGATGCTCCTCTGATGCTCCTCTGATGCTCCTCTGAGGCTCCTCTGATGCTCCTCTGATGCTCCTCTGATCCTCCTCTGATGCTCCTCTGATACTCCTCTGATGCTCCTCTGATGCTCCTCTGATGCTCCTCTGATCCTCCTCTGATGATCCTCTGATGCTCCTCTGATGCTCCTCTGATGCTCCTCTGATGCTCCTATGATGCTCCTCTGATGCTCCTGCTCCTGCTCCTGCTCCTGCTCCTGCTCCTGCTCCTGCTCCTGCTCCTGCTCCTGCTCCTGCTCCTGCTCCTGCTCCTGCTCCTGTTCCTGCTCCTGCTGCTGCTCCTGCTCCTGCACCTCTGATGCTCCTCTGATGCACCTCTGATGCTCCTCTGATGCTCCTCTGATACTCCTCTGATGCTCCTTAGATGCTCCTCTGATGCTCCTCTGATGCTCCTCTGATGCTCCTCTAATGCCTCTGTGATGCTCCTCTGATTCTCCTCTGATTCTCCTCTGATGCTCCGCTGATGCTCCTCTGATGCTCCTCTGATGCTCCTGTGATGCTCCTCTGATGCTCCTGTGATCCTCCTCTGATGCTCCTCTGATGCTCCTCTGATGCTCCTCTGATCCTCCTCTGATGCTCCTCTGATGCTCCTCTGATGCTCCTCTGATGCTCCTCTGATGCTCCTCTGATCCTCCTCTGATGCTCCTCTGAGGCACCTCTGAGGCTCCTCTGATTCTCTTCTGATGCTCCTCTGATGCTCCTCTGATGCTTCTCTGATGCTCCTCTGATGCTCCTCTGATGCTCCTGTGATGTTCCTCTGCTGTTCCTCTGATGTTCCTCTGATGCTCCTCTGATGCTCCTCTGATGCTCCTCTGATGCTCCTCTGAGGCTCCTCTGATGCTCCTCTGATGCTCCTCTGATCCTCCTCTGATGCTCCTCTGATACTCCTCTGATGCTCCTCTGATGCTCCTCTGATGCTCTTATGATGCTCCTCTGATGCTCCTCTGATGCTCCTCTGATGCTCCTCTGATGCTCCTCTGATGCTCCTCTGATGCTCCTCTGATGCTCCTCTGATGCTCCACTGATCCTCCTCTGATGCTCCTCTGATGCTCCTCTGATGCTCCTCTGATGCTCCTCTGATGCTCCTCTGATGCTCCTCTGATGCTCCTGCTCCTGCTCCTGCTCCTGCTCCTCCTCCTGCTCCTGCTCCTTCTCCTGCTCCTGTTCCTGCTCCTGCTGCTGCTCCTGCTCCTGTTCCTGCTCCTGCTGCTGCTCCTGCTCCTGCACCTCTGATGCTCCTCTGATGCACCTCTGATGCTCCTCTGATGCTCCTCTGATACTCCTCTGATGCTCCTTAGATGCTCCTCTGATGCTCCTCTGATGCTCCCCTGATGCTCCTCTGATGCCTCTGTGATGCTCCTCTGATGCTCCTCTGATTCTCCTCTGATGCTCCGCTGATGCTCCTCTGATGCTCCTCTGATGCTCCTCTGATGATCCTCTGATCCTCCTCTGATGCTCCACTGATGCTCCTCTGATGCTCCTGTGATGCTCCTGTAATGCTCCTCTGATTCTCCTCTGATGCTCCTCTGATGCTCCTCCGATGCTCCTCTGATGCTCCTCTGATGCTCCTCTGATGCTCCTCTGATGTTCCTCTGATGCTCCTCTGATGCTCCTTTGATGCTCCTGCTCCTGCTCCTGCTCCTGCTCCTGCTCCTGCTCCTGCTCCTGCTCCTGCTCCTGCTCCTGCTCCTGCTCCTGCTCATGCTCCTGCCCCTGCTCCTGCTCCTGCTCCTGCTCCTGCTCCTGCTCCTGCTCCTGCTCCTGCTCCTGCTCCTGCTCCTGCTCCTGTTCCTGCTCCTGCTGCTGCTCCTGCTCCTGCACCTCTGATGCTCCTCTGATGCACCTCTGATGCTCCTCTGATGCTCCTCTGATACTCCTCTGATGCTCCTTAGATGCTCCTCTGATGCTCCTCTGATGCTCATCTGATGCTCCTCTGATGCCTCTGTGATGCTCCTCTGATGCTCCTCTGATTCTCCTCTGATGCTCCGCTGATGCTCCTCTGATGCTCCTCTGATGCTCCTCTGATGATCCTCTGATCCTCCTCTGATGCTCCACTGATGCTCCTCTGATGCTCCTGTGATGCTCCTGTAATGCTCCTCTGATTCTCCTCTGATGCTCCTCTGATGCTCCTCTGATGCTCCTCTGATGCTCCTCTGATGCTCCTCTGATGCTCCTCTGATGCTCCTCTGATGCTCCTCTGATGCTCCTCTGATGCTCCTGTGATGCTCCTCTGATGCTCCTCTGATGCTCCTCTGATGCTCCTGTGATGCTCCTCTGATGCTCCTCTGCTGCTTCTCTGATGCTGATCTGATTCTCCTCTGATGCTCCTCTGATGCTCCTCTGATGCTCCTCTGATGCTCCTCTGATGCTCCTCTGATCCTCCTCTGATGCTCCTCTGATGCTCCTCTGATGCTCCTCTGATGCTCCTCTGAGGCTCCTCTGATGCTCCTCTGATGCTCCTCTGATGCTCCTCTGATGCTCCTCTGATGCTCCTCTGATACTCCTCTGATGCTCCTCTGATGCTCCTGTGATGCTCCTCTGATGCTCCTCTGCTGCTCCTCTGATGCTCATCTGATGCTCCTCTGATTCTCCTCTGATGCTCCTCTGATGCTCCTCTGATGCTCCTCTGATGCTCCTCTGATCCACCTCTGATGCTCCTCTGATGCTCCTCTGATGCTCCTCTGATGCTCCTGTGATGCTCCTCTGATGCTCCTCTGCTGCTCCTCTGATGCTCATCTGATGCTCCTCTGATTCTCCTCTGATGCTCCTCTGATGCTCCTCTGATGCTCCTCTGATCCTCCTCTGATGCTCCTCTGATGCTCCTCTGATGCTCCTCTGATGCTCCTCTGATGCTCCTCTGATGCTACTCTGATGCTCCTCTGATGCTCCTCTGATGCTCCTCTGATGCTCCTCTGATGCTCCTCTGATGCTCCTCTGATGCTCCTCTGATCCTCCTCTGCTGCTCCTCTGATGCTCCTCTGATGCTCCTCTGATGCTCCTCTGATGCTCCTCTGATGCTCCTCTGAGGCTCCTCTGATGCTCCTCTGATGCTCCTCTGATGCTCCTCTGATGCTCCTCTGATGCTCCTCTGATGCTCCTCTGATGCTCCTGTGATGCTCCTCTGATGCTCCTGTGATCCTCCTCTGATGCTCCTCTGATGCTCCTCTGATGCTCCTCTGATCCTCCTCTGATGCTCCTCTGATGCTCCTCTGATGCTCCTCTGATGCTCCTCTGATGCTCCTCTGATGCTCCTCTGATGCTCCTCTGAGGCACCTCTGAGGCTCCTCTGATTCTCTTCTGATGCTCCTCTGATGCTCCTCTGATGCTCCTCTGATGCTCCTGTGATGCTCCTCTGATGCTCCTGTGATGCTCCTCTGCTGTTCCTCTGATGTTCCTCTGATGCTCCTCTGATGCTCCTCTGATGCTCCTCTGATGCTCCTCTGAGGCTCCTCTGATGCTCCTCTGATGCTCCTCTGATCCTCCTCTGATGCTCCTCTGATACTCCTCTGATGCTCCTCTGATGCTCCTCTGATGCTCCTATGATGCTCCTCTGATGCTCCTCTGATGCTCCTCTGATGCTCCTCTGATGCTCCTCTGATGCTCCTCTGATGCTCCTCTGATGCTCCTCTGATGCTCCTCTGATCCTCCTCTGATGATCCTCTGATCCTCCTCTGATGATCCTCTGATACTCCTCTGATGCTCCTCTGATGCTCCTCTGATGCTCCTATGATGCTCCTCTGATGCTCCTCTGATGCTCCTCTGATGCTCCTCTGATGCTCCTCTGATGCTCCTCTGATGCTCCTCTGATGCTCCTCTGATGCTCCTCTGATGCTCCTCTGATGCTCCTCTGAGGCTCCTCTGATGCTCCTCTGATGCTCCTAAGATCCTCCTCTGATGCTCCTCTGATGCTCCTCTGATGCTCCTCTGATGCTCCTCTGATCCTCCTCTGATGCTCCTCTGATGCTCCTCTGATGCTCCTCTGATGCTCCTCTGATGCTCCTCTGATGCTCCTCTGATGCTCCTCTGATGCTCCTGCTCCTGCTCCTGCTCCTGCTCCTGCTCCTGCTCCTGCTCCTGCTCCTGCTCCTGCTCCTGCTCCTGCTCCTGCTCCTGCTCCTGTTCCTGCTCCTGCTGCTGCTCCTGCTCCTGCACCTCTGATGCTCCTCTGATGCACCTCTGATGCTCCTCTGATGCTCCTCTGATACTCCTCTGATGCTCCTTAGATGCTCCTCTGATGCTCCTCTGATGCTCCTCTGATGCTCCTCTGATGCCTCTGTGATGCTCCTCTGATGCTCCTCTGATTCTCCTCTGATGCTCCGCTGATGCTCCTCTGATGCTCCTCTAGTGCTCCTCTGATGATCCTCTGATCCTCCTCTGATGCTCCACTGATGCTCCTCTGATGCTCCTGTGATGCTCCTGTAATGCTCCTCTGATTCTCCTCTGATGC
The DNA here is from genome assembly GCF_036971445.1 of Narcine bancroftii. Lineage (NCBI taxonomy): Eukaryota > Metazoa > Chordata > Chondrichthyes > Torpediniformes > Narcinidae > Narcine > Narcine bancroftii. The sequence continues at coordinate 268,658,542 of NC_091470.1, forward strand.
TCCTCTGATGCTCCTCTGATGCTCCTCTGATGCTCCTCTGATGCTCCTCTGATGCTCCTCTGATGCTCCTCTGATGTTCCTCTGATGCTCCTCTGATGCTCCTTTGATGCTCCTGCTCCTGCTCCTGCTCCTGCTCCTGCTCCTGCTCCTGCTCCTGCTCCTGCTCCTGCTCCTGCTCCTGCTCCTGCTCCTGCTCCTGCTCCTGCTCATGCTCCTGCCCCTGCTCCTGCTCCTGCTCCTGCTCCGGCTCCTGCTCCGGCTCCTGCTCCGGCTCCTGCTCCTGCACCTCTGATGCTCCTGCTCCTGCTCGATGCTCCTCTGATGCACCTCTGATGCTCCTCTGATGCTCCTCTGATGCTCCACTGATGCTCCTCAGATGCTCCTCTGATGCACCTCTGATGCTCCTCTGATGCTCCTATGATGCTCCTCTGATGCTCCTCAGATGCTCCTCTGATGCACCTCTGATGCTCCTCTGATGCTCCTCTGATGCTCCTCTGATGCTCCTCTGATGCTCCTCTGTTGCTCCTCTGATGCTCCTCTGATGCTCCTCTGATGCTCCAATGATGCTCCAATGATGCTCCACTGATGCTCCTGTGATGCTCCTCTGATGCTCCTCTGATGCTCCTCTGATGCTCCTCTGATGCTCCTCTGATGCTCCTCTGATGCTCCTCTGATGCTCCTCTGATGCTCATCTGATGCTCCTCTGATACTCCTCTGATGCTCCTCTGAGGCTCCTCTGATGCTCCTCTGATGCTCCTCTGATGCTCCTCTGATGCTCCTTTGATGCTCCTGCTCCTGCTCCTGCTCCTGCTCCTGCTCCTGCTCCTGCTCCTGCTCCTGCTCCTGCTCCTGCACCTGCTCCTGCTCATGCTCCTGCCCCTGCTCCTGCTCCTGCTCCTGCTCCTTCTCCTGCTCCTGCTCCTGCTCCTGCTCCTGTTCCTGCTCCTGCTGCTGCTCCTGCTCCTGCACCTCTGATGCTCCTCTGATGCACCTCTGATGCTCCTCTGATGCTCCTCTGATACTCCTCTGATGCTCCTTAGATGCTCCTCTGATGCTCCTCTGATGCTCATCTGATGCTCCTCTGATGCCTCTGTGATGCTCCTCTGATGCTCCTCTGATTCTCCTCTGATGCTCCGCTGATGCTCCTCTGATGCTCCTCTGATGCTCCTCTGATGATCCTCTGATCCTCCTCTGATGCTCCACTGATGCTCCTCTGATGCTCCTGTGATGCTCCTGTAATGCTCCTCTGATTCTCCTCTGATGCTCCTCTGATGCTCCTCTGATGCTCCTCTGATGCTCCTCTGATGCTCCTCTGATGCTCCTCTGATGCTCCTCTGATGCTCCTCTGATGCTCCTCTGATGCTCCTGTGATTCTCCTCTGATGCTCCTCTGATGCTCCTCTGATGCTCCTGTGATGCTCCTCTGATGCTCCTCTGCTGCTTCTCTGATGCTGATCTGATTCTCCTCTGATGCTCCTCTGATGCTCCTCTGATGCTCCTCTGATGCTCCTCTGATGCTCCTCTGATCCTCCTCTGATGCTCCTCTGATGCTCCTCTGATGCTCCTCTGATGCTCCTCTGAGGCTCCTCTGATGCTCCTCTGATGCTCCTCTGATGCTCCTCTGATGCTCCTCTGATGCTCCTCTGATACTCCTCTGATGCTCCTCTGATGCTCCTGTGATGCTCCTCTGATGCTCCTCTGCTGCTCCTCTGATGCTCATCTGATGCTCCTCTGATTCTCCTCTGATGCTCCTCTGATGCTCCTCTGATGCTCCTCTGATGCTCCTCTGATCCACCTCTGATGCTCCTCTGATGCTCCTCTGATGCTCCTCTGATGCTCCTGTGATGCTCCTCTGATGCTCCTCTGCTGCTCCTCTGATGCTCATCTGATGCTCCTCTGATTCTCCTCTGATGCTCCTCTGATGCTCCTCTGATGCTCCTCTGATCCTCCTCTGATGCTCCTCTGATGCTCCTCCGATGCTCCTCTGATGCTCCTCTGATGCTCCTATGATGCTACTCTGATGCTCCTCTGATGCTCCTCTGATGCTCCTCTGATGCTCCTCTGATGCTCCTCTGATGCTCCTCTGATGCTCCTCTGATACTCCTCTGATGCTCCTCTGATGCTCCTGTGATGCTCCTCTGATGCTCCTCTGCTGCTCCTCTGATGCTCATCTGATGCTCCTCTGATTCTCCTCTGATGCTCCTCTGATGCTCCTCTGATGCTCCTCTGATGCTCCTCTGATCCACCTCTGATGCTCCTCTGATGCTCCTCTGATGCTCCTCCGATGCTCCTGTGATGCTCCTCTGATGCTCCTCTGCTGCTCCTCTGATGCTCATCTGATGCTCCTCTGATTCTCCTCTGATGCTCCTCTGATGCTCCTCTGATGCTCCTCTGATCCTCCTCTGATGCTCCTCTGATGCTCCTCCGATGCTCCTCTGATGCTCCTCTGATGCTCCTCTGATGCTACTCTGATGCTCCTCTGATGCTCCTCTGATGCTCCTCTGATGCTCCTCTGATGCTCCTCTGATGCTCCTCTGATGCTCCTCTGATCCTCCTCTGCTGCTCCTCTGATGCTTCTCTGATGCTCCTCTGATGCTCCTCTGATGCTCCTCTGAGGCTCCTCTGATGCTCCTCTGATGCTCCTCTGATGCTCCTCTGATGCTCCTCTGATGCTCCTCTGATGCTCCTCTGATGCTCCTGTGATGCTCCTCTGATGCTCCTGTGATCCTCCTCTGATGCTCCTCTGATGCTCCTCTGATGCTCCTCTGATCCTCCTCTGATGCTCCTCTGATGCTCCTCTGATGCTCCTCTGATGCTCCTCTGATGCTCCTCTGATGCTCCTCTGATGCTCCTCTGAGGCACCTCTGAGGCTCCTCTGATTCTCTTCTGATGCTCCTCTGATGCTCCTCTGATGCTCCTCTGATGCTCCTGTGATGCTCCTCTGATGCTCCTGTGATGCTCCTCTGCTGTTCCTCTGATGTTCCTCTGATGCACCTCTGATGCTCCTCTGATGCTCCTCTGATGCTCCTCTGAGGCTCCTCTGATGCTCCTCTGATGCTCCTCTGATCCTCCTCTGATGCTCCTCTGATACTCCTCTGATGCTCCTCTGATGCTCCTCTGATGCTCATATGATGCTCCTCTGATGCTCCTCTGATGCTCCTCTGATGCTCCTCTGATGCTCCTCTGATGCTCCTCTGATGCTCCTCTGATGCTCCTCTGATCCTCCTCTGATGATCCTCTGATCCTCCTCTGATGATCCTCTGATACTCCTCTGATGCTCCTCTGATGCTCCTCTGATGCTCCTATGATGCTCCTCTGATGCTCCTCTGATGCTCCTCTGATGCTCCTCTGATGCTCCTCTGATGCTCCTCTGATGCTCCTCTGATGCTCCTCTGATGCTCCTCTGATGCTCCTCTGATGCTCCTCTGATGCTCCTCTGATGCTCCTCTGATGCTCCTATGATGCTCCTCTGATGCTCCTGCTCCTGCTCCTGCTCCTGCTCCTGCTCCTGCTCCTGCTCCTGCTCCTGCTCCTGCTCCTGCTCCTGCTCCTGTTCCTGCTCCTGCTGCTGCTCCTGCTCCTGCACCTCTGATGCTCCTCTGATGCACCTCTGATGCTCCTCTGATGCTCCTCTGATACTCCTCTGATGCTCCTTAGATGCTCCTCTGATGCTCCTCTGATGCTCCTCTGATGCTCCTCTGATGCCTCTGTGATGCTCCTCTGATGCTCCTCTGATTCTCCTCTGATGCTCCGCTGATGCTCCTCTGATGCTCCTCTGATGATCCTCTGATCCTCCTCTGATGCTCCACTGATGCTCCTCTGATGCTCCTGTGATGCTCCTGTAATGCTCCTCTGATTCTCCTCTGATGCTCCTCTGATGCTCCTCTGATGCTCCTCTGATGCTCCTCTGATGCTCCTCTGATGCTCCTCTGATGCTCCTCTGATGTTCCTCTGATGCTCCTCTGATGCTCCTTTGATGCTCCTGCTCCTGCTCCTGCTCCTGCTCCTGCTCCTGCTCCTGCTCCTGCTCCTGCTCCTGCTCCTGCTCCTGCTCCTGCTCCTGCTCCTGCTCCTGCTCATGCTCCTGCCCCTGCTCCTGCTCCTGCTCCTGCTCCTGCTCCTGCTCCTGCTCCGGCTCCTGCTCCGGCTCCTGCTCCGGCTCCTGCTCCTGCACCTCTGATGCTCCTGCTCCTGCTCGATGCTCCTCTGATGCACCTCTGATGCTCCTCTGATGCTCCTCTGATGCTCAACTGATGCTCCTCAGATGCTCCTCTGATGCACCTCTGATGCTCCTCTGATGCTCCTATGATGCTCCTCTGATGCTCCTCAGATGCTCCTCTGATGCACCTCTGATGCTCCTCTGATGCTCCTCTGATGCTCCTCTGATGCTCCTCTGATGCTCCTCTGTTGCTCCTCTGATGCTCCTCTGATGCTCCTCTGATGCTCCAATGATGCTCCAATGATGCTCCACTGATGCTCCTGTGATGCTCCTCTGATGCTCCTCTGATGCTCCTCTGATGCTCCTCTGATGCTCCTCTGATGCTCCTCTGATGCTCCTCTGATGCTCCTCTGATGCTCATCTGATGCTCCTCTGATACTCCTCTGATGCTCCTCTGAGGCTCCTCTGATGCTCCTCTGATGCTCCTCTGATGCTCCTCTGATGCTCCTGTGATGCTCCTCTGATGCTCCTCAGATGCTCCTCTGATGCACCTCTGATGCTCCTCTGATGCTCCTCTGATGCTCCTCTGATGCTCCTCTGATGCTCCTCTGTTGCTCCTCTGATGCTCCTCTGATGCTCCTCTGATGCTCCAATGATGCTCCTCAGATGCTCCTCTGATGCTCCTCTGATGCTCCTCTGATGCTCCTCTGATGCACCTCTGATGCTCCTCTGATGCTCCTCTGATGCTCCTCTGATGCTCCTCTGATGCTCCTCTGATGCTCCTCTGATGCTCATCTGATACTCCTCTGATACACCTCTGATGCTCCTCTGAGGCTCCTCTGATGCTCCTCTGATGCTCCTCTGATGCTCCTCTGATGCTCCTCTGATGCCTCTGTGATGCTCCTCTGATGCTCCTCTGATTCTCCTCTGATGCTCCGCTGATGCTCCTCTGATGCTCCTCTGATGCTCCTCTGATGCTCCTCTGATGCTCCTCTGTTGCTCCTCTGATGCTCCTCTGATGCTCCTCTGATGCTCCAATGATGCTCCAATGATGCTCCACTGATGCTCCTGTGATGCTCCTCTGATGCTCCTCTGATGCTCCTCTGATGCTCCTCTGATGCTCCTCTGATGCTCCTCTGATGCTCCTCTGATGCTCCTCTGATGCTCATCTGATGCTCCTCTGATACTCCTCTGATGCTACTCTGAGGCTCCTCTGATGCTCCTCTGATGCTCCTCTTATGCTCTTCTGATGCTCCTCTGATGCTCCTCTGATGCTCCTCTGATGCTCCTCTGATGCTCCTCTGATGCTCCTCTGATGCTCCTCTGATGATCGTCTGATGCTCCTCTGATGCTCCTCTGATTCCCGGCCTCTGATTCCCTGCTTCTGATTCTGATTCCCTGCCTCTGATTCCCCATCTCTGATTCCGCACATCTGATTCCTTGCCTCTGATTCCCCGCCTCAGATTCCCCAGCTCTGATTTCCCGCCTCTGATTCCCGGCATCCGATTCCCTGCCTCTGATTCCCCGCCTCTGATTCCCCATCTCTGATTCCCCGCCTCTGATTCCCCGTGTCTGATTCCCTGCCTCTGATTCCCCGCCTTTGATTCCCCATATCTGATTCGCCGCCTCTGTTTTCCCGCCTCTGATTCCCTGCCTCTGATTCCCCATATCTGATTCCCCGCCTCTGATTCCCCAACTCTGATTCCCCGCCTCTGATTCCCCAGCTCTGAATCCCCGCCTCTGAATCCCCGCGTCTGATTCCCTGCCTCTGATTCCCCGCCTCTGATTCCCCATCTGTGATTCACAACCAATGATGCCCCACCTCTGATTCCCCATATCTGATTCCCCGCCTCTGTTTCCCCGCCTCTGATTCCCCGCCTCTGATTCCCCATATCTGATTCCCCGCCTCTGATTGCCCACCTCTGATTCCCCGCGTCTGATTCCCTGCCTCTGATTCCCCGCCTCTGATTCCCCATCTCTGATTCACCACCTCTGATTCCCAGCCTCTGATTCCCCATCTCTGATTCCGCACATCCGATTCCCTGCCTATGATTCCCCACCTCTGATTCCCCGCCTCTGATTCCCCATATCTGATTCCCTGCCTCTGTTTCCCCGCCTCTGATTCCCCACCTCTGTTTCCCCATATCTGATTCCCCGCCTCTGATTCCCCAACTCTAATACCCCGCCTCTGATTCCCCAGCTCTGATTCCCCGCCTCTGATTCCCCACATCTGATTCCCTGCCTCTGATTCCCCGCCTCTGATTCCAGGCCTCTGATTCCCAGCATCTGATTCCGGCCTCTAATTCCCGGCCTCTGATTCCCTGCTTCTGATTCTGATTCCCTGCCTCTGATTCCCCATCTCTGATTCCGCACATCTGATTCCTTGCCTCTGATTCCCCACCACTGATTCCCCATATCTGATTCCCCGCCTGGGTTTCCCCGCCTCTGATTCCCCGCCTCTGTTTCCCAATATCTAAGTCCCCGCCTCTGATTCCCCAAATCTGATTCCCCACCTCTGATTCCCCAGCTCTGATTCCCCGCCTCTGATTCCCCGCATCTGATTCCCTGCATCTGATTCCAAGCCTCTGATTCCCTGCCTCTGATTCCCAACCTCTGATTCCCCACCTCTGATTCCCCATATCTGATTCCCCGCCTCTGTTTCCCCGCCTCGGATTCCCCGCCTCTGTTTCCCCATATCTGATTCCCGGCCTCTGATTCCCCGCCTCTGATTCCCCGCCTCTGATTCCCTGCCTCCCATTCCCCATCTCCGATTCCGCACATCTGATTCCCTTCCTCTGATTCCCCGCCTCTGATTCCCCGCCTCTGATTCCCTGCCTCTTATTCCCAACCCCGGATTCCCCACCTCTGATTCCCCAGCTCTGATTCCCCGTGTTTGATTCCCTGCCTCTGATTCCCTGCCCTGATTCCCCATCTCTGTTTCACCGCCTTTGATTCGCCACCTCTGATTCCCCATATCTGATTACCCGCCTCTGTTTCCCCGACTCTGATTCCCTGCCTCTGATTCCCAACTTCTGATTCCCTGCCTCTGATTCCCTGCCCTGATTCCCCATCTCTGTTTCACCGCCTTTGATTCGCCACCTCTGATTCCCCATATCTGATTACCCGCCTCTGTTTCCCCGACTCTGATTCCCTGCCTCTGATTCCCAACCTCTGATTCCACACCTCTGATTCCCCATATCTGATTCCCCGCCTCTATTTCCCCATTTCTGATTCCCCGCCTCTGATTCCCCAACTCTGATTCCCCGCCTCTGATTCCCCAGCTCTGATTCCCCAACTCTGATTCCCGGAGTCCGATTCCCTGCCTCAGATTCCCCGCCTCTGATTCCCCATCTCTGATTCCCCGCCTCTGATTCCCCGTGTCTGATTCCCTGCCTCTGATTCCCCGCCTCTGATTCCCCGCCTCTGATTCCCTGCCACTGATTCCCTGCCCCTGATTCCCCAATTCTGATTCCCCATATCTAATTCCCCGCCTCTGTTTCCCCGCCTCTGATTCCCCACCTCTGATTTCCCATATCTGATTCCCTGCCTCTGATTCCCCAACTCTGATTCACCGCCTCTGATTCCCCAGCTCTGAATTCCCGCCTCTGATTCCCCGCGTCTGATTCCCTGCCTCTGATTCCCCGCCTTGATTCCCCATCTCTGATTCACAACCTCTGATTCCCCACCTCTGATTCCCTATATTTGATTCCCCGCCTCTGTTTCCCCGCCTCTGATTCACTGCCTCTGATTCCCCACATCTGATTCCCCATCTCTGATTCCGCACAACCGATTCCCTGCCTATGATTCCCCGACTCTGATTCCCCACCTCTGATTCCCCAGCTCTGATTCCCCGCCTCTGATTCCCCGCGTCTGATTCCCTGCCTGTGATTCCCCGCCTCTGATTCCACATCTCTGATTCCCCACCTCTGATTCCCCGTGTCTGATTCCCTTTCTTTGATTCCCCGCCTCTGATTCCCCGCCTCTGATTCCCTGCCACTGATTCCCCGCCCCTGATTCCCCACCTCTGATTCCCCATATCTTATTCCCCGCCTCTGTTTCCCCCACTCTGATTCCCAGCCTCTGATTCCCCATATCTGATTCCCCGACTCTGATTCCCCATATCTGATTCCCCGCCTCTATTTCCCCATATCTGCTTCGCCGCCTCTGATTCCCCAACTCTGATTCCCCGCCTCTGATTCCCCAGCTCTGATTTCCCGCCTCTGATTCCCGGCATCCGATTCCCTGCCTCTGATTCCCCGCCTCTGATTCCCCATCTCTGATTCCCCGCCTCTGATTCCCCGTGTCTGATTCCCTGCCTCTGATTCCCCGCCTCTGATTCCCCATATCTGATTCCCCGCCTCTGTTTTCCCGCCTCTGATTCCCTGCCTCTGATTCCCCATATCTGATTCCCCGCCTCTGATTCCCCAGCTCTGAATCCCCGCCTCTGATTCCCCGCGTCAGATTCCCTGCCTCTGATTCCCCGCCTCTGATTCCCCATCTGTGATTCACAGCCTCTGATGCCCCACCTCTGATTCCCCATATCTGATTCCCCGCCTCTGTTTCCCCGCCTCTGATTCCCCGCCTCTGATTCCCCATATCTGATTCCCCGCCTCTGATTGCCCACCTCTGATTCCCCGCGTCTGATTCCCTGCCTCTGATTCCCCGCCTCTATTTCCCCATCTCTGATTCACCACCTCTGATTCCCAGCCGCTGATTCCCCATCTCTGATTCCGCACATCCGATTCCCTGCCTATGATTCCCCACCTCTGATTCCCCGCCTCTGATTCCCCACCTCTGTTTCCCCATATCTGATTCCCCGCCTCTGATTCCCCAACTCTAATACCCCGCCTCTGATTCCCCAGCTCTGATTCCCCGCCTCTGATTCCCAGCATCTGATTCCCTGCCTCTGATTCCCCGCCTCTGATTCCAGGCCTCTGATTCCCAGCATCTGATTCCGGCCTCTGATTCCCGGCCTCTGATTCCCTGCTTCTGATTCTGATTCCCTGCCTCTGATTCCCCATCTCTGATTCCGCACATCTGATTCCTTGCCTCTGATTCCCCACCTCTGATTCCCCATATCTGATTCCCCGCCTGGGTTTCCCCGCCTCTGATTCCCCGCCTCTGTTTCCCAATATCTAAGTCCCCGCCTCTGATTCCCCAAATCTGATTCCCCACCTCTGATTCCCCAGCTCTGATTCCCCGCCTCTGATTCCCCGCATCTGATTCCCTGCATCTGATTCCCGGCCTCTGATTCCCCGCCTCTGATTCCCTGCCTCTGATTCCCTGCCTCTGATTCCCCATCTCCGATTCCGCACATCTGATTCCCTTCCTCTGATTCCCCGCCTCTGATTTTCCGCCACTGATTCCCTGCCTCTGATTCCCAACCTCGGATTCCCCACCTCTGATTCCCCATATCTGATTCCCCGCCTCTGTTTCCCCGCCTCTGATTCCCCTCCTCTGATTCCCAACTCTGATTCCCCGCCTCTGATTCCCCAGCTCTGATTCCCCGTGTTTGATTCCCTGCCTCTGATTCCCTGCCCTGATTCCCCATCTCTGTTTCACCGCCTTTGATTCGCCACCTCTGATTCCCCATATCTGATTCCCCGCCTCTGTTTCCCCGACTCTGATTCCCTGCCTCTGATTCCCAACCTCTGATTCCACACCTCTGATTCCCCATATCTGATTCCCCGCCTCTATTTCCCCATATCTGATTCCCCGCCTCTGATTCCCCAACTCTGATTCCCCGCCTCTGATTCCCCAGCTCTGATTCCCCGACTCTGATTCCCGGCATCCGATTCCCTGCCTCTGATTCCCCGCCTCTGATTCCCCATCTCTGATTCCCCGCCTCTGATTCCCCGTGTCTGATTCCATGCCTTTGATTCCCCGCCTCTGATTCCCCGCCTCTGATTCCCTGCCACTGATTCCCTGCCCCTGATTCCCCACGTCTGATTCCCCACATCTGATTCCCCGCCTCTGTTTCCCCGCCTCTGATTCCCCGCCTCTGATTCCCCAGCTCTGAATCCCCGCCTCTGATTCCCCGCGTCTGATTCCCTGCATCTGATTCCCCGCCTTGATTCCCCATCTCTGATTCACAACCTCTGATTCCCCACCTCTGATTCCCTATATTTGATTCCCCGCCTCTGTTTCCCCGCCTCTGATTCCCCGCCTCTGATTCCCCATATCTGATTCCCCGCCTCTGATTGCCCACCTCTGATTCCCAGCCTCTGATTCGCCAGCTCTGATTCCCCGCCTCTGATTCCCCGCATCTGATTCACTGCCTCTAATTCCCCGCCTCTGATTCCCCATCTCTGATTCACCGCCTTTGATTCACCACCTCTGATTCCCCATATCTGATTCCCCGACTCTGATTCCCGGCATCCGATTCCCTGCCTCTGATTCCCCGCCTCTGATTCCCCATCTCTGATTCCCCGCCTCTGATTCCCCGTGTCTGATTCCCTGCCTTTGATTCCCCGCCTCTGATTCCCCGCCTCTGATTCCCTGCCACTGATTCCCTGCCCCTGATTCCCCACCTCTGATTCCCCACATCTGATTCCCCGCCTCTGTTTCCCCGCCTCTGATTCCCCGCCTCTGATTCCCCATATCTGATTCGCTGCCTCTGATTCCCCAACTCTGATTCCCCGCCTCTGATTCCCCAGCTCTGAATCCCCGCCTCTGATTCCCCGCGTCTGATTCCCTGAATCTGATTCCTCGCCTTGATTCCCCATCTCTGATTCACAACCTCTGATTCCCCACCTCTGATTCCCTATATTTGATTCCACGCCTCTGTTTCCCCGCCTCTGATTCCCCGCCTCTGATTCCCCATATCTGATTCCCCGCCTCTGATTGCCCACCTCTGATTCCCAGCCTCTGATTCGCCAGCTCTGATTCCCCGCCTCTGATTCCCCGCATCTGATTCCCTGCCTCTGATTCCCCGCCTCTGATTCCCCATCTCTGATTCACCGCCTTTGATTCGCCACCTCTGATTCCCCATATCTGATTCCCCACCTCTGATTCCCGGCCTCTTATTCCCAGCATCTGATTCCCGGCCTCTGATTCCCGGCCTCTGATTCCCCGCTTCTGATTCTGATTCCCTGCCTCTTATTCCCCATCTCTGATTCCGCACATCTGATTCCCTGCCTCTGATTCCCCACATCTGATTCCCCATATCTGATTCCCCGCCTCTGTTTCCCCGCCTCTGATTCCCCGCCTATGTTTCCCTATATCTAATTCCCCACCTCTGATGCCCCAACTCTGATTCCCCGCCTCTGATTCCCCAGCTCTGATTCCCCGCCTCTGATTCCCTGCATCCGATTCCCCATATCTGATTCCCCGCCTCTGTTTCACCGCCTCTGATTCCCCGCCTCTGTTTCCCCATATCTGATTCCCGCCTCTGATTCCCAACTATGAATCCCCTCCTCTGATTCCCCAGCTCTGATTCCCTGCCTCTGATTCCCCGCGTTCTATTCCCTGCCTCTGATTCCCCGCCTGTGATTCCCCATCACTGATTCACCACCTCTGATTCCCTACCTCTGATTCCCCATATCTAATTCCCCGCCTCTGTTTGCCCGCCTCTGATTCCCCGCCTCTGTTTCCCCATATCTGATTCCCCGCCTCTGAATCCCCAACTCTGATTCCCTGCCTCAGATTCCCCAGCTCTGATTCCCCGCCTTTGATTCCCCCCGTCTGATTCCCAGCCTCTGAATCCCCGTGTCTGATTTCCTGCCTCTGATTCCCGCCTCTGATTCCCCATCTCTGATTCACCGCCTCTGATTCCCCACCTCCGATTCCCCCTCTCTGATTCCGCACATCCAATTCCCTGCCTCTGATTCCCCAACTCTGATTCCCCACCTCTGATTCCCCATCTCTGATTCCCCGCCTCAGATTCCACGCATCTGATTCCCTGCCTCTGATTCCCCGCCTCCGATTCCCTGCCTCTGATTCCCCATATCTGATTCCCCGCCTCTGATTCCCCAACTCTGATTCCCCGCTTCTGATTCCCCAGCTCTGAATCCCCGCCTCTGATTCCCCGCATCTGATTCCCTGCCTCTGATTCCCCGCCTTGATTCCCCATTTCTGATTCACAACCTCTGATTCCCCACCTCTGATTCCCTATATTTGATTCCCCGCCTCTGTTTCCCCGCCTCTGATTCCCTGCCTCTGATTCCCCATATCTGATTCCCCGCCTCTGATTCCCCAACTCTGATTCCCAGCCTCTGATTCCCCAGCTCTGATTCCCCGCCTCTGATTCCCCGCATCTGATTCCCTGCCTCTGATTCCCCGCCTCTGATTCCAGGCCTCTGATTCCCAGCATCTGATTCCGGCCTCTGATTCCCGGCCTCTGATTCCCCACCTCTGATTCCCCATATCTGATTCCCCGCCTCTGATTCTCCATATCTCATTCCCCGCCTCTGAATCCCCATCTCTGATTCCCGGACTCTGATTCCCCTCCTCTGATTTCCGGCCTCTTATTCCCAGCATCTGATTCCCGGCCTCTGATTCCCGGCCTCTGATTCCCCGCTTCTGATTCCCTGCCTCTGATTCCCCATCTCTGATTCCGCACATCTGATTCCCTGTCTCTGATTCCCCACCTCTGATTCCCCATATCTGATTCCCCGCCTCTGTTTCCCCGCCTCTGATTCCCCGCCTCTGTTTCCCTATATCTAATTCCCCACCTCTGATGCCCCAACTCTGATTCCCCGCCTCTGATTCCCCAGCTCTGATTCCCCGCCTCTGATTCCCTGCATCCGATTCCCCATATCTGATTCCCCGCCTCTGTTTCCCCGCCTCTGATTCCCCGCCTCTGTTTCCCCATATCTGATTCCCGCCTCTGATTCCCAACTATGATTCCCCGCCTCTGATTCCCCAGCTCTGATTCCCTGCCTCTGATTCCCCGCGTTCTATTCCCTGCCTCTGATTCCCCGCCTGTGATTCCCCATCACTGATTCACCACCTCTGATTCCCTACCTCTGATTCCCCATATCTAATTCCCCGCCTCTGTTTGCCCGCCTCTGATTCCCCGCCTCTGTTTCCCCATATCTGATTCCCTGCCTCTGAATCCCCAACTCTGATTCCCTGCCTCAGATTCCCCAGCTCTGATTCCCCGCCTTTGATTCCCCCCGTCTGATTCCCTGCCTCTGAATCCCCGTGTCTGATTTCCTGCCTCTGATTCCCCGCCTCTAATTCCCCATCTCTGATTCACCGCCTCTGATTCCCCACCTCTGATTCCCCATCTCTGATTCCGCACATCCAATTCCCTGCCTCTGATTCCCCAACTCTGATTCCCCACCTCTGATTCCCCAGCTCTGATTCCCCGCCTCAGATTCCCCGCGTCTGATTCCCTGCCTCTGATTCCCCGCCTCTGATTCCCTGCCTCTGATTCCCCATATCTGATTCCCCGCCTCTGATTCCCCATTTGTGATTCACAACCTCTGATGCCCCACCTCTGATTCCCCATATCTGATTCCCTGCCTCTGTTTCCCCGCCTCTGATTCCCCGCCTCTGATTCCCCATATCTGATTCCCTGCCTTTGATTGCCCACCTCTGATTCCCCACGTCTGATACCCTGCCTCTGATTCCCCGCCTCTGATTCCCCATCTCTGATTCACCACCTCTGATTCCCGGCCTCTGATTCCCCATCTCTGATTCCGCACATCCGATTCCCTGCCTATGTTTCCCCACCTCTGATTCCCCGCCTCTGATTCCCCATATCTGATTCCCTGCCTCTGTTTCCCCGCCTCTGATTCCCTACCTCTGTTTCCCCATATCTGATTCCCCGCCTCTGATTCCCCAACTCTAATACCCCGCCTCTGATTCCCCAGCTCTGTTTCCCCGCCTCTGATTCCCCGCATCTGATTCCCTGCCTCTGATTCCCCGCCTCTGATTCCAGGCCTCTGATTCCCATCATCTGATTCCGGCCTCTGATTCCCGGCCTCTGATTCCCTGCTTCTGATTCTGATTCCCTGCCTCTGATTCCCCATCTCTGATTCCGCACATCTGATTCCCTGCCTCTGATTCCCCACCTCTGATTCCCCATATCTGATTCCCCGCCTCTGTTTCCCCGCCTCTGATTCCCCGCCTCTGTTTCCCAATATCTAAGTCCCCACCTCTGATTCCCCAAATCTGATTCCCCACCTCTGATTCCCCAGCTCTGATTCCCCGCCTCTGATGCCCCGCATCTGATTCCCTGCATCTGATTCCAAGCCTCTGATTCCCTGCCTCTGATTCCCAACCTCTGATTCCCCACCTCTGATTCCCCATATCTGATTCCCCGCCTCTGTTTCCCCGCCTCGGATTCCCCGCCTCAGTTTCCCCATATCTGATTCCCGGCCTCTGATTCCCCGCCTCTGATTCCCCGCCTCTGATTCCCTGCCTCTGATTCCCCATCTCCGATTCCGCACATCTGATTCCCTTCCTCTGATTCCCCGCCTCTGATTCCCCGCCTCTGATTCCCTGCCTCTGATTCCCAACCTCTGATTCCCCACCTCTGATTCCCCATATCTGATTCCCCGCCTCTGTTTCCCCGCCTCTGATTCCCCGCCTCTGATTCCCAACTCTGATTCCCCGCCTCTGATTCCCCAGCTCTGATTCCCCGTGTTTGATTCCCTGCCTCTGATTCCCTGCCCTGATTCCCCATCTCTGTTTCACCGCCTTTGATTCGCCACCTCTGATTCCACATATCTGATTCCCCGCCTCTGTTTCCCCGACTCTGATTCCCTTCCTCTGATTCCCAACCTCTGATTCCACACCTCTGATTCCCCATATCTGATTCCCCGCCTCTATTTCCCCATATGTGAATCCCCGCCTCTGATTCCCCAACTCTGATTCCCCGCCTCTGATTCCCCAGCTCTGATTCCCCGCCTCTGATTCCCCGTGTCTGATTCACTGCCTCTGATTCCCCGCCTCTGATTCCCCGCCTCTGATTCCCTGCCACTGATTCCCTGCCCCTGATTCCCCACCTCTGATTCCCCATATCTGATTCCCCGCCTCTGTTTCCCCGACTCTGATGCCCTTCCTCTGATTCCCAACCTCTGATTCCACACCTCTGATTCCCCATATCTGATTCCCCGCCTCTATTTCCCCATATCTGAATCCCCGCCTCTGATTCCCCAACTCTGATTCCCTGCCTCTGATTCCCCAACTCTGATTCCCCGCCTCTGATTCCCCAGCTCTGAATCCCCGCCTCTGATTCCCCGTGTCTGATTCCCTGCCTCTGATTCCCCGCCTTGATTCCCCATCTCTGATTCACAACCTCTCATTCCCCACCTCTGATTCCCTATATTTGATTCCCCGCCTCTTTTTCCCCGCCTCTGATTCCCCGCCTCTGATTCCCCATATCTGATTCCCCGCCTCTGATTGCCCACCTCTGATTCCCCGCCTCTGATTCGCCAGCTCTGATTCCCCGCCTCTGATTCCCCGCATCTGATTCCCCGCTTCTGATTCTGATTCCCTGCCTCTTATTCCCCATCTCTGATTCCGCACATCTGATTCCCTGCCTCTGATTCCCCACCTCTGATTCCCCATATCTGATTCCCCGCCTCTGTTTCCCCGCCTCTGATTCCCCGCCTATGTTTCCCTATATCTAATTCCCCACCTCTGATGCCCCAACTCTGATTCCCCGCCTCTGATTCCCCAGCTCTGATTCCCCGCCTCTGATTCCCTGCATCCGATTCCCCATATCTGATTCCCCGCCTCTTTTTCACCGCCTCTGATTCCCCGCCTCTGTTTCCCCATATCTGATTCCCGCCTCTGATTCCCAACTATGAATCCCCTCCTCTGATTCCCCAGCTCTGATTCCCTGCCTCTGATTCCCCGCGTTCTATTCCCTGCCTCTGATTCCCCGCCTGTGATTCCCCATCACTGATTCACCACCTCTGATTCCCTACCTCTGATTCCCCATATCTAATTCCCCGCCTCTGTTTGCCCGCCTCTGATTCCCCGCCTCTGTTTCCCCATATCTGATTCCCCGCCTCTGAATCCCCAACTCTGATTCCCTGCCTCAGATTCCCCAGCTCTGATTCCCCGCCTTTGATTCCCCCCGTCTGATTCCCAGCCTCTGAATCCCCGTGTCTGATTTCCTGCCTCTGATTCCCCGCCTCTGATTCCCCATCTCTGATTCACCGCCTCTGATTCCCCACCTCTGATTCCCCCTCTCTGATTCCGCACATCCAATTCCCTGCCTCTGATTCCCCAACTCTGATTCCCCACCTCTGATTCCCCATCTCTGATTCCCCGCCTCAGATTCCACGCATCTGATTCCCTGCCTCTGATTCCCCGCCTCCGATTCCCTGCCTCTGATTCCCCATATCTGATTCCCCGCCTCTGATTCCCCAACTCTGATTCCCCGCTTCTGATTCCCCAGCTCTGAATCCCCGCCTCTGATTCCCCGCGTCTGATTCCCTGCCTCTGATTCCCCGCCTCTGATTCCCCATCTGTGATTCACAACCTCTGATGCCCCACCTCTGATTCCCCATATCTGATTCCCTGCCTCTGTTTCCCCGCCTCTGATTCCCCACCTCTGTTTCCCCATATCTGATTCCCCGCCTCTGATTCCCCAAATCTAATACCCCGCCTCTGATTCCCCAGCTCTGATTCCCCGCCTCTGATTCCCCGCATCTGATTCCCCGCCTCTGATTCCAGGCCTCTGATTCCCAGCATCTGATTCCGGCCTCTGATTCCCGGACTCTGATTCCCTTCTTCTGATTCTGATTCCCTGCCTCTGATTCCCCATCTCTGATTCCGCACATCTGATTCCCTGCCTCTGATTCCCCACCTCTGATTCCCCATATCTGATTCCCCGCCTCTGTTTCCCCGCCTCTGATTCCCCGCCTCTGTTTCCCAATATCTAAGTCCCCACCTCTGATTCCCCAAATCTGATTCCCCACCTCTGATTCCCCAGCTCTGATTCCCCGCCTCTGATTCCCCGCATCTGATACCCTGCATCTGATTCCAAGCCTCTGATTCCCTGCCTCTGATTCCCAACCTCTGATTCCCCACCTCTTATTCCCCATATCTGATTCCCCGCCTCTGCTTCCCCGCCTCGGATTCCCCGCCTCTGTTTCCCCATATCTGATTCCCGGCCTCTGATTCCCCGCCTCTGATTCCCCATATCTGATTCCCTGCCTCTGATTCCCCAACTCTGATTCCCCGCCTCTGATTCCCCAGCTCTGAATCCCCGCCTCTGATTCCCCGCGTCTGATTCCCTGCCTCTGATTCCCCGCCTTGATTCCCCATCTCTGATTCACAACCTCTGATTCCCCACCTCTGATTCCCTATATTTGATTCCCCGCCTCTGTTTCCCCGCCTCTGATTCCCCGCCTCTGATTCCCCATATCTGTTTCCCCGCCTCTGATTGCCCACCTCTGATTCCCAGCCTCTGATTCGCCAGCTCTGATTCCCCGCCTCTGATTCCCCGCATCTGATTCCCTGCCTCTGATTCCCCGCCTCTGATTCCCCATCTCTGATTCACCGCCTTTGATTCGCCACCTATGATTCCCCATATCTGATTCCCCACCTCTGTTTCCCCGCCTCTGATTCCCCGCCTCTGATTCTCCATATCTCCTTCCCCGCCTCTGAATCCCCATCTCTGATTCCCGGACTCTGATTCCCCTCCTCTGATTCCCGGCCTCTTATTCCCAGCATCTGATTCCCGGCCTCTGATTCCCGGCCTCTGATTCCCCGCTTCTGATTCCCTGCCTCTGATTCCCCATCTCTGATTCCGCACATCTGATTCCCTGCCTCTGATTCCCCACCTCTGATTCCCCATATCTGATACCCCGCATCTGTTTCCCCGCCTTTGATTCCCCGCCTCTGTTTCCCTATATCTAATTCCCCACCTCTGATGCCCCAACTCTGATTCCCCGCCTCTGATTCCCCAGCTCTGATTCCCCGCCTCTGATTCCCTGCATCCGATTCCCCATATCTGATTCCCCGCCTCTGTTTCCCCGCCTCTGATTCCCCGCCTCTGTTTCCCCATATCTGATTCCCGCCTCTGATTCCCAACTATGATTCCCCGCCTCTGATTCCCCAGCTCTGATTCCCTGCCTCTGATTCCCCGCGTTCTATTCCCTGCCTCTGATTCCCCGCCTGTGATTCCCCATCACTGATTCACCACCTCTGATTCCCTACCTCTGATTCCCCATATCTAATTCCCCGCCTCTGTTTGCCCGCCTCTGATTCCCCGCCTCTGTTTCCCCATATCTGATTCCCCGCCTCTGAATCCCCAACTCTGATTCCCTGCCTCAGATTCCCCAGCTCTGATTCCCCGCCTTTGATTCCCCCCGTCTGATTCCCAGCCTCTGAATCCCCGTGTCTGATTTCCTGCCTCTGATTCCCCGCCTCTGATTCCCCATCTCTGATTCACCGCCTCTGATTCCCCACCTCTGATTCCCCATCTCTGATTCCGCACATCCAATTCCCTGCCTCTGATTCCCCAACTCTGAATCCCCACCTCTGATTCCCCAGCTCTGATTCCCCGCCTCAGATTCCCCGCGTCTGATTCCCTGCCTCTGATTCCCCGCCTCTGATTCCCTGCCTCTGATTCCCCATATCTGATTCCCCGCCTCTGATTCCCCATCTGTGATTCACAACCTCTGATGCCCCACCTCTGATTCCCCATATCTGATTCCCTGCCTCTGTTTCCCCGCGTCTGATTCCCCGCCTCTGATTCCCCATATCTGATTCCCTGCCTTTGATTGCCCACCTCTGATTCCCCACGTCTGATACCCTGCCTCTGATTCCCCGCCTCTGATTCCCCATCTCTGATTCACCACCTCTGATTCCCGGCCTCTGATTCCCCATCTCTGATTCCGCACATCCGATTCCCTGCCTATGTTTCCCCACCTCTGATTCCCCGCCTCTGATTCCCCATATCTGATTCCCTGCCTCTGTTTCCCCGCCTCTGATTCCCTACCTCTGTTTCCCCATATCTGATTCCCCGCCTCTGATTCCCCAACTCTAATACCCCGCCTCTGATTCCCCAGCTCTGTTTCCCCGCCTCTGATTCCCCGCATCTGATTCCCTGCCTCTGATTCCCCGCCTCTGATTCCAGGCCTCTGATTCCCATCATCTGATTCCGGCCTCTGATTCCCGGCCTCTGATTCCCTGCTTCTGATTCTGATTCCCTGCCTCTGATTCCCCATCTCTGATTCCGCACATCTGATTCCCTGCCTCTGATTCCCCACCTCTGATTCCCCATATCTGATTCCCCGCCTCTGTTTCCCCGCCTCTGATTCCCCGCCTCTGTTTCCCAATATCTAAGTCCCCACCTCTGATTCCCCAAATCTGATTCCCCACCTCTGATTCCCCAGCTCTGATTCCCCGCCTCTGATTCCCCGCATCTGATTCCCTGCATCTGATTCCAAGCCTCTGATTCCCTGCCTCTGATTCCCAACCTCTGATTCCCCACCTCTGATTCCCCATATCTGATTCCCCGCCTCTGTTTCCCCGCCCCGGATTCCCCGCCTCAGTTTCCCCATATCTGATTCCCGGCCTCTGATTCCCCGCCTCTGATTCCCCGCCTCTGATTCCCTGCCTCTGATTCCCCATCTCCGATTCCGCACATCTGATTCCCTTCCTCTGATTCCCCGCCTCTGATTCCCCGCCTCTGATTCCCTGCCTCTGATTCCCAACCTCTGATTCCCCACCTCTGATTCCCCATATCTGATTCCCCGCCTCTGTTTCCCCGCCTCTGATTCCCCGCCTCTGATTCCCAACTCTGATTCCCCGCCTCTGATTCCCCAGCTCTGATTCCCCGTGTTTGATTCCCTGCCACTGATTCCCTGCCCTGATTCCCCATCTCTGTTTCACCGCCTATGATTCGCCACCTCTGATTCCACATATCTGATTCCCCGCCTCTGTTTCCCGGACTCTGATTCCCTTCCTCTGATTCCGAACCTCTGATTCCACACCTCTGATTCCCCATATCTGATTCCCCGCCTCTATTTCCCCATATCTGAATCCCCGCCTCTGATTCCCCAACTCTGATTCCCCGCCTCTGATTCCCCAGCTCTGATTCCCCGCCTCTGATTCCCCGTGTCTGATTCCCTGCCTCTGATTCCCCGCCTCTGATTCCCCGCCTCTGATTCCCTGCCACTGATTCCCTGCCCCTGATTCCCCACCTCTGATTCCCCATATCTGATTCCCCGCCTCTGTTTCCCCGCCTCTGATTCCCCGCCTCTGATTCCCCATATCTGATTCCCTGCCTCTGATTCCCCAACTCTGATTCCCCGCCTCTGATTCCCCAGCTCTGAATCCCCGCCTCTGATTCCCCGTGTCTGATTCCCTGCCTCTGATTCCCCGCCTTGATTCCCCATCTCTGATTCACAACCTCTCATTCCCCACCTCTGATTCCCTATATTTGATTCCCCGCCTCTTTTTCCCCGCCTCTGATTCCCCGCCTCTGATTCCCCATATCTGATTCCCCGCCTCTGATTGCCCACCTCTGATTCCCCGCCTCTGATTCGCCAGCTCTGATTCCCCGCCTCTGATTCCCCGCATCTGATTCCCTGCCTCTGATTCCCCGCCTCTGATTCCCCATCTCTGATTCACCGCCTTTGATTCGCCACCTCTGATTCCCCATATCTGATTCCCCACCTCTGATTCCCGGCCTCTTATTCCCAGCATCTGATTCCCGGCCTCTGATTCCCGGCCTCTGATTCCCCGCTTCTGATTCTGATTCCCTGCCTCTTATTCCCCATCCCTTATTCCGCACATCTGATTCCCTGCCTCTGAATCCCCACCTCTGATTCCCCATATCTGATTCCCCGCCTCTGTTTCCCCGCCTCTGATTCCCCGCCTATGTTTCCCTATATCTAATTCCCCACCTCTGATGCCCCAACTCTGATTCCCCGCCTCTGATTCCCCAGCTCTGATTCCCCGCCTCTGATTCCCTGCATCCGATTCCCCATATCTGATTCCCCGCCTCTGTTTCACCGCCTCTGATTCCCCGCCTCTGTTTCCCCATATCTGATTCCCGCCTCTGATTCCCAACTATGAATCCCCTCCTCTGATTCCCCAGCTCTGATTCCCTGCCTCTGATTCCCCGCGTTCTATTCCCTGTCTCTGATTCCCCGCCTGTGATTCCCCATCACTGATTCACCACCTCTGATTCCCTACCTCTGATTCCCCATATCTAATTCCCCGCCTCTGTTTGCCCGCCTCTGATTCCCCGCCTCTGTTTCCCCATATCTGATTCCCCGCCTCTGAATCCCCAACTCTGATTCCCTGCCTCAGATTCCCCAGCTCTGATTCCCCGCCTTTGATTCCCCCCGTCTGATTCCCAGCCTCTGAATCTCCGTGTCTGATTTCCTGCCTCTGATTCCCCGCCTCTGATTCCCCATCTCTGATTCACCGCCTCTGATTCCCCACCTCTGATTCCCCCTCTCTGATTCCGCACATCCAATTTCCTGCCTCTGATTCCCCAACTCTGATTCCCCACCTCTGATTCCCCATCTCTGATTCCCCGCCTCAGATTCCACGCATCTGATTCCCTGCCTCTGATTCCCCGCCTCCGATTCCCTGCCTCTGATTCCCCATATCTGATTCCCCGCCTCTGATTCCCCAACTCTGATTCCCCGCTTCTGATTCCCCAGCTCTGAATCCCCGCCTCTGATTCCCCGCGTCTGATTCCCTGCCTCTGATTCCCCGCCTCTGATTCCCCATCTGTGATTCACAACCTCTGATGCCCCACCTCTGATTCCCCATATCTGATTCCCTGCCTCTGTTTCCCCGCCTCTGATTCCCCACCTCTGTTTCCCCATATCTGATTCCCCGCCTCTGATTCCCCAACTCTAATACCCCGCCTCTGATTCCCCAGCTCTGATTCCCCGCCTCTGATTCCCCGCATCTGATTCCCTGCCTCTGATTCCCCGCCTCTGATTCCAGGCCTCTGATTCCCAGCATCTGATTCCGGCCTCTGATTCCCGGACTCTGATTCCCTTCTTCTGATTCTGATTCCCTGCCTCTGATTCCCCATCTCTGATTCCGCACATCTGATTCCCTGCCTCTGATTCCCCACCTCTGATTCCCCATATCTGATTCCCCGCCTCTGTTTCCCCGCCTCTGATTCCCCGCCTCTGTTTCCCAATATCTAAGTCCCCACGTCTGATTCCCCAAATCTGATTCCCCACCTCTGATTCCCCAGCTCTGATTCCCCGCCTCTGATTCCCCGCATCTGATACCCTGCATCTGATTCCAAGCCTCTGATTCCCTGCCTCTGATTCCCAACCTCTGATTCCCCACCTCTGATTCCCCATATCTGATTCCCCGCCTCTGCTTCCCCGCCTCGGATTCCCCGCCTCTGTTTCCCCATATCTGATTCCCGGCCTCTGATTCCCCGCCTCTGATTCCCCATATCTGATTCCCTGCCTCTGATTCCCCGCGTCTGATTCCCTGCCTCTGATTCCCCGCCTTGATTCCCCATCTCTGATTCACAACCTCTGATTCCCCACCTCTGATTCCCTATATTTGATTCCCCGCCTCTGTTTCCCCGCCTCTGATTCCCCGCCTCTGATTCCCCATATCTGATTCCCCGCCTCTGATTGCCCACCTCTGATTCCCAGCCTCTGATTCGCCAGCTCTGATTCCCCGCCTCTGATTCCCAGCATCTGATTCCCCAGCTCTGATTCCCCGCCTCTGATTCCCTGCATCCGATTCCCCATATCTGATTCCCCGCCTCTGTTTCCCCGCCTCTGATTCCCCGCCTCTGTTTCCCCATATCTGATTCCCGCCTCTGATTCCCAACTATGATTCCCCGCCTCTGATTCCCCAGCTCTGATTCCCTGCCTCTGATTCCCCGCGTTCTATTCCCTGCCTCTGATTCCCCGCCTGTGATTCCCCATCACTGATTCACCACCTCTGATTCCCTACCTCTGATTCCCCATATCTAATTCCCCGCCTCTGTTTGCCCGCCTCTGATTCCCCGCCTCTGTTTCCCCATATCTGATTCCCCGCCTCTGAATCCCCAACTCTGATTCCCTGCCTCAGATTCCCCAGCTCTGATTCCCCGCCTTTGATTCCCCCCGTCTGATTCCCAGCCTCTGAATCCCCGTGTCTGATTTCCTGCCTCTGATTCCCCGCCTCTGATTCCCCATCTCTGATTCACCGCCTCTGATTCCCCACCTCTGATTCCCCATCTCTGATTCCGCACATCCAATTCCCTGCCTCTGATTCCCCAACTCTGATTCCCCACCTCTGATTCCCCAGCTCTGATTCCCCGCCTCAGATTCCCCGCGTCTGATTCCCTGCCTCTGATTCCCCGCCTCTGATTCCCTGCCTCTGATTCCCCATATCTGATTCCCCGCCTCTGATTCCCCATCTGTGATTCACAACCTCTGATCCCCCACCTCTGATTCCCCATATCTGATTCCCTGCCTCTGTTTCCCCGCCTCTGATTCCCCGCCTCTGATTCCCCATATCTGATTCCCTGCCTTTGATTGCCCACCTCTGATTCCCCACGTCTGATACCCTGCCTCTGATTCCCCGCCTCTGATTCCCCATCTCTGATTCACCACCTCTGATTCCCGGCCTCTGATTCCCCATCTCTGATTCCGCACATCCGATTCCCTGCCTATGTTTCCCCACCTCTGATTCCCCGCCTCTGATTCCCCATATCTGATTCCCTGCCTCTGTTTCCCCGCCTCTGATTCCCTACCTCTGTTTCCCCATATCTGATTCCCCGCCTCTGATTCCCCAACTCTAATACCCCGCCTCTGATTCCCCAGCTCTGTTTCCCCGCCTCTGATTCCCCGAATCTGATTCCCTGCCTCTGATTCCCCGCCTCTGATTCCAGGCCTCTGATTCCCATCATCTGATTCCGGCCTCTGATTCCCCGCCTCTGATTCCCTGCTTCTGATTCTGATTCCCTGCCTCTGATTCCCCATCTCTGATTCCGCACATCTGATTCCCTGCCTCTGATTCCCCACCTCTGATTCCCCATATCTGATTCCCCGCCTCTGTTTCCCCGCCTCTGATTCCCCGCCTCTGTTTCCCAATATCTAAGTCCCCAACTCTGATTCCCCAGCTCTGATTCCCCGCCTCTGATGCCCCGCATCTGATTCCCTCCATCTGATTCCAAGCCTCTGATTCCCTGCCTCTGATTCCCAACCTCTGATTCCCCACCTCTGATTCCCCATATCTGATTCCCCGCCTCTGTTTCCCCGCCTCGGATTCCCCGCCTCAGTTTCCCCATATCTGATTCCTGGCCTCTGATTCCCCGCCTCTGAATCCCCGCCTCTGATTCCCTGCCTCTGATTCCCCATCTCCGATTCCGCACATCTGATTCCCTTCCTCTGATTCCCCGCCTCTGATTCCCCGCCTCTGATTCCCTGCCTCTGATTCCCAACCTCTGATTCCCCACCTCTGATTCCCCATATCTGATTCCCCGCCTCTGTTTCCCCGCCTCTGATTCCCCGCCTCTGATTCCCAACTCTGATTCCCCGCCTCTGATTCCCCAGCTCTGATTCCCCATGTTTGATTCCCTGCCTCTGATTCCCTGCCCTGATTCCCCATCTCTGTTTCACCGCCTTTGATTTGCCACCTCTGATTCCACATATCTGATTCCCCGCCTCTGTTTCCCCGACTCTGATTCCCTTCCTCTGATTCCCAACCTCTGATTCCACACCTATGATTCCCCATATCTGATTCCCGCCTCTATTTCCCCATATCTGAATCCCCGCCTCTGATTCCCCAACTCTGATTCCCCGCCTCTGATTCCCCAGCTCTGATTCCCCGCCTCTGATTCCCCGTGTCTGATTCCCTGCCTCTGATTCCCCGCCTCTGATTCCCCGCCTCTGATTCCCTGCCACTGATTCCCTGCCCCTGATTCCCCACATCTGATTCCCCATATCTGATTCCCCGTCTCTGTTTCCCCGCCTCTGATTCACCGCCTCTGATTCGCCATATCTGATTCCCTGCCTCTGATTCCCCAACTCTGATTCCCCGCCTCTGATTCCCCAGCTCTGAATCCCCGCCTCTGATTCCCCGTGTCTGATTCCCTGCCTCTGATTCCCCGCCTTGATTCCCCATCTCTGATTCACAACCTCTGATTCCCCACCTCTGATTCCCTATATTTGATTCCCCGCCTCTGTTTCCCCGCCTCTGATTCCCCGCCTCTGATTCCCCATATCTGATTCCCCGCCTCTGATTGCCCACCTCTGATTCCCCGCCTCTGATTCGCCAGCTCTGATTCCCCGCCTCTGATTCCCCGCATCTGATTCCCTGCCTCTGATTCCCCGCCTCTGATTCCCCATCTCTGATTCACCGCCTTTGATTCGCCACCTCTGATTCCCCATATCTGATTCCCCACCTCTGTTTCCCGGCCTCTGATTCCCCGCCTCTGATTCTCCATATCTCATTCCCCGCCTCTGAATCCCCATCTCTGATTCCCGGACTCTGATTCCCCACCTCTGATTCCCGGCCTCTTATTCCCAGCATCTGATTCCCGGCCTCTGATTCCCGGCCTCTGATTCCCCGCTTCTGATTCTGATTCCCTGCCTCTGATTCCCCATCTCTGATTCCGCACATCTGATTCCCTGCCTCTGATTCCCCACCTCTGATTCCCCATATCTGATTCCCCGCCTCTGTTTCCCCAGCTCTGATTCCCCGCCTCTGATTCCCCGCATCCGATTCCCCATATCTGATTCCCCGCCTCTGTTTCCCCGCCTCTGATTCCCCAACTCTGATTCCCCGCCTCTGATTCCCCAGCTCTGATTCCCCGCCTCTGATTCCCCGTGTCTAATTCCCTGCCTCTGATTCCCCGCCTCTGATTCCCCGCCTCTGATTCCCTGCCACTGATTCCCTGCCCCTGATTCCCCACCTCTGATTCCCCATATCTGATTCCCCGCCTCTGTTTCCCCGCCTCTGATTCCCCGCCTCTGATTCCCCATATCTGATTCCCTGCCTCTGATTCCCCAACTCTGATTCCCCGCCTCTGATTCCCCAGCTCTGAATCCCCGCCTCTGATTCCCCGTGTCTGATTCCCTGCCTCTGATTCCCCGCCTTGATTCCCCATCTCTGATTCACAACCTCTGATTCCCCACCTCTGATTCCCTATATTTGATTCCCCGCCTCTGTTTCCCCGCCTCTGATTCCCCGCCTCTGATTCCCCATATCTGATTCCCCGCTTCTGATTGCCCACCTCTGATTCCCCGCCTCTGATTCGCCAGCTCTGATTCCCCGCCTCTGATTCCCCGCATCTGATTCCCTGCCTCTGATTCCCCGCCTCTGATTCCCCATCACTGATTCACCGCCTTTGATTCGCCACCTCTGATTCCCCATATCTGATTCCCCACCTCTGTTTCCCGGCCTCTGATTCCCCGCCTCTGATTCCCCACCTCTGATTCCCTGCCTCTGATAACCTGCCTCTGATTCCCTGCCTCTGATTCCCGGCCTCTGAGTCCCCACCTCTGATTCCCCGTGTCCGATTCCGCACCCATGTTTCACCACCTCTGTTGCTCTGCTTCTGATTTCCCGGCTCAGATTCACCGGCACTGATTCCGCACCTCTGATTCCACGCCTCTCTTTCTGTGTCTCTGATTCCCCGCCTCTGATTCCACGCCTCTGATTACCCGCCTCTGATACCCAGCCTCTCTTTCCCTGCCTCTATTTCCGTGCCTCTTTCTCTGCATCTCGTTTCTCACATCTCATTTCCCCCTTCTGATAATCCGCATCAGATTCCCTGCCACAGATTCCCTACCTCAGATACCCTGCCTCAGATTCCCTGCATCAGATTCCCTTCATCTGATTCCCTGCCTCTGATTCCCCGCGGCTGTTTCCCCGCCTCTGATTCACCACCTCATATTCGCCACCTCAGGTTCCCTGCCTCTGATTCCCTGCCTCTGATTCCCTGCCTCTGATTCCCTGCATCTGATTGATCGCCTCTGATACCCTGCCTCTGATTCCCAGCCTCTGATTCCCCGCCTCTGATTCCCCGCCTCTGATTTCCCACCTCTGATTCCCCACTTCTGATTCCCCGCCTCTGATTCCCCGTCTCTGATTCCACGCCACTGATTCCCCGCCTCTGATTCCGCGCCTCTGATTCCCCGCCTCTGATACCCCGCCTCTGATTCCCCGCCTCTGATTCCCTGCATCTGATTCCCCGCCTCAGATTCCCCGCCTCTGATTCCCCGACTCTGATTCCCCGCCTCTGATTCCCCGCCTCTGATTCCCCGCCTCTGATTCCCCGCCTATGTTTCGCCATATCTAATTCCACGCCTCTGATTCCCCAACTCTGATTCCCCGCGTCTGATTCCCCAGCTCTGATTCCCTGCCTCTGATTCCCCGCATCTGATTCCCTGCCTCTGATTCCCCGCCTCTGATTCCCTGCCTCTGATTCCCAACCTCTGATTCCCCACCTCTGAATCCCCATATCTGATTCCCCGCCTCTGTTTCCCCGCCTCTGATTCCCCGCCTCTGTTTCCCCATATCTGATTCCCCGCCTCTGATTCCCCAACTCTGATTCCCCTCCTCTGATTCGCCAGCTATGATTCCCCGCCTCTGATTCCCTGCATCTGATTCCCTGCATCTGATTCCCCTCCTCTGATTCCCCTTCTCTGATTCTCCACCTCTGATTCCCCACCTCTGATTCCCCATCTCTGATTCCGCTCATCCGATTCCCTGCCTCTGATTCCCCGCCTCTGATTCCCCGCCTCTGATTCCCTGCCTCTGATTCGCAACCTCTAATTCCCCACCTCTGATTCCCCATATCTGATTCCCCGCCTCTGTTTCCCTGCCTCTGATTCCCGGCCTCTGTTTCTCCATATCTGATTCCCCTCCTCTGATTCCCCAACTCTGATTCCCCGCCTCTGATACCCCGCCTCTGATTCCCCATCTCTAATTCATCACATCTGATTCCCCACCTCTGCTTCCCCATCTCTGATTCTCTACCTCTGATTCGCCACCTCTGATTGCCCATATCTGATTCACCACCTCTGATTCCCCATATCTGATTCCCTGCCTCTGATTCCCCGCGTCTGATTCCCTGCCTCTGATTCCCCGCCTTGATTCCCCATCTCTGATTCACAAACTCTGATTCCCCACCTCTGATTCCCTATATTTGATTCCCCGCCTCTGTTTCCCCGCCTCTGATTCCCCGCCTCTGATTCCCCATATCTGATTCCCCGCCTCTGATTGCCCACCTCTGATTCCCAGCCTCTGATTCGCCAGCTCTGATTCCCCGCCTCTGATTCCCCGCATCTGATTCCCTGCCTCTGATTCCCCGCCTCTGATTCCCCATCTCTGATTCACCGCCTTTGATTCGCCACCTCTGATTCCCCATATCTGATTCCCCACCTCTGTTTCCCCGCCTCTGATTCCCCGCCTCTGATTCTCCATATCTCATTCCCCGCCTCTGAATCCCCATCTCTGATTCCCGGACTCTGATTCCCCTCCTCTGATTCCCGGCCTCTTATTCCCAGCATCTGATTCCCGGCCTCTGATTCCCGGCCTCTGATTCCCCGCTTCTGATTCCCTGCCTCTGATTCCCCATCTCTGATTCCGCACATCTGATTCCCTGCCTCTGATTCCCCACCTCTGATTCCCCATATCTGATTCCCCGCCTCTGTTTCCCCGCCTCTGATTCCCCGCCTCTGTTTCCCTATATCTAATTCCCCACCTCTTATGACCCAACTCTGATTCCCCGCCTCTGATTCCCCAGCTCTGATTCCCCACCTCTGATTCCCTGCATCCGATTCCCCATATCTGATTCCCCGCCTCTGTTTCCCCGCCTCTGATTCCCCGCCTCTGTTTCCCCATATCTGATTCCCGCCTCTGATTCCCAACTATGATTCCCCGCCTCTGATTCCCCAGCTCTGATTCCCTGCCTCTGATTCCCCGCGTTCTATTCCCTGCCTCTGATTCCCCGCCTGTGATTCCCCATCACTGATTCACCACCTCTGATTCCCTACCTCTGATTCCCCAGATCTAATTCCCCGCCTCTGTTTGCCCGCCTCTGATTCCCCGCCTCTGTTTCCCCATATCTGATTCCCCGCCTCTGAATCCCCAACTCTGATTCCCTGCCTCAGATTCCCCAGCTCTGATTCCCCGCCTTTGATTCCCCCCGTCTGATTCCCAGCCTCTGAATCCCCGTGTCTGATTTCCTGCCTCTGATTCCCCGCCTCTGATTCCCCATCTCTGATTCACCGCCTCTGATTCCCCACCTCTGATTCCCCATCTCTGATTCCGCACATCCAATTCCCTGCCTCTGATTCCCCAACTCTGATTCCCCACCTCTGATTCCCCAGCTCTGATTCCCCGCCTCAGATTCCCCGCGTCTGATTCCCTGCCTCTGATTCCCCGCCTCTGATTCCCTGCCTCTGATTCCCCATATCTGATTCCCCGCCTCTGATTCCCCATCTGTGATTCACAACCTCTGATCCCCCACCTCTGATTCCCCATATCTGATTCCCTGCCTCTGTTTCCCCGCCTCTGATTCCCCGCCTCTGATTCCCCATATCTGATTCCCTGCCTTTGATTGCCCACCTCTGATTCCCCACGTCTGATACCCTGCCCCTGATTCCCCGCCTCTGATTCCCCATCTCTGATTCACCACCTCTGATTCCCGGCCTCTGATTCCCCATCTCTGATTCCGCACATCCGATTCCCTGCCTATGTTTCCCCACCTCTGATTCCCCGCCTCTGATTCCCCATATCTGATTCCCTGCCTCTGTTTCCCCGCCTCTGATTCCCTACCTCTGTTTCCCCATATCTGATTCCCCGCCTCTGATTCCCCATCTCTAATACCCCGCCTCTGATTCCCCAGCTCTGTTTCCCCGCCTCTGATTCCCCGAATCTGATTCCCTGCCTCTGATTCCCCGCCTCTGATTCCAGGCCTCTGATTCCCATCATCTGATTCCGGCCTCTGATTCCCGGCCTCTGATTCCCTGCTTCTGATTCTGATTCCCCGCCTCTGATTCACCACCTCATATTCGCCACCTCAGGTTCCCTGCCTCTGATTCCCTGCCTCTGATTCCCTGCCTCTGATTCCCTGCATCTGATTGATCGCCTCTGATACCCTGCCTCTGATTCCCCGCCTCTGATTCCCCGCCTCTGATTCCCCGCCTCTGATTTCCCACCTCTGATTCCCCACTTCTGATTCCCCGCCTCTGATTCCCCGTCTCTGATTCCACGCCACTGATTCCCCGCCTCTGATTCCGCGCCTCTGATTCCCCGCCTCTGATTCCCCGCCTCTGATTCCCTGCCACTGATTCCCTGCCCCTGATTCCCTACCTCTGTTTCCCCATATCTTATTCCCCGCCTCTGATTCCCCAACTCTAATACCCCGCCTCTGATTCCCCAGCTCTGTTTCCCCGCCTCTGATTCCCCGAATCTGATTCCCTGCCTCTGATTCCCCGCCTCTGATTCCAGGCCTCTGATTCCCATCATCTGATTCCGGCCTCTGATTCCCGGCCTCTGATTCCCTGCTTCTGATTCTGATTCCCTGCCTCTGATTCCCCATCTCTGATTCCGCACATCTGATTCATTGCCTCTGATTCCCCACCTCTGATTCCCCATATCTGATTCCCCGCCTCTGTTTCCCCGCCTCTGATTCCCCGCCTCTGTTTCCCAATATCTAAGTCCCCACCTCTGATTCCCCAAATCTGATTCCCCACCTCTGATTCCCCAGCTCTGATTCCCCGCCTCTGATGCCCCGCATCTGATTCCCTCCATCTGATTCCAAGCCTCTGATTCCCTGCCTCTGATTCCCAACCTCTGATTCCCCACCTCTGATTCCCCATATCTGATTCCCCGCCTCTGTTTCCCCGCCTCGGATTCCCCGCCTCAGTTTCCCCATATCTGATTCCTGGCCTCTGATTCCCCGCCTCTGAATCCCCGCCTCTGATTCCCTGCCTCTGATTCCCCATCTCCGATTCCGCACATCTGATTCCCTTCCTCTGATTCCCCGCCTCTGATTCCCCGCCTCTGATTCCCTGCCTCTGATTCCCAACCTCTGATTCCCCACCTCTGATTCCCCATATCTGATTCCCCGCCTCTGTTTCCCCGCCTCTGATTCCCCGCCTCTGATTCCCAACTCTGATTCCCCGCCTCTGATTCCCCAGCTCTGATTCCCCATGTTTGATTCCCTGCCTCTGATTCCCTGCCCTGATTCCCCATCTCTGTTTCACGACCTTTGATTTGCCACCTCTGATTCCACATATCTGATTCCCCGCCTCTGTTTCCCCGACTCTGATTCCCTTCCTCTGATTCCCAACCTCTGATTCCACACCTCTGATTCCCCATATCTGATTCCCGCCTCTATTTCCCCATATCTGAATCCCCGCCTCTGATTCCCCAACTCTGATTCCCCGCCTCTGATTCCCCAGCTCTGTTTCCCCGCCTCTGATTCCCCGTGTCTGATTCCCTGCCTCTGATTCCCCGCCTCTGATTCCCCGCCTCTGATTCCCTGCCACTGATTCCCTGCCCCTGATTCCCCACCTCTGATTCCCCATATCTGATTCCCCGCCTCTGTTTCCCCGCCTCTGATTCACCGCCTCTGATTCGCCATATCTGATTCCCTGCCTCTGATTCCCCAATTCTGATTCCCCGCCTCTGATTCCCCAGCTCTGAATCCCCGCCTCTGATTCCCCGTGTCTGATTCCCTGCCTCTGATTCCCCGCCTTGATTCCCCATCTCTGATTCACAACCTCTGATTCCCCACCTCTGATTCCCTATATTTGATTCCCCGCCTCTGTTTCCCCGCCTCTGATTCCCCGCCTCTGATTCCCCATATCTGATTCCCCGCCTCTGATTGCCCACCTCTGATTCCCCGCCTCTGATTCGCCAGCTCTGATTCCCCGCCTCTGATTCCCCGCATCTGATTCCCTGCCTCTGATTCCCCGCCTCTGATTCCCCATCTCTGATTCACCGCCTTTGATTCGCCACCTCTGATTCCCCATATCTGATTCCCCACCTCTGTTTCCCGGCCTCTGATTCCCCGCCTCTGATTCTCCATATCTCATTCCCCGCCTCTGAATCCCCATTTCTGATTCCCGGACTCTGATTCCCCACCTCTGATTCCCGGCCTCTTATTCCCAGCATCTGATTCCCGGCCTCTGATTCCCGGCCTCTGATTCCCCGTTTCTGATTCTGATTCCCCACCTCTGATTCCCCATATCTGATTCCCCGCCTCTGTTTCCCCGCCTCTGATTCACCGCCTCTGATTCGCCATATCTGATTCCCTGCCTCTGATTCCCCAATTCTGATTCCCCGCCTCTGATTCCCCAGCTCTGAATCCCCGCCTCTGATTCCCCGTGTCTGATTCCCTGCCTCTGATTCCCCGCCTTGATTCCCCATCTCTGATTCACAACCTCTGATTCCCCACCTCTGATTCCCTATATTTGATTCCCCGCCTCTGTTTCCCCGCCTCTGATTCCCCGCCTCTGATTCCCCATATCTGATTCCCCGCCTCTGATTGCCCACCTCTGATTCCCCGCCTCTGATTCGCCAGCTCTGATTCCCCGCCTCTGATTCCCCGCATCTGATTCCCTGCCTCTGATTCCCCGCCTCTGATTCCCCATCTCTGATTCACCGCCTTTGATTCGCCACCTCTGATTCCCCATATCTGATTCCCCACCTCTGTTTCCCGGCCTCTGATTCCCCGCCTCTGATTCTCCATATCTCATTCCCCGCCTCTGAATCCCCATTTCTGATTCCCGGACTCTGATTCCCCACCTCTGATTCCCGGCCTCTTATTCCCAGCATCTGATTCCCGGCCTCTGATTCCCGGCCTCTGATTCCCCGTTTCTGATTCTGATTCCCTGCCTCTGATTCCCCATCTCTGATTCCGCACATCTGATTCCCTGCCTCTGATTCCCCACCTCTGATTCCCCATATCTGATTCCCCGCCTCTGTTTCCCCAGCTCTGATTCCCCGCCTCTGATTCCCCGCATCCGATTCCCCATATCTGATTCCCCGCCTCTGTTTCCCCGCCTCTGATTCCCCAACTCTGATTCCCCGCCTCTGATTCCCCAGCTCTGATTCCCCGCCTCTGATTCCCCGTGTCTAATTCCCTGCCTCTGATTCCCCGCCTCTGATTCCCCGCCTCTGATTCCCTGCCACTGATTCCCTGCCCCTGATTCCCCACCTCTGATTCCCCATATCTGATTCCCCGCCTCTGTTTCCAAGCCTCTGATTCCCCGCCTCTGATTCCCCATATCTGATTCCCTGCCTCTGATTCCCCAACTCTGATTCCCCGCCTCTGATTCCCCAGCTCTGAATCCCCGCCTCTGATTCCCCGTGTCTGATTCCCTGCCTCTGATTCCCCGCCTTGATTCCCCATCTCTGATTCACAACCTCTGATTCCCCACCTCTGATTCCCTATATTTGATTCCCCGCCTCTGTTTCCCCGCCTCTGATTCCCCGCCTCTGATTCCCCATATCTGATTCCCCGCTTCTGATTGCCCACCTCTGATTCCCCGCACCTGATTCGCCAGCTCTGATTCCCCGCCTCTGATTCCCCGCATCTGATTCCCTGCCTCTGATTCCCCGCCTCTGATTCCCCATCACTGATTCACCGCCTTTGATTCGCCACCTCTGATTCCCCATATCTGATTCCCCACCTCTGTTTCCCGGCCTCTGATTCCCCGCCTCTGATTCCCCACCTCTGATTCCCTGCCTCTGATAACCTGCCTCTGATTCCCTGCCTCTGATTCCCGGCCTCTGAGTCCCCACCTCTGATTCCCCGTGTCCGATTCCGCACCCATGTTTCACCACCTCATTTGCTCTGCTTCTGATTTCCCGGCTCAGATTCACCGGCACTGATTCCGCACCTCTGATTCCACGCCTCTCTTTCTGTGTCTCTGATTCCCCGCCTCTGATTCCACGCCTCTGATTACCCGCCTCTGATACCCAGCCTCTCTTTCCCTGCCTCTATTTCCGTGCCTCTTTCTCTGCATCTCGTTTCTCACATCTCATTTCCCCCTTCTGATAATCCGCATCAGATTCCCTGCCACAGATTCCCTACCTCAGATACCCTGCCTCAGATTCCCTGCATCAGATTCCCTTCATCTGATTCCCTGCCTCTGATTCCCCGCGGCTGTTTCCCCGCCTCTGATTCACCACCTCATATTCGCCACCTCAGGTTCCCTGCCTCTGATTCCCTGCCTCTGATTCCCTGCCTCTGATTCCCTGCATCTGATTGATCGCCTCTGATACCCTGCCTCTGATTCCCCGCCTCTGATTCCCCGCCTCTGATTCCCCGCCTCTGATTTCCCACCTCTGATTCCCCACTTCTGATTCCCCGCCTCTGATTCCCCGTCTCTGATTCCACGCCACTGATTCCCCGCCTCTGATTCCGCGCCTCTGATTCCCCGCCTCTGATACCCCGCCTCTGATTCCCCGCCTCTGATTCCCTGCATCTGATTCCCCGCCTCAGATTCCCCGCCTCTGATTCCCCGACTCTGATTCCCCGCCTCTGATTCCCCGCCTCTGATTCCCCGCCTCTGATTCCCCGCCTATGTTTCGCCATATCTAATTCCACGCCTCTGATTCCCCAACTCTGATTCCCCGCCTCTGATTCCCCAGCTCTGATTCCCTGCCTCTGATTCCCCGCATCTGATTCCCTGCCTCTGATTCCCCGCCTCTGATTCCCTGCCTCTGATTCCCAACCTCTGATTCCCCACCTCTGAATCCCCATATCTGATTCGCCGCCTCTGTTTCCCCGCCTCTGATTCCCCGCCTCTGTTTCCCCATATCTGATTCCCCGCCTCTGATTCCCCAACTCTGATTCCCCTCCTCTGATTCGCCAGCTATGATTCCCCGCCTCTGATTCCCTGCATCTGATTCCCTGCATCTGATTCCCCGCCTCTGATTCCCCTTCTCTGATTCTCCACCTCTGATTCCCCACCTCTGATTCAACCATCTCTGATTCCGCTCATCCGATTCCCTGCCTCTGATTCCCCGCCTCTGATTCCCCGCCTCTGATTCCCTGCCTCTGATTCGCAACCTCTAATTCCCCACCTCTGATTCCCCATATCTGATTCCCCGCCTCTGTTTCCCTGCCTCTGATTCCCGGCCTCTGTTTCTCCATATCTGATTCCCCTCCTCTGATTCCCCAACTCTGATTCCCCGCCTCTGATACCCCGCCTCTGATTCCCCATCTCTAATTCATCACATCTGATTCCCCACCTCTGCTTCCCCATCTCTGATTCTCTACCTCTGATTCGCCACCTCTGATTGCCCATATCTGATTCACCACCTCTGTTTCCCCGCCTCTGATTCCCCGCCTCTGATTCCCCATATTTGATTCCCCGCCTCTGATTCCCCATCTCTGATTCCCGGACTCTGATTCCCCAACTCTGATTCCCCGCCTCTGATTCCCCATATTTGATTCCCCTCCTCTGATTTCCCATCTCTGATTCCCGGACTCTGATTCCCCAACTCTGATTTCCCCGCCTCTGATTCCCCAGCTCTGATTTCCCGCCTCTGATTCCCCACCTCTGATACAACATATCTGATTCCCGGCCTCTGTTTCCCCGCCTCTGATTCCCCACCTCTGATACACCATATCTGATTCCCCGCCTCTGATTCCCCACCACTGATTCCCCTCCTCTGATTCGCCAGTTATGATTGCCCGCCTCTGATTCCCCGTTTCTGATTCCCTGCCTCTGATTCCCCGCCTCTGATTCCCCATGTCTGACTCACCACCTCTGATTCCCCACCTCTGATACCCCATCTCTGATTCCGCACATCCGATTCCCTGCCTCTTATTCCCCGCCTCTGATTCCCCGCCTCTGATTGCCTGCCTCTGATTCGCAACCTCTTATTCCCCACCTCTGATTCCCCATATCTGATTCCCCGCCTCTGTTTCCCCGCCTCTGATTGGCACCTCTGATACCCCGCCTCTGATTCCCCATCTCTAATTCATCACATCTGATTCCCCACCTCTGCTTCCCCATCTCCGATTCTCTACCTCTGATTCGCCACCTCTGATTCCCAATATCTGATTCACCGCCTCTGTTTCCCTGCCTCTGATTCCCCGCCTCTGATTCCCCATATCTGATTCCCCGCCTCTGATTCCCCATCTCTGATTCCCGGTCTCTGATTCCCCACCTCTGTTTCCCGGCCTCTGATTCCCAATCCCTGATTCACCGGCTCTGACTCCCAGTGTCTGATTCCCTGCCTCTGATTTCCCGCCTCTGAATCCCCTCCTCTGATTCCCTGCCACTGATTCCCCGCCCCTGATTCCCCACCTCTGATACCCCATATCTGATTCCCCGCCTCTGTTTCCCCGCCTCTGATTCCCCACCTCTGATTCCCCATATCTGATTCCCTGCCTCTTATTCGCCAACTCTGATTCCCCGCCTCTGATTCCCCAGCTCTGATTCCCCGCCTCTGATTCCCCACCTCTGATCCAACATATCTGATTCCCCGCCTCTGTTTCCCCGCCTCTGATTCCCCACCTCTGATTCCCCATATCTGATTCCCCGCCTATGATTCCCCACCTCTGATTCCCCGCCTCTGATTCGCCAGCTATGATTCCCCTCCTCTGGTTCCCCGCATCTGATTCCCCGCCTCTGATTCCCCGTGTCTGACCCTGCCTCTGATTCCACGCCTTTGATTCCCCATCTCTGATTCACCACCTCTGATTCCCCACCTCTGATTCCCCATCTCTGATTCTGCACATCCGATTCCCTGCCTCTGATTCCCCGCCTCTGATTCCCCGCCTCTGATTCCCTGCCTCTGATTCGCAACCTGTTATTCCCCACCTCTGATTCCCCATATCTGATTCCCCGCCTCTGTTTCCCTGCCTCTGATTCCCCGCCTCTGTTTCCCCATATCTGATTCCCCGCCTCTGTTTCACCGCCTCTGATTGGCACCTCTGATACCCCGCCTCTGATTCCCCATCTCTAATTCATCACATCTGATTCCCCACCTCTGCTTCCCCATCTCTGAATCTCTACCTCTGATTCGCAACCTCTGAATCCGAATATCTGATTCACCGCCTCTGTTTCCCCGCTTCTGATTCCCCGCCTCTGATTCCCCATATCTGATTCCCCGCCTCTGATTCCCCATCTCTGATTCCCGGTCTCTGATTCCCCACCTCTGTTTCCCGGCCTCTCATTCCCCATCCCAGATTCACCGCCTCTGATTCCCCGCCTCTGAATCCCCTCCTCTGATTCCCTGCCACTGATTCCCCGCCCCTGATTCCCCACCTCTGATACCCCATATCTGATTCCCCGCCTCTGTTTCCCCGACTCTGATTCCCCACCTCTGATTTCCCATATCTGATTCCACGCCTCTGATTCCCCGCCTCTGATTGGCTGCCTCTGATACCCCGCCTCTGATTCCCCATCTCTAATTCATCACATCTGAGTCCCCACCTCTGCTTCCCCATCTCTGATTCTCAACCTCTGATTCGCCACCTCTGATTCCCCATATCTGATTCACCGCCTCTGTTTCCCCGCCTCTGATTCCCCGCCTCTGATTCCCCATATTTGATTCCCCGCCTCTGATTCCCAATCTCTGATTCACCGCCTCTGATTCCCCGCCTCTGATTCCCCTCCTCTGATACCCCGCCTCTGATTCCCCGCCTCTGATTCCCTGCATCTGATTCCCCGCATCTGATTCCCCGCCTCTGATTCCCCGCCTCTGATTCCCCGCCTCTGATTCCCCGCCTCTGATTCCCCGCCTCTTATTCCCCGCCTATGTTTACCCGCCTCTGTTTACCCGCCTGTTTCCCTGCCTCAGATTCCCTGCCTCAGATTCCCTGCATCAGATTCCCTTACTCTGATTCCCCGCCTCTGATTCCCCACCTCTGATTCCCCCCTCTGATTCCCCGCCTCTGATTCCCCGCCTCTGATTCCCCGCCTCTGATTCCCCGCGTCTGATTCCATGCCTCTCTTTCCCTTCCTCTATTTCCGTGCCTCTTTCTCTGCATCTCGTTTCCCACATCTCATTTCCCCCTTCTGATAACCCGCATCAGATTCCCTGCAACAGATTCCCTGCCTCAGATTCCCTGCCTCAGATTCCCTGCATCAGATTCCCTTCATCTAATTCCCTGCCTCTGATTCCCCGCCTCTGATTCCCCACCTCTGTCCCTGCCTCTGATTCCCTGCCTCTGATTCTCTGCCTCTGATTCCCTGCCCCTGATTCCCTGCCTCTGATTCCCCGCCTCTGATTCCTCGCCTCTGATTCCCCACCTCTGATTCCTCGCCTCTGATTCCCCACCTCTGATTCCCTGCCTCTGATAACCTGCCTCTGATTCCCTGCCTCTGATTCCCTGCCTCTGAGTCCCCACTTCTGATTCCCCGCATCCGATTCCGCACCCATGTTTCACCGCCTCTGATTTCCCGGCTCAGATTCACCCGCTCTGATTCCGCACCTCTGATTCCACGCCTCTCTTTCTGTGTCTCTGATTCCCCACCTCTGATTCCACGCCTCTGATTACCCGCCTAGATACCCTGCCTCTCTTTCCCTGCCTCTATTTCCGTGCCTCTTTCTCTGCATCTCGTTTCCCACATCTCATTTCCCCCTTCTGATAACCCGCATCGGAATCCCTAAAACAGATTCCCTGCCTCAGATTCCCTGCCTCTGATTCCCTGCCTCTGATTTCCTGCATCTGATTGCCCGCCTCTGATTCTCCACCTCTGATTCCCTGCCTCTGATTCCCCGCCTCTGATTCCCCGCCTCTGATTCCCCGCCTCTGATTCCCCACCTCTGATTCCCTGCCTCTGATAACCTGCCTCTGATTCCCTGCCTCTGATTCCTGGCCTCTGAGTCCCCACCTCTGATTCCCCGTGTCCGATTCCGCACCCATGTTTCACCACCTCTGTTGCTCTGCTTCTGATTTCCCGGCTCAGATTCACCGGCACTGATTCCGCACCTCTGATTCCACGCCTCTCTTTCTGTGTCTCTGATTCCCCGCCTCTGATTCCACGCCTCTGATTACCCGCCTCTGATACCCAGCCTCTCTTTCCTGCCTCTATTTCCGTGCCTCTTTCTCTGCATCTCGTTTCCCACATCTCATTTTCCCCTTCTGATAATCCGCATCAGATTCCCTGCCACAGATTCCCTACCTCAGATACCCTGCCTCAGATTCCCTGCATCAGATTCCCTTCATCTGATTCCCTGCCTCTGATTCCCCGCGGCTGTTTCCCCGCCTCTGATTCACCACCTCATATTCGCCACCTCAGGATCCCTGCCTCTGATTCCCTGCCTCTGATTCCCTGCCTCTGATTCCCTGCATCTGATTGATCGCCTCTGATACCCTGCCTCTGATTCCCCGCCTCTGATTCCCCGCCTCTGATTCCCCGCCTCTGATTTCCCACCTCTGATTCCCCACTTCTGATTCCCCGCCTCTGATTCCCCGTCTCTGATTCCACGCCACTGATTCCCCGCCTCTGATTCCGCGCCTCTGATTCCCCGCCTCTGATACCCCGCCTCTGATTCCCCGCCTCTGATTCCCTGCATCTGACTCCCCGCCTCAGATTCCCCGCCTCTGATTCCCCGACTCTGATTCCCCGCCTCTGATTCCCCGCCTCTGATTCCCCGCCTCTGATTCCCCGCCTATGTTTACCCTCCTCTGTTTACCCGCCTGTTTTCCCGCCTCTGATTCCCCATATCTGATTCCCCACCTCTGTTTCCCCATCTCTGATTCCTCGCCTCTGTTTCGCCATATCTAATTCCACGCCTCTGATTCCCCAACTCTGATTCCCCGCCTCTGATTCCCC
The DNA here is from genome assembly GCF_036971445.1 of Narcine bancroftii. Lineage (NCBI taxonomy): Eukaryota > Metazoa > Chordata > Chondrichthyes > Torpediniformes > Narcinidae > Narcine > Narcine bancroftii. Next base: position 268,698,360 of record NC_091470.1, read on the forward strand.
AGCTCTGATTCCCTGCCTCTGATTCCCCGCATCTGATTCCCTGCCTCTGATTCCCCGCCTCTGATTCCCTGCCTCTGATTCCCAACCTCTGATTCCCCACCTCTGAATCCCCATATCTGATTCCCCGCCTCTGTTTCCCCACCTCTGATTCCCCGCCTCTGTTTCCCCATATCTGATTCCCCGCCTCTGATTCCCCAACTCTGATTCCCCTCCTCTGATTCGCCAGCTATGATTCCCCGCCTCTGATTCCCTGCATCTGATTCCCTGCATCTGATTCCCCGCCTCTGATTCCCCTTCTCTGATTCTCCACCTCTGATTCCCCACTTCTGATTCCCCATCTCTGATTCCGCTCATCCGATTCCCTGCCTCTGATTCCCCGCCTCTGATTCCCCGCCTCTGATTCCCTGCCTCTGATTCGCAACCTCTAATTCCCCACCTCTGATTCCCCATATCTGATTCCCCGCCTCTGCTTCCCTGACTCTGATTCCCGGCCTCTGTTTCCCCATATCTGATTCCCCTCCTCTGATTCCCCAACTCTGATTCCCCGCCTCTGATACCCCGCCTCTGATTCCCCATCTCTAATTCATCACATCTGATTCCCCACCTCTGCTTCCCCATCTCTGATTCTCTACCTCTGATTCGCCACCTCTGATTGCCCATATCTGATTCACCGCCTCTGTTTCCCCGCCTCTGATTCCCCGCCTCTGATTCCCCATATTTGATTCCCCGCCTCTGATTCCCCATCTCTGATTCCCGGACTCTGATTCCCCAACTCTGATTCCCCGCCTCTGATTCCCCATATTGGATTCCCCTCCTCTGATTTCCCATCTCTGATTCCCAGACTCTGATTCCCCAACTCTGATTTCCCCGCCTCTGATTCCCCAGCTCTGATTTCCCGCCTCTGATTCCCCACCTCTGATACAACATATCTGATTCCCGGCCTCTGTTTCCCCGCCTCTGATTCCCCACCTCTGATTCACCATATCTGATTCCCCGCCTCTGATTCCCCACCACTGATTCCCCTCCTCTGATTCGCCAGTTATGATTGCCCGCCTCTGATTCCCCGTTTCTGATTCCCTGCCTCTGATTCCCCGCCTCTGATTCCCCATGTCTGACTCACCACCTCTGATTCCCCACCTCTGATACCCCATCTCTGATTCCGCACATCCGATTCGCTGCCTCTTATTCCCCGCCTCTGATTCCCCGCCTCTGATTCCCTGCCTCTGATTCGCAACCTCTTATTCCCCACCTCTGATTCCCCATATCTGATTCCCCGCCTCTGTTTCCCCGCCTCTGATTGGCACCTCTGATACCCCGCCTCTGATTCCCCATCTCTAATTCATCACATCTGATTCCCCACCTCTGCTTCCCCATCTCCGATTCTCTACCTCTGATTCGCCACCTCTGATTCCCAATATCTGATTCACCGCCTCTGTTTCCCTGCCTCTGATTCCCCGCCTCTGATTCCCCATATCTAATTCCCCGCCTCTGATTCCCCATCTCTGATTCCCGGTCTCTGATTCCCCACCTCTGTTTCCCGGCCTCTGATTCCCAATCCCTGATTCACCGCCTCTGACTCCCAGTGTCAGATTCCCTGCCTCTGATTCCCCGCCTCTGAATCCCCTCCTCTGATTCCCTGCCACTGATACCCCGCCCCTGATTCCCCACCACTGATACCCCATATCTGATTCCCCGCCTCTGTTTCCCCGCCTCTGATTCCCCACCTCTGATTCCCCATATCTGATTCCCTGCCTCTGATTCCCCAACTCTGATTCCCCGCCTCTGATTCCCCAGCTCTGATTCCCCGCCTCTGATTCCCCACCTCTGATTCCCCATATCTGATACCCCGCCTATGATTCCCCACCTCTGATTCCCCGCCTCTGATTCGCCAGCTATGATTCCCCTCCTCTGGTTCCCCGCATCTGATTCCCCGCCTCTGATTCCCCGTGTCTGACCCTGCCTCTGATTCCACGCCTTTGATTCCCCATCTCTGATTCACCACCTCTGATTCCCCACCTCTGATTCCCCATCTCTGATTCTGCACATCCGATTCCCTGCCTCTGATTCCCCGCCTCTGATTCCCTGCCTCTGATTCGCAACCTGTTATTCCCCACCTCTGATTCCCCATATCTGATTCCCCGCCTCTGTTTCCCTGCCTCTGATTCCCCGCCTCTGAATTCCCATATCTGATTCCCCGCCTCTGATTCCCCATCTCTGATTCCCGGTCTCTGATTCCCCACCTCTGTTTCCCGGCCTCTCATTCCCCATCCCTGATTCACCGCCTCTGATTCCCAGTGTCTGATTCCCTGCCTCTGATTCCCCGCCTCTGAATCCCCTCCTCTGATTCCCTGCCACTGATTCCCCGCCCCTGATTCCCCACCTCTGATACCCCATATCTGATTCCCCGCCTCTGTTTCCCCGCCTCTGATTACCCACCTCTGATTTCCCATATCTGATTCCACGCCTCTGATTCCCCGCCTCTGATTGGCCGCCTCTGATACCCTGCCTCTGATTCCCCATCTCTAATTCATCACATCTGATTCCCCACCTCTGCTTCCCCATCTCTGATTCTCAACCTCTGATTCGCCACCTCTGATTCCCCATATCTGCTTCACCGCCTCTGTTTCCCCACCTCTGATTCCCCGCCTCTGATTCCCCATATTTGATTCCCCGCCTCTGATTCCCCATCTCTGATTCCCGGACTCTGATTCCCCAACTCTGATTCCCCGCCTCTGATTCCCCAGCTCTGATTTCCCGCCTCTGATTCCCCACCTCTGCTTCCCCATCTCTGATTCTCTACCTCTGATTCGCCACCTCTGATTGCCCATATCTGATTCACCGCCTCTGTTTCCCCGCCTCTGATTCCCCGCCTCTGATTCCCCATATTTGATTCCCCGCCTCTGATTCCCCATCTCTGATTCCCGGACTCTGATTCCAAAAACTCTGATTCCCCGCCTCTGATTCCCCATATTTGATTCCCCTCCTCTGATTTCCCATCTCTGATTTCCGGACTCTGATTCCCCAACTCTGATTTCCCCGCCTCTGATTCCCCAGCTCTGATTTCCCGCCTCTGATTCCCCACCTCTGATACAACATATCTGATTCCCGGCCTCTGTTTCCCCGCCTCTGATTCCCCACCTCTGATTCACCATATCTGATTCCCCGCCTCTGATTCCCCACCACTGATTCCCCTCCTCTGATTCGCCAGTTATGATTGCCCGCCTCTGATTCCCCGTTTCTGATTCCCTGCCTCTGATTCCCCGCCTCTGATTCCCCATCTCTGACTCACCACCTCTGATTCACCACCTCTGATACCCCATCTCTGATTCCGCACATCCGATTCCCTGCCTCTGATTCCCCGCCTCTGATTCCCCGCCTCTGATTGGCACCTCTGATACCCCGCCTCTGATTCCCCATCTCTAATTCATCACATCTGATTCCCCACCTCTGCTTCCCCATCTCCGATTCTCTACCTCTGATTCGCCACATCTGATTCCCAATATCTGATTCACCGCCTCTGTTTCCCTGCCTCTGATTACCCGCCTCTGATTCCCCATATCTGATTCCCCGCCTCTGATTCCCCATCTCTGATTCCCGGTCTCTGATTCCCCACCTCTGTTTCCCGGCCTCTGATTCCCAATCCCTGATTCACCGCCTCTGACTCCGTGTCTGATTCCCTGCCTCTGATTCCCCGCCTCTGAATCCCTTCCTCTGATTCCCTGCCACTGATTCCCCGCCCCTGATTCCCCACCTCTGATACCCCATATCTGATTCACCGCCTCTGTTTCCCCGCCTCTGATTCCCCACCTCTGATTCCCCATATCTGATTCCCTGCCTCTGATTCCCCAACTCTGATTCCCCGCCTCTGATTCCCCAGCTCTGATTCCCCGCCTCTGATTCCCCACCTCTGATCCAACATATCTGATTCCCCGCCTCTGTTTCCCCGCCTCTGATTCCCCACCTCTGATTCCCCATATCTGATTCCCCGCCTATGATTCCCCACCTCTGATTCCCCGCCTCTGATTCGCCAGCTATGATTCCCCTCCTCTGGTTCCCCGCATCTGATTCCCCGCCTCTGATTCCCCGTGTCTGACCCTGCCTCTGATTCCACGCCTTTGATTCCCCATCTCTGATTCACCACCTCTGATTCCCCACCTCTGATTCCCCATCTCTGATTCTGCACATCCGATTCCCTGCCTCTGATTCCCCGCCTCTGATTCCCCGCCTCTTATTCCCTGCCTCTGATTCGCAACCTGTTATTCCCCACCTCTGATTCCCCATATCTGATTCCCCGCCTCTGTTTCCCTGCCTCTGATTCCCCGCCTCTGTTTCCCCATATCTGATTCCCCGCCTCTGTTTCACCGCCTCTGATTGGCACCTCTGATACCCCGCCTCTGATTCCCCATCTCTAATTCATCACATCTTATTCCCCACCTCTGCTTCCCCATCTCTGATTCTCTACCTCTGATTCGCAACCTCTGATTCCGAATATCTGATTCACCGCCTCTGTTTCCCCGCTTCTGATTCCCCGCCTCTGATTCCCCATATCTGATTCCCCGCCTCTGATTCACCATCTCTGATTCCCGGTCTCTGATTCCCCACCTCTGTTTCCCGGCCTCTCATTCCCCATCCCTGATTCACCGCCTCTGATTCCCAGTGTCTGATTCCCTGCCTCTGAATCCCCGCCTCTGAATCCCCTCCTCTGATTCCCTGCCACTGATTCCCCGCCCCTGATTCCCCACCTCTGATACCCCATATCTGATTCCCCGCCTCTGTTTCCCCGCCTCTGATTCACCACCTCTGATTTCCCATATCTGATTCCACGCCTCTGATTCCCCGCCTCTGATTGGCCGCCTCTGATACCCCGCCTCTGATTCCCCATCTCTAATTCATCACATCTGAGTCCCCACCTCTGCTTCCCCATCTCTGATTCTCAACCTCTGATTCGCCACCTCTGATTCCCCATATCTGATTCACCGCCTCTGTTTCCCCGCCTCTGATTCCCCGCCTCTGATTCCCCATATTTGATTTCCCGCCTCTGATTCCCCATCTCTGATTCCCGCACTCTGATTCCCCAACTCTGATTCCCCGCCTCTGATTCCCCAGCTCAGATTTCCCGCCTCTGATTCCCCACCTCTGATACAACATATCTGATTCCCGGCCTCTGTTTCTCCGCCTCTGATTCCCCACCTCTGATTCCCCATATCTGATTCCCCGCCTCTGATTCCCCACCTCTGATTCCCCTCCTCTGATTCGCCAGCTAAGATTCCCCGCCTCTGATTTCCCGTGTCTGATTCCCTGCCTCTGATTCCCCGCCTCTGATTCCCCATCTCTGATTCACCACATCTGATTCCCCACCTCTGATTCCCCATCTCTGATTCCGCACATCCGATTCCCTGCCTCTGATTCCCCGCCTCTGATTCCCCGCCTCTGATTCCCTGCCTCTGATTCGCAACCTCTAATTCCCCACCTCTGATTCGCCATATCTGATTCCCCGCCTCTGATTTGCCAGCTATCATTCCCATCCTCTGGCTCCCCGCATCTGATTCCCTGCCTCTGATTCCCCCCCTCTGATTCCCCATCTCTGATTCACCACCTCTGATTCCCCGCCTCTGTTTCCCCGCCTCTGATTGGCACCTCTGATACCCCGCCTCTGATTCCCCATCTCTAATTCATCACATTTGATTCCCCACCTCTGCTTCCCCATCTCTGATTCTCTACCTCTGATTCGCCCCTCTGATTCCCAATATCTGATTCACCGCCTCTGTTTCCCCGCCTCTGATTCCCCGCCTCTGATTCCCCATATCTGATTCCCCGCCTCTGAATCCCCATCTCTGATTCCCGGTCTCTGATTCCCCACCTCTGTTTCCCGGCCTCTGATTCCCCATCCCTGATTCACCGCCTCTGATTCCCAGTGTCTGATTCCCTGCCTCTGATTCCCCGCCTCTGAATCCCCTCCTCTGATTCCCTGCCACTGATTCCCCGCCCCTGATTCCCCACCTCTGATACCCCATATCTGATTCCCCGCCTCTGTTTCCCCACCTCTGATTCCCCACCTCTGATTCCCCATATCTGATTCCCTGCCTCTGATTCCCCAACTCTGATTCCCCGCCTCTGATTCCCCAGCTATGATTCCCCACCTCTGATTCCCCACCTCTGATCCAACATATCTGATTCCCCGCCTCTGTTTCCCCGCCTCTGAATCCCCACCTCTGATTCCCCATATCTGATTCCCCGCCTCTGATACCCACCTCTGATTCCCCGCCTCTGATTTGCCAGCTATGATTCCCATCCTCTGGTTCCCCGCATCTGATTCCCTGCCTCTGATTCCCCCCCTCTGATTCCCCATCTCTGATTCACCACCTCTGATTCCCCGCGTCTGATTCCCCGCCTCTGATTCCCCATCTCTGATTCCCCATCTCTGATTCCCCAATTCTGATTCCCCGCCTCTGATTCCCCAGCTCTGATTCCCCACCTCTGATTCCCAACCTCTGATCCAACATATCTGATTCCCCGCCTCTGTTTCCCCGCCTCTGAATCCCCACCTCTGATTCCCCATATCTGATTCCCCGCCTCTGATTCCCCACCTCTGATTCCCCGCCTCTGATTTGCCAGCTATGATTCCCATCCTCTGGTTCCCCGCATCTGATTCCCTGCCTCTGTTTCCCCGCCTCTGATGCCCCACCTCTGATTCACCATATCTGATTCCCTGCCTCTGATTCCCCACCACTGATTCCCCTCCTCTGATTCGCCAGTTATGATTGCCCGCCTCTGATTCCCCGTTTCTGATTCCCTGCCTCTGATTCCCCGCCTCTGATTCCCCATCTCTGACTCACCACCTCTGATTCACCACCTCTGATACCCCATCTCTGATTCCGCACATCCGATTCCCTGCCTCTGATTCCCCGCCTCTGATTCCCCGCCTCTGATTCCCTGCCTCTGATTCGCAACCTCTTATTCCCCACCTCTGATTCCCCATATCTGATTCCCCGCCTCTGTTTCCCCGCCTCTGATTGGCACCTCTGATACCCCGCCTCTGATTCCCCATCTCTAATTCATCACATCTGATTCCCCACCTCTGCTTCCCCATCTCCGATTCTCTACCTCTGATTCGCCACCTCTGATTCCCAATATCTGATTCACCGCCTCTGTTTCCCTGCCTCTGATTCCCCGCCTCTGATTCCCCATATCTGATTCCCCGCCTCTGATTCCCCATCTCTGATTCCCGGTCTCTGATTCCCCACCTCTGTTTCCCGGCCTCTGATTCCCAATCCCTGATTCACCGCCTCTGACTCCCAGTGTCTGATTCCCTGCCTCTGATTCCCCGCCTCTGAATCCCCTCCTCTGATTCCCTGCCACTGATTCCCCGCCCCTGATTCCCCACCTCTGATACCCCATATCTGATTCCGCGCCTCTGTTTCCCCGCCTCTGATTCCCCACCTCTGATTCCCCATATCTGATTCCCTGCCTCTGATTCCCCAACTCTGATTCCCTGCCTCTGATTCCCCAGCTCTGATTCCCCGCCTCTGATTCCCCACCTCTGATCCAACATATCTGATTCCCCGCCTCTGTTTCCCCGCCTCTGATTCCCCACCTCTGATTCCCCATATCTGATTCCCCGCCTATGATTCCCCACCTCTGATTCCCCGCTTCTGATTCGCCAGCTATGATTCCCCTCCTCTGGTTCCCCGCATCTGATTCCCCACCTCTGATTCCCCGTGTCTGACCCTGCCTCTGATTCCACGCCTTTGATTCCCCATCTCAGATTCACCACCTCTGATTCCCCACCTCTGATTCCCCATCTCTGATTCTGCACATCCGATTCCCTGCCTCTGATTCCCCGCCTCTGATTCCCCGCCTCTGATTCCCTGCCTCTGATTCGCAATCTGTTATTCCCCACCTCTGATTCCCCATATCTGATTCCCCGCCTCTGTTTCCCTGCCTCTGATTCCCCGCCTCTGTTTCCCCATATCTGATTCCCCGCCTCTGTTTCACCGCCTCTGATAGGCACCTCTGATACCCCGCCTCTGATTCCCCATCTCTGATTCTCTACCTCTGATTCGCAACCTCTGATTCCGAATATCTGATTCACCGCCTCTGTTTCCCCGCTTCTGATTCCCTGCCTCTGATTCCCCATATCTGATTCCCCGCCTCTGATTCCCCATCTCTGATTCCCGGTCTCTGATTCCCCACCTCTGTTTCCCGGCCTCTCATTCCCCATCCCTGATTCACCGCCTCTGATTCCCAGTGTCTGATTCCCTGCCTCTGATTCCCCGCCTCTGAATCCCCTCCTCTGATTCCCTGCCACTGATTCCCCGCCCCTGATTCCCCACCTCTGATACCCCATATCTGATTCCCCGCCTCTGTTTCCCCGCCTCTGATTCCCCACCTCTGATTCCCCATATCTGATTCCCCGCCTCTGTTTCCCTGCCTCTGATTCCCGGCCTCTGTTTCCCAATATCTGATTCCCCTCCTCTGATTCCCCAACTCTGATTTCCCATATCTGATTCCACGCCTCTGATTCCCCGCCTCTGAATGGCCGCCTCTGATACCCTGCCTCTGATTCCCCATCTCTAATTCATCACATCTGATTCCCCACCTCTGCTTCCCCATCTCTGATTCACAACCTCTGATTCGCCACCTCTGATTCCCCATATCTGATTCACCACCTCTGTTTCCCCGCCTCTGATTCCCCGCCTCTGATTCCCCATATTTGATTCCCCGCCTCTGATTCCCCATCTCTGATTCCCGGACTCTGATTCCCCAACTCTGATTCCCCGCCTCTGATTCCCCAGCTCTGATTTCCCGCCTCTGATTCCCCACCTCTGCTTCCCCATCTCTGATTCTCTACCTCTGATTCGCCACCTCTGATTGCCCATATCTGATTCACCGCCTCTGTTTCCCCGCCTCTGATTCCCCGCCTCTGATTCCCCATATTTGATTCCCCGCCTCTGATTCCCCATCTCTGATTCCCGGACTCTGATTCCAAAAACTCTGATTCCCCGCCTCTGATTCCCCATATTTGATTCCCCTCCTCTGATTTCCCATCTCTGATTCCCGGACTCTGATTCCCCAACTCTGATTTCCCCGCCTCTGATTCCCCAGCTCTGATTTCCCGCCTCTGATTCCCCACCTCTGATACAACATATCTGATTCCCGGCCTCTGTTTCCCCGCCTCTGATTCCCCACCTCTGATTCACCATATCTGATTCCCCGCCTCTGATTCCCCACCACGGATTCCCCTCCTCTGATTCGCCAGTTATGATTGCCCGCCTCTGATTCCCCGTTTCTGATTCCCTGCCTCTGATTCCCCGCCTCTGATTCCCCATCTCTGACTCACCACCTCTGATTCACCACCTCTGATACCCCATCTCTGATTCCGCACATCCGATTCCCTGCCTCTGATTCCCTGCCTCTGATTCCCCGCCTCTGATTCCCTGCCTCTGATTCGCAACCTCTTATTCCCCACCTCTGATTCCCCGCCTCTGATTCCCCGCCTCTGTTTCCCCGCCTCTGATTGGCACCTCTGATACCCCGCCTCTGATTCCCCATCTCTAATTCATCACATCTGATTCCCCACCTCTGCTTCCCCATCTCCGATTCTCTACCTCTGATTCGCCACATCTGATTCCCAATATCTGATTCACTGCCTCTGTTTCCCTGCCTCTGATTCCCCGCCTCTGATTCCCCATATCTGATTCCCCGCCTCTGATTCCCCATCTCTGATTCCCTGTCCCTGATTCCCCACCTCTGTTTCCCGGCCTCTGATTCCCAATCCCTGATTCACCGCCTCTGACTCCCAGTGTCTGATTCCCTGCCTCTGATTCCCCACCTCTGAATCCCCTCCTCTGATTCCCTGCCACTGATTCCCCGCCCCTGATTCCCCACCTCTGATACCCCATATCTGATTCACCGCCTCTGTTTCCCCGCCTCTGATTCCCCACCTCTGATTCCCCATATCTGATTCCCTGCCTCTGATTCCCCAACTCTGATTCCCCGCCTCTGATTCCCCAGCTCTGATTCCCCGCCTCTGATTCCCCACCTCTGATCCAACATATCTGATTCCCCGCCTCTGTTTCCCCGCCTCTGATTCCCCACCTCTGATTCCCCATATCTGATTCCCCGCCTATGATTCCCCACCTCTGATTCCCCGCCTCTGATTCGCCAGCTATGATTCCCCTCCTCTGGTTCCCCGCATCTGATTCCCCGCCTCTGATTCCCCGTGTCTGACCCTGCCTCTGATTCCACGCCTTTGATTCCCCATCTCTGATTCACCACCTCTGATTCCCCACCTCTGATTCCCCATCTCTGATTCTGCAGATCCGATTCCCTGCCTCTGATTCCCCGCCTCTGATTCCCCGCCTCTGATTCCCTGCCTCTGATTCGCAACCTGTTATTCCCCACCTCTGATTCCCCATATCTGATTCCCCGCCTCTGTTTCCCTGCCTCTGATTCCCCGCCTCTGTTTCCCCATATCTGATTCCCCGCCTCTGTTTCACCGCCTCTGATTGGCACCTCTGATTCCCCGCGTCTGATTCCCCGCCTCTGATTCCCCATCTCTGATTCCCCATCTCTAATTCATCACATTTGATTCCCCACCTCTGCTTCCCCATCTCTGATTCTCTAACTCTGATTCGCCACCTCTGATTCCCAATATCTGATTCACCGCCTCTGTTTCCCCGCCTCTGATTCCCCGCCTCTGATTCCCCATATCTGATTCCCCGCCTCTGAATCCCCATCTCTGATTCCCGGTCTCTGATTCCCCACCTCTGTTTCCCGGCCTCTGATTCCCCATCCCTGATTCACCGCCTCTGATTCCCAGTGTCTGATTCCCTGCCTCTGATTCCCCGCCTCTGAATCCCCTCCTCTGATTCCCTGCCACTGATTCCCTGCCCCTGATTCCCCACCTCTGATACCCCATATCTGATTCCCCTCCTCTGTTTCCCCGCCTCTGATTCCCCACCTCTGATTCCCCATATCTGATTCCCTTCCTCTGATTCCCCAACTCTGATTCCCCGCCTCTGATTCCCCAGCTATGATTCCCCACCTCTGATTCCCCACCTCTGATGCAACATAACTGATTCCCCGCCTCTGTTTCCCCGCCTCTGAATCCCCACCTCTGATTCCCAATATCTGATTCCCCGCCTCTGATACCCACCTCTGATTCCCCGCCTCTGATTTGCCAGCTATGATTCCCATCCTCTGGTTCCCCGCATCTGATTCCCTGCCTCTGATTCCCCACCTCTGCTTCCCCATCTCTGATTCTCTACCTCTGATTCGCCACCTCTGATTGCCCATATCTGATTCACCGCCTCTGTTTCCCCGCCTCTGATTCCCCGCCTCTGATTCCCCATATTTGATTCCCCGCCTCTGATTCCCCATCTCTGATTCCCGGACTCTGATTCCAAAAACTCTGATTCCCCGCCTCTGATTCCCCATATTTGATTCCCCTCCTCTGATTTCCCATCTCTGATTCCCGGACTCTGATTCCCCAACTCTGATTTCCCCGCCTCTGATTCCCCAGCTCTGATTTCCCGCCTCTGATTCCCCACCTCTGATACAACATATCTGATTCCCGGCCTCTGTTTCCCCGCCTCTGATTCCCCACCTCTGATTCACCATATCTGATTCCCCGCCTCTGATTCCCCACCACGGATTCCCCTCCTCTGATTCGCCAGTTATGATTGCCCGCCTCTGATTCCCCGTTTCTGATTCCCTGCCTCTGATTCCCCGCCTCTGATTCCCCATCTCTGACTCACCACCTCTGATTCACCACCTCTGATACCCCATCTCTGATTCCGCACATCCGATTCCCTGCCTCTGATTCCCTGCCTCTGATTCCCCGCCTCTGATTCCCTGCCTCTGATTCGCAACCTCTTATTCCCCACCTCTGATTCCCCGCCTCTGATTCCCCGCCTCTGTTTCCCCGCCTCTGATTGGCACCTCTGATACCCCGCCTCTGATTCCCCATCTCTAATTCATCACATCTGATTCCCCACCTCTGCTTCCCCATCTCCGATTCTCTACCTCTGATTCGCCACATCTGATTCCCAATATCTGATTCACTGCCTCTGTTTCCCTGCCTCTGATTCCCCGCCTCTGATTCCCCATATCTGATTCCCCGCCTCTGATTCCCCATCTCTGATTCCCTGTCCCTGATTCCCCACCTCTGTTTCCCGGCCTCTGATTCCCAATCCCTGATTCACCGCCTCTGACTCCCAGTGTCTGATTCCCTGCCTCTGATTCCCCACCTCTGAATCCCCTCCTCTGATTCCCTGCCACTGATTCCCCGCCCCTGATTCCCCACCTCTGATACCCCATATCTGATTCACCGCCTCTGTTTCCCCGCCTCTGATTCCCCACCTCTGATTCCCCATATCTGATTCCCTGCCTCTGATTCCCCAACTCTGATTCCCCGCCTCTGATTCCCCAGCTCTGATTCTCCGCCTCTGATTCCCCACCTCTGATCCAACATATCTGATTCCCCGCCTCTGTTTCCCCGCCTCTGATTCCCCACCTCTGATTCCCCATATCTGATTCCCCGCCTATGATTCCCCACCTCTGATTCCCCGCCTCTGATTCGCCAGCTATGATTCCCCTCCTCTGGTTCCCCGCATCTGATTCCCCGCCTCTGATTCCCCGTGTCTGACCCTGCCTCTGATTCCACGCCTTTGATTCCCCATCTCTGATTCACCACCTCTGATTCCCCACCTCTGATTCCCCATCTCTGATTCTGCAGATCCGATTCCCTGCCTCTGATTCCCCGCCTCTGATTCCCCGCCTCTGATTCCCTGCCTCTGATTCGCAACCTGTTATTCCCCACCTCTGATTCCCCATATCTGATTCCCCGCCTCTGTTTCCCTGCCTCTGATTCCCCGCCTCTGTTTCCCCATATCTGATTCCCCGCCTCTGTTTCACCGCCTCTGATTGGCACCTCTGATTCCCCGCGTCTGATTCCCCGCCTCTGATTCCCCATCTCTGATTCCCCATCTCTAATTCATCACATTTGATTCCCCACCTCTGCTTCCCCATCTCTGATTCTCTAACTCTGATTCGCCACCTCTGATTCCCAATATCTGATTCACCGCCTCTGTTTCCCCGCCTCTGATTCCCCGCCTCTGATTCCCCATATCTGATTCCCCGCCTCTGAATCCCCATCTCTGATTCCCGGTCTCTGATTCCCCACCTCTGTTTCCCGGCCTCTGATTCCCCATCCCTGATTCACCGCCTCTGATTCCCAGTGTCTGATTCCCTGCCTCTGATTCCCCGCCTCTGAATCCCCTCCTCTGATTCCCTGCCACTGATTCCCCGCCCCTGATTCCCCACCTCTGATACCCCATATCTGATTCCCCTCCTCTGTTTCCCCGCCTCTGATTCCCCACCTCTGATTCCCCATATCTGATTCCCTTCCTCTGATTCCCCAACTCTGATTCCCCGCCTCTGATTCCCCAGCTATGATTCCCCACCTCTGATTCCCCACCTCTGATGCAACATAACTGATTCCCCGCCTCTGTTTCCCCGCCTCTGAATCCCCACCTCTGATTCCCAATATCTGATTCCCCGCCTCTGATACCCACCTCTGATTCCCCGCCTCTGATTTGCCAGCTATGATTCCCATCCTCTGGTTCCCCGCATCTGATTCCCTGCCTCTGATTCCCCCCCTCTGATTCCCCATCTCTGATTCACCACCTCTGATACCCCGCCTCTGATTCCCCGCCTCTGATTCCCTGCCTCTGATTCGCAACCTCTTATTCCCCACCTCTGATTCCCCGCCTCTGATTCCCCGCCTCTGTTTCCCCGCCTCTGATTGGCACCTCTGATACCCCGCCTCTGATTCCCCATCTCTGATTCGCCACATCTGATTCCCAATATCTGATTCACCGCCTCTGTTTCCCTGCCTCTGATTCCCCGCCTCTGATTCCCCATATCTGATTCACCGCCTCTGATTCCCCATCTCTGATTCCCGGTCTCTGATTCCCCACCTCTGTTTCCCGGCCTCTGATTCCCAATCCCTGATTCACCGCCTCTGACTCCCAGTGTCTGATTCCCTGCCTCTGATTCCCCGCCTCTGAATCCCCTCCTCTGATTCCCTGCCACTGATTCCCCGCCCCTGATTCCCCACCTCTGATACCCCATATCTGATTCACCGCCTCTGTTTCCCCGCCTCTGATTCCCCACCTCTGATTCCCCATATCTGATTCCCTGCCTCTGATTCCCCAACTCTGATTCCCCGCCTCAGATTCCCCAGCTATGATTCCCCTCCTCTGGTTCCCCACCTCTGATTCCCCGCCTCTGATTCCCCGTGTCTGACCCTGCCTCTGATTCCACGCCTTTGATTCCCCATCTCTGATTCACCACCTCTGATTCCCCACCTCTGATTCCCCATCTCTGATTCTGCACATCCGATTCCCTGCCTCTGATTCCCCGCCTCTGATTCCCCATCACTGATTCTGCACATCCGATTCCCTGCCTCTGATTCCCCGCCTCTGTTTCCCTGCCTCTGATTCCCCGCCTCTGTTTCCCCATATCTGATTCCCCGCCTCTGTTTCACCGCCTCTGATTGGCACCTCTGATACCCCGCCTCTGATTCCCCATCTCTAATTCATCACATCTGATTCCCCACCTCTGCTTCCCCATCTCTGATTCTCTACATCTGATTCGCAACCTCTGATTCCGAATATCTGATTCACCGCCTCTGTTTCCCCGCTTCTGATTCCCCGCCTCTGATTCCCCATATCTGATTCCCCGCCTCTGATTCCCCATCTCTGATTCCCGGTCTCTGATTCCCCACCTCTGTTTCCCGGCCTCTCATTCCCCATCCCTGATTCACCGCCTCTGATTCCCAGTGTCTGATTCCCTGCCTCTGATTCCCCGCCTTTGAATCCCCTCCTCTGATTCCATGCCACTGATTCCCCGCCCCTGATTCCCCACCTCTGATACCCCATATCTGATTCCCCACCTCTGTTTCCCCGCCTCTGATTCCCCACCTCTGATTTCCCATATCTGATTCCACGCCTCTGATTCCCCGCCTCTGATTGGCCGCCTCTGATACCCCGCCTCTGATTCCCCATCTCTAATTCATCACATCTGAGTCCCCACCTCTGCTTCCCCATCTCTGATTCTCAACCTCTGATTCGCCACCTCTGATTCCCCATATCTGATTCACCGCCTCTGTTTCCCCGCCTCTGATTCCCCGCCTCTGATTCCCCATATTTGATTCCCCGCCTCTGATTCCCCATCTCTGATTCCCGGACTCTGATTCCCCAACTCTGATTCCCCGCCTCTGATTCCCCAGCTCTGATTTCCCGCCTCTGATTCCCCACCTCTGATACAACATATCTGATTCCCGGCCTCTGTTTCTCCGCCTCTGATTCCCCACCTCTGATTCCCCATATCTGATTCCCCGCCTCTGATTCCCCACATCTGATTCCCCTCCTCTGATTCGCCAGCTAAGATTCCCCGCCACTGATTCCCCGTGTCTGATTCCCTGCCTCTGATTCCCCGCCTCTGATTCCCCATCTCTGATTCACCACATCTGATTCCCCACCTCTGATTCCCCATCTCTGATTCCGCACATCCGATTCCCTGCCTCTGATTCCCCGCCTCTGATTCCCCGCCTCTGATTCCCTGCCTCTGATTCGCAACCTCTAATTCCCCACCTCTGATTCGCCATATCTGATTCCCCGCCTCTGATTTGCCAGCTATCATTCCCATCCTCTGGTTCCCCGCATCTGATTCCCTGCCTCTGATTCCCCCCCTCTGATTCCCCATCTCTGATTCACCACCTCTGATTCCCCGCCTCTGTTTCCCCGCCTCTGATTGGCACCTCTGATACCCAGCCTCTGATTCCCCATCTCTAATTCATCACATTTGATTCCCCACCTCTGCTTCCCCATCTCTGATTCTCTACCTCTGATTCGCCACCTCTGATTCCCAATATCTGATTCACCGCCTCTGTTTCCCCGCCTCTGATTCCCCGCCTCTGATTCCCCATATCTGATTCCCCGCCTCTGAATCCCCATCTCTGATTCCCGGTCTCTGATTCCCCACCTCTGTTTCCCGGCCTCTGATTCCCCATCCCTGATTCACCGCCTCTGATTCCCAGTGTCTGATTCCCTGCCTCTGATTCCCCGCCTCTGAATCCCCTCCTCTGATTCCCTGCCACTGAATCCCCGCCCCTGATTCCCCACCTCTGATACCCCATATCTGATTCCCCTCCTCTGTTTCCCCGCCTCTGATTCCCCACCTCTGATTCCCCATATCTGATTCCCTTCCTCTGATTCCCCAACTCTGATTCCCCGCCTCTGATTCCCCAGCTATGATTCCCCACCTCTGATTCCCCACCTCTGATGCAACATATCTGATTCCCCGCCTCTGTTTCCCCGCCTCTGAATCCCCACCTCTGATTCCCAATATCTGATTCCCCGCCTCTGATACCCACCTCTGATTCCCCGCCTCTGATTTGCCAGCTATGATTCCCATCCTCTGGTTCCCCGCATCTGATTCCCTGCCTCTGATTCCCCCCCTCTGATTCCCCATCTCTGATTTACCACCTCTGATTCCCCGCGTCTGATTCCCCGCCTCTGATTCCCCATCTCTGATTCCCCATCTCTGATTCCCCAATTCTGATTCCCCGCCTCTGATTCCCCAGCTCTGATTCCCCAGCTCTGATTCCCCACCTCTGATCCAACATATCTGATTCCCCGCCTCTGTTTCCCCGCCTCTGAATCCCCACCTCTGATTCCCCATATCTGATTCCCCGCCTTTGATTCCCCACCTCTGATTCCCCGCCTCTGATTTGCCAGCTATGATTCCCATCCTCTGGTTCCCCGCATCTGATTCCCTGCCTCTGTTTCCCCGCCTCTGATTCCCCACCTCTGATTCACCATATCTGATTCCCCGCCTCTGATTCCCCACCACTGATTCCCCTCCTCTGATTCGCCAGTTATGATTGCCCGCCTCTGATTCCCCGTTTCTGATTCCCTGCCTCTGATTCCCCGCCTCTGATTCCCCATCTCTGATTCACCACCTCTGATTCGCAACCTCTTATTCCCCACCTCTGATTCCCCATATCTGATTCCCCGCCTCTGTTTCCCCGCCTCTGATTGGCACCTCTGATACCCCGCCTCTGATTCCCCATCTCTAATTCATCACATCTGATTCCCCACCTCTGCTTCCCCATCTCCGATTCTCTACCTCTGATTCGCCACCTCTGATTCCCAATATCTGATTCACCGCCTCTGTTTCCCTGCCTCTGATTCCCCGCCTCTGATTCCCCATATCTGATTCCCTGCCTCTGATTCCCCATCTCTGATTCCCGGTCTCTGATTCCCCTCCTCTGTTTCCCGGCCTCTGATTCCCAATCCCTGATTCACCGCCTCTGACTCCCAGTGTCTGATTCCCTGCCTCTGATTCCCCGCCTCTGAATCCCCTCCTCTGATTCCCTGCCACTGATTCCCCGCCCCTGATTCCCCACCTCTGATACCCCATATCTGATTCCCCGCCTCTGTTTCCCCGCCTCTGATTCCCCACCTCTGATACCCCATATCTGATTCCCTGCCTCTGATTCCCCAACTCTGATTCCCCGCCTCTGATTCCCCAGCTCTGATTCCCCGCCTCTGATTCCCCACCTCTGATCCAACATATCTGTTTCCCCGCCTCTGTTTCCCCGCCTCTGATTCCCCACCTCTGATTCCCCATATCTGATTCCCCGCCTATGATTCCCCACCTCTGATTCCCCGCCTCTGATTCGCCAGCTATGATTCCCCTCCTCTGGTTCCCCGCATCTGATTCCCCGCCTCTGATTCCCCGTGTCTGACCCTGCCTCTGATTCCACGCCTTTGATTCCCCATCTCTGATTCACCACCTCTGATTCCCCACCTCTGATTCCCCATCTCTGATTCTGCACATCCGATTCCCTGCCTCTGATTCCCCGCCTCTGATTCCCCGCCTCTGATTCCCTGCCTCTGATTTGCAACCTGTTATTCCCCACCTCTGATTCACCATATCTGATTCCCCGCCTCTGTTTCCCTGCCTCTGATTCCCCGCCTCTGTTTCCCCATATCTGATTCCCCGCCTCTGTTTCACCGCCTCTGATTTGCACCTCTGATACCCCGCCTCTGATTCCCCATCTCTAATTCATCACATCTGATTCCCACCTCTGCTTCCCCATCTCTGATTCTCTACCTCAGATTCGCAACCTCTGATTGCGAATATCTGATTCACCGCCTCTGTTTCCCATCTTCTGATTCCCCGCCTCTGATTCCCCATATCTGATTCCCCGCCTCTGATTCCCCATCTCTGATTCCCGGTCTCTGATTCCCCACCTCTGTTTCCCGGCCTCTCATTCCCCATCCCTGATTCACCGATCTGATTCCCAGTGTCTGATTCCCTGCCTCTGATTCCCCGCCTCTGAATCCCCTCCTCTGATTCCCTGCCACTGATTCCCCGCCCCTGATTCCCCACCTCTGATACCCCATATCTGATTCCCCGCCTCTGTTTCCCCGCCTCTGATTCCCCACCTCTGATTTCCCATATCTGATTCCACGCCTCTGATTCCCCGCCTCTGATTGGCCGCCTCTGATACCCCGCCTCTGATTCCCCATCTCTAATTCATCACATCTGAGTCCCCACCTCTGCTTCCCCATCTCTGATTCTCAACCTCTGATTCGCCACCTGTGATTCCCCATATCTGATTCACCGCCTCTGATTCCCCGCCTCTGATTCCCCGCCTCTGATTCCCCATATTTGATTCCCCGCCTCTGATTCCCCATCTCTGATTCCCGGACTCTGATTCCCCAACTCTGATTCCCCGCCTCTGATTCCCCAGCTCTGATTTCCCGCCTCTGATTCCCCACCTCTGATACAACATATCTTATTCCCGGCCTCTGTTTCTCCGCCTCTGATTCCCCACCTCTGATTCCCCATATCTGATTCCCCGCCTCTGATTCCCCACCTCTGATTCCCCAATTCTGATTCCCCGCCTCTGATTCCCCAGCTCTAATTCCCCACCTCTGATTCCCCACCTCTGATCCAACATATCTGATTCCCCGCCTCTGTTTCCCCGCCTCTGATTCCCCACCTCTGATTCCCCATATCTGATTCCCTTCCTCTGATTCCCCAACTCTGATTCCCCGCCTCTGATTCCCCAGCTATGATTCCCATCCTCTGGTTCCCCGCATCTGATTCCCTGCCTCTGTTTCCCCGCCTCTGATTCCCCACCTCTGATTCACCATATCTGATTCCCCACCTCTGATTCCCCACCACTGATTCCCCTCCTCTGATTCGCCAGTTATGATTGCCCGCCTCTGATTCCCCGTTTCTGATTCCCTGCCTCTGATTCCCCGCCTCTGATTCCCCATCTCTGATTCACCACCTCTGATTCACCACCTCTGATACCCCATCTCTGATTCCGCACATCCGATTCCCTGCCTCTGATTCCCCGCCTCTGATTCCCCGCCTCTGATTCCCTGCCTCTGATTCGCAACCTCTTATTCCCCACCTCTGATTCCCCATATCTGATTCCCCGCCTCTGTTTCCCCGCCTCTGATTGGCACCTCTGATACCCCGCCTCTGATTCCCCATCTCTAATTCATCACATCTGATTCCCCACCTCTGCTTCCCCATCTCCGATTCTCTACCTCTGATTCGCCACCTCTGATTCCCAATATCTGATTCACCGCCTCTGTTTCCCTGCCTCTGATTCCCCGCCTCTGATTCCCCATATCTGATTCCCCGCCTCTGATTCCCCATCTCTGATTCCCGGTCTCTGATTCCCCACCTCTGTTTCCCGGCCTCTGATTCCCAATCCCTGATTCACTGCCTCTGACTCCCAGTGTCTGATTCCCTGCCTCTGATTCCCCGCCTCTGAATCCCCTCCTCTGATTCCCTGCCACTGATTCCCCGCCCCTGATTCCCCACCTCTGATACCCCATATCGGATTCCCCGCCTCTGTTTCCCCGCCTCTGATTCCCCACCTCTGATTCCCCATATCTGATTCCCTGCCTCTGATTCCCCAACTCTGATTCCCCACCTCTGATTCCCCAGCTCTGATTCCCCGCCTCTGATTCCCCACCTCTGATCCAACATATCTGATTCCCCGCCTCTGTTTCCCCGCCTCTGATTCCCCACCTCTGATTCCCCATATCTGATTCCCCGCCTATGATTCCCCACCTCTGATTCCCCGCCTCTGATTCGCCAGCTATGATTCCCCTCCTCTGGTTCCCCGCATCTGATTCCCCGCCTCTGATTCCCCGTGTCTGACCCTGCCTCTGATTCCACGCCTTTGATTCCCCATCTCTGATTCACCACCTCTGATTCCCCACCTCTGATTCCCCATCTCTGATTCTGCACATCCGATTCCCTGCCTCTGATTCCCCGCCTCTGATTCCCCGCCTCTGATTCCCTGCCTCTGATTCGCAACCTGTTATTCCCCACCTCTGATTTCCCATATCTGATTCCCCGCCTCTGTTTCCCTGCCTCTGATTCCCCGCCTCTGTTTCCCCATATCTGATTCCCCGCCTCTGTTTCACCGCCTCTGATTGGAACCTCTGATACCCCGCCTCTGATTCCCCATCTCTAATTCATCACATCTGATTCCCCACCTCTGCTTCCCCATCTCTGATTCTCTACCTCTGATTCGCAACCTCTAATTCCGAATATCTGATTCACCGCCTCTGTTTCCCCGCTTCTGATTCCCCGCCTCTGATTCCCCATATCTGATTCCCCGCCTCTGATTCCCCATCTCTGATTCCCGGTCTCTGAATCCCCACCTCTGTTTCCCGGCCTCTCATTCCCCATCCCTGATTCACCGCCTCTGATTCCCAGTGTCTGATTCCCTGCCTCTGATTCCCCGCCTCTGAATCCCCTCCTCTGATTCCCTGCCACTGATTCCCCGCCCCTGATTCCCCACCTCTGATACCCCATATCTGATTCCCCGCCTCTGTTTCCCCAACTCTGATTCCCCACCCCTGATTTCCCATATCTGATTCCACGCCTCTGATTCCCCGCCTCTGATTGGCCGCCTCTGATACCCCGCCTCTGATTCCCCATCTCTAATTCATCACATCTGAGTCCCCACCTCTGCTTCCCCACCTCTGATACAACATATCTGATTCCCGGCATCTGTGTCTCCGCCTCTGATTCCCCACCTCTGATTCCCCATATCTGATTCCCCGCCTCTGATTCCCCACCTCTGATTCCCCTCCTCTGATTCGCCAGCTAAGATTCCCCGCCTCTGATTCCCCGTGTCTGATTCCCTGCCTCTGATTCCCCGCCTCTGATTCCCCATCTCTGATTCACCACATCTGATTCCCCACCTCTGATTCCCCATCTCTGATTCCGCACATCCGATTCCCTGCCTCTGATTCCCCGCCTCTGAATCCCCGCCTCTGATTTGCCAGCTATGATTCCCATCCTCTGGTTCCCCGCATCTGATTCCCTGCCTCTGATTCCCCCCCTCTGATTCCCCATCTCTGATTCACCACCTCTGATTCCCCACCTCTGTTTCCCCGCCTCTGATTGGCACCTCTGATACCCCGCCTCTGATTCCCCATCTCTAATTCATCACATTTGATTCCCCACCTCTGCTTCCCCATCTTTGATTCTCTACCTCTGATTCGCCACCTCTGATTCCCAATATCTGATTCACCGCCTCTGTTTCCCCGCCTCTGATTCCCCGCCTTTGATTCCCCATATCTGATTCCCCGCCTCTGATTCCCCATCTCTGATTCCCGGTCTCTGATTCCCCACCTCTGTTTCCCGGCCTCTGATTCCCCATCCCTGATTCACCGCCTCTGATTCCCAGTGTCTGATTCCCTGCTCTGATTCCCCGCCTCTGAATCCCCTCCTCTGGTTCCCTGCCACTGATTCCCCGCCCCTGATTCCCCACCTCTGATGCCCCATATCTGATTCCCCTCCTCTGTTTCCCCGCCTCTGATTCCCCACCTCTGATTCCCCATATCTGATTCCCTGCGTCTGATTCCCCAACTCTGATTCCCCGCCTCTGATTCCCCAGCTATGATTCCACACCTCTCATTCCCCACCTCTGATCCAACATATCTGATTCCCCACCTCTGTTTCCCCGCCTCTGAATCCCCACCTCTGATTCCCCATATCTGATTCCCCGCCTCTGATACCCACCTCTGATTCCCCGCCTCTGATTTGCCAGCTATGATTCCCATCCTCTGGTTCCCCGCATCTGATTCCCTGCCTCTGATTCCTCCCCTCTGATTCCCCATCTCTGATTCACCACCTCTGATTCCCCGCGTCTGATTCCCCGCCTCTGATTCCCCATCTCTGATTCCCCATCTCTGATTCCCCAATTCTGATTCCCCGCCTCTGATTCCCCAGCTCTGATTCCCCACCTCTGATTCCCCACCTCTGATCCAACATATCTGATTCCCCGCCTCTGTTTCCCCGCCTCTGAATCCCCGCCTCTGTTTCCCCATATCTGATTCCCCGCCTCTGTTTCACCGCCTCTGATTGGAACCTCTGATACCCCGCCTCTGATTCCCCATCTCTAATTCATCACATCTGATTCCCCACCTCTGCTTCCCCATCTCTGATTCTCTACCTCTGATTCGCAACCTCTGATTCCGAATATCTGATTCACCGCCTCTGTTTCCCCGCTTCTGATTCCCCGCCTCTGATTCCCCATATCTGATTCCCCGCCTCTGATTCCCCATCTCTGATTCCCGGTCTCTGAATCCCCACCTCTGTTTCCCGGCCTCTCATTCCCCATCCCTGATTCACCGCCTCTGATTCCCAGTGTCTGATTCCCTGCCTCTGATTCCCCGCCTCTGAATCCCCTCCTCTGATTCCCTGCCACTGATTCCCCGCCCCTGATTCCCCACCTCTGATACCCCATATCTGATTCCCCGCCTCTGTTTCCCCACCTCTGATTCCCCACCCCTGATTTCCCATATCTGATTCCACGCCTCTGATTCCCCGCCTCTGATTGGCCGCCTCTGATACCCCGCCTCTGATTCCCCATCTCTAATTCATCACATCTGAGTCCCCACCTCTGCTTCCCCACCTCTGATACAACATATCTGATTCCCGGCATCTGTGTCTCCGCCTCTGATTCCCCACCTCTGATTCCCCATATCTGATTCCCCGCCTCTGATTCGCCAGCTAAGATTCCCCGCCTCTGATTCCCCGTGTCTGATTCCCTGCCTCTGATTCCCCGCCTCTGATTCCCCATCTCTGATTCACCACATCTGATTCCCCACCTCTGATTCCCCATCTCTGATTCCGCACATCCGATTCCCTGCCTCTGATTCCCCGCCTCTGATTCCCCGCCTCTGATTTGCCAGCTATGATTCCCATCCTCTGGTTCCCCGCATCTGATTCCCTGCCTCTGATTCCCCCCCTCTGATTCCCCATCTCTGATTCACCACCTCTGATTCCCCACCTCTGTTTCCCCGCCTCTGATTGGCACCTCTGATACCCCGCCTCTGATTCCCCATCTCTAATTCATCACATTTGATTCCCCACCTCTGCTTCCCCATCTCTGATTCTCTACCTCTGATTCGCCACCTCTGATTCCCAATATCTGATTCACCGCCTCTGTTTCCCCGCCTCTGATTCCCCGCCTTTGATTCCCCATATCTGATTCCCCGCCTCTGATTCCCCATCTCTGATTCCCGGTCTCTGATTCCCCACCTCTGTTTCCCGGCCTCTGATTCCCCATCCCTGATTCACCGCCTCTGATTCCCAGTGTCTGATTCCCTGCTCTGATTCCCCGCCTCTGAATCCCCTTCTCCGATTCCCTGCCACTGATTCCCCGCCCCTGATTCCCCACCTCTGATGCCCCATATCTGATTCCCCTCCTCTGTTTCCCCGCCTCTGATTCCCCACCTCTGATTCCCCATATCTGATTCCCTGCGTCTGATTCCCCAACTCTGATTCCCCGCCTCTGATTCCCCAGCTATGATTCCACACCTCTCATTCCCCACCTCTGATCCAACATATCTGATTCCCCGCCTCTGTTTCCCCGCCTCTGAATCCCCACCTCTGATTCCCCATATCTGATTCCCCGCCTCTGATACCCACCTCTGATTCCCCGCCTCTGATTTGCCAGCTATGATTCCCATCCTCTGGTTCCCCGCATCTGATTCCCTGCCTCTGATTCCTCCCCTCTGATTCCCCATCTCTGATTCACCACCTCTGATTCCCCGCGTCTGATTCCCCGCCTCTGATTCCCCATCTCTGATTCCCCATCTCTGATTCCCCAATTCTGATTCCCCGCCTCTGATTCCCCAGCTCTGATTCCCCACCTCTGATTCCCCACCTCTGATCCAACATATCTGATTCCCCGCCTCTGTTTCCCCGCCTCTGAATCCCCACCTCTGATTCCCCATATCTGATTCCCCGCCTCTGATTCCCCACCTCTGATTCCCCGCCTCTGATTTGCCAGCTATGATTCCCATCCTCTGGTTCCCCGCATCTGATTCCCTGCCTCTGATTCCCCCCCTCTGATTCCCCATCTCTGATTCACCCCCTCTGATTCCCCGCGTCTGATTCCCCGCCTCTGTTTCCCCACCTCTGATTCCCCGCCTCTGATTCCCCATATCTCATTCCCCGCCTCTGATTCCCCATCTCTGATTCCCGAACTCTGATTCCCCACCTCTGATTCCAAGTCCTCTTATTCCCGGCATCTGATTCCCTGCCACTGATTCCCCGCCCCTAAATCCCCACCTCTGATTCCCCATATCTGATTCCCCGCCTCTGTTTCCCTGCCTCTGATTCGCCACCTCTGATACCCCGCCTCTGATTCCCCGCCTCTGACTCCCCGCCTCTGATTCCCTGCCTCTGATTCCCAACCTCTGATTCCCCACATCTGATTCCCCATATCTGATTCCCCGCCTCTGTTTCCCCGCCTCTGATTCCCCGCCTCTGTTTCCCCACCTCTGATTCCCCGCCTCTGCTTCCCCAACTCTGATTCCCCGCCTCTGATTCCCCAGCTCTGATTCCCCGCCTCTGATTCCCCGTGTTTTATTCCCTGCCTCTGATTCCCCGCGTCTGATTCTCCATCTCTGATTCACCGCCTTTGATTCGCCACATCTGATTCCCCATATCAGATTCCCCGCCTCTGTATCCCCGCCTCTGATTCCCCGCCTCTGATTCCCCATATCTCATTCCCCGCCTCTGATTCCCCATCTCTGATTCCGCACATCTGATTCCCTGCCTCTGATTCCCCACCTCTGATTCCCCATATCTGATTCCCGGCCTCTGTTTCCCCGCCTCTGATTCCCCGCCTCTGTTTCCCCATATCTAATTCCATGCCTCTGATACCCCAACACTGATTCCCCGCCTCTGATTCCCCAGCTCTGATTCCCCGCCTCTGATTCCCCGCATCTGATTCCCTGCCTCTGATTCCCCGCCTCTGATGCCCTGCCATTGATTCCCAACCTCTGATTCCCCACCTCTGAATCCCCATATCTGATTCCCCGCCTCTGTTTCCCCGCCTCTGATTCCCCACCTTTGTTTCCCCATATCTGATTCCCCGCCTCTGTTTCCCCGCCTCTGATTCCCCACCTCTGATTTCCCATATCTGATTCCACGCCTCTGATTCCCCGCCTCTGATTGGCCGCCTGTGATACCCTGCCTCTGATTCCCCATCTCTAATTCATCACATCTGATTCCCCACCTCTGCTTCCCCATCTCTGATTCTCAACCTCTGATTCGCCACCTCTGATTCCCCATATCTGATTCACCGCCTCTGTTTCCCCGCCTCTGATTCCCCACATCTGATTCCCCATATTTGATTCCCCGCCTCTGATTCCCCATCTCTGATTCCCGGACTCTGATTCCCCAACTCTGATTCCCCGCCTCTGATTCCCCAGCTCTGATTTCCCGCCTCTGATTCCCCACCTCTGCTTCCCCATCTCTGATTCTCTACCTCTGATTCGCCACCTCTGATTGCCCATATCTGATTCACCGCCTCTGTTTCCCCGCCTCTGATTCCCCATATTTGATTCCCCGCCTCTGATTCCCCATCTCTGATTCCCGGACTCTGATTCCAAAAACTCTGATTCCCCGCCTCTGATTCCCCATATTTGATTCCCCTCCTCTGATTTCCCATCTCTGATTCCCGGACTCTGATTCCCCAACTCTGATTTCCCCGCCTCTGATTCCCCAGCTCTGATTTCCCGCCTCTGATTCCCCACCTCTGATACAACATATCTGATTCCCGGCCTCTGTTTCCCCGCCTCTGATTCCCCACCTCTGATTCACCATATCTGATTCCCCGCCTCTGATTCCCCACCACTGATTCCCCTCCTCTGATTCGCCAGTTATGATTGCCCGCCTCTGATACCCCGTTTCTGATTCCCTCCCTCTGATTCCCCGCCTCTGATTCCCCATCTCTGACTCACCACCTCTGATTCACCACCTCTGATACCCCATCTCTGATTCCGCACATCCGATTCCCTGCCTCTGATTCCCCACCTCTGATTCCCCGCCTCTGATTCCCTGCCTCTGATTCCCCGCCTCTGTTTCCCCACCTCTGATTGGCACCTCTGATACCCCGCCTCTGATTCCCCATCTCTAATTCATCACATCTGATTACCCACCTCTGCTTCCCCATCTCCGATTCTCTACCTCTGATTCGCCACCTCTGATTCCCAATATCTGATTCACCGCCTCTGTTTCCCTGCCTCTGATTCCCCGCCTCTGATTCCCCATATCTGATTCCCCGCCTCTGATTCCCCATCTCTGATTCCCGGTCTCTGATTCCCCACCTCTGTTTCCCGGCCTCTGATTCCCAATCCCTGATTCACCGCCTCTGACTCCCAGTGTCTGATTCCCTGCCTCTGATTCCCCGCCTCTGAATCCCCTCCTCTGATTCCCTGCCACTGATTCCCCGCCCCTGATTCCCCACCTCTGATACCCCATATCTGATTCCCCGCCTCTGTTTCCCCGCCTCTGATTCCCCACCTCTGATTCCCCATATCTGATTCCCTGCCTCTGATTCCCCAACTCTGATTCCCCGCCTCTGATTCCCCAGCTCTGATTCCCCGCCTCTGATTCCCCACCTCTGATCCAACATATCTGATTCCCCGCCTCTGTTTCCCCGCCTCTGATTCCCCACCTCTGATTCCCCATATCTGATTCCCCGCCTATGATTCCCCACCTCTGATTCCCCGCCTCTGATTCGCCAGCTATGATTCCCCTCCTCTGGTTCCCCGCATCTGATTCGCCGCCTCTGATTCCCCGTGTCTGACACTGCCTCTGATTCCACGCCTTTGATTCCCCATCTCTGATTCACCACCTCTGATTCCCCACCTCTGATTCCCCATCTCTGATTCTGCACATCCGATTCCCTGCCTCTGATTCCCCGCCTCTGATTCCCCGCCTCTGATTCCCTGCCTCTGATTCGCAACCTGTTATTCCCCACCTCTGATTCCCCATATCTGATTCCCCGCCTCTGTTTCCCTGCCTCTGATTCCCCGCCTCTGTTTCCCCATATCTGATTCGCCGCCTCTGTTTCACCGCCTCTGATTGGCACCTCTGATACCCCGCCTCTGATTCCCCATCTCTAATTCATCACATCTGATTCCCCACCTCTGCTTCCCCATCTCTGATTCTCTACCTCTGATTCGCAACCTCTGATTCCGAATATCTGATTCACCGCCTCTGTTTCCCCGCTTCTGATTCCCCGCCTCTGATTCCCCATATCTGATTCCCCGCCTCTGATTCCCCATCTCTGATTCCCGGTCTCTGATTCCCCACCTCTGTTTCCCGGCCTCTCATTCCCCATCCCTGATTCACCGCCTCTGATTCCCAGTGTCTGATTCCCTGCCTCTGATTCCCCACCTCTGAATCCCCTCCTCTGATTCCCTGCCACTGATTCCCCGCCCCTGATTCCCCACCTCTGATACCCCATATCTGATTCCCCGCCTCTGTTTCCCCGCCTCTGATTCCCCACCTCTGATTTCCCATATCTGATTCCACGCCTCTGATTCCCCGCCTCTGATTGGCCGCCTCTGATACCCCGCCTCTGATTCCCCATCTCTAATTCATCACATCTGAGTCACCACCTCTGCTTCCCCATCTCTGATTCTCAACCTCTGATTCGCCACCTCTGATTCCCCATATCTGATTCACCGCCTCTGTTTCCCCGCCTCTGATTCCCCGCCTCTGATTCCCCATATTTGATTCCCCGCCTCTGATTCCCCATCTCTGATTCCCGGACTCTGATTCCCCAACTCTGATTCCCCGCCTCTGATTCCCCAGCTCTGATTTCCCGCCTCTGATTCCCCACCTCTGATACAACATATCTGATTCCCGGCCTCTGTTTCTCCGCCTCTGATTCCCCACCTTAGATTCCCCATATCTGATTCCCCGCCTCTGATTCCCCACCTCTGATTCCTCTCCACTGATTCGCCAGCTAAGATTCCCCGCCTCTGATTCCCCGTGTCTGATTCCCTGCCTCTGATTCCCCGCCTCTGATTCCCCATCTCTGATTCACCACATCTGATTCCCCACCTCTGATTCCCCATCTCTGATTCCGCACATCCGATTCCCTGCCTCTGATTCCCCGCTTCTGATTCCCCGCCTCTGATTCCCTGCCTCTGATTCGCAACCTCTAATTCCCCACCTCTGATTCGCCATATCTGATTCCCTGCCTCTGATTTGCCAGCTATCATTCCCATCCTCTGGTTCCCCGCATCTGATTCCCTGCCTCTGATTCCCCCCCTCTGATTCCCCATCTCTGATTCACCACCTCTGATTCCCCGCCTCTGTTTCCCCGCCTCTGATTGGCACCTCTGATACCCCGCCTCTGATTCCCCATCTCTAATTCATCACATTTGATTCCCCACCTCTGCTTCCCCATCTCTAATTCTCTACCTCTGATTCGCCACCTCTGATTCCCAATATCTGATTCACCGCCTCTGTTTCCCCGCCTCTGATTCCCCGCCTCTGATTCCCCATATCTGATTCCCCGCCTCTGATTCCCCATCTCTGATTCCCGGTCTCTGATTCCCCACCTCTGTTTCCCGGCCTCTGATTCCCCATCCCTGATTCACCGCCTCTGATTCCCAGTGTCTGATTCCCTGCCTCTGATTCCCCGCCTCTGAATCCCCTCCTCTGATTCCCTGCCACTGATTCCCCGCCCCTGATTCCCCACCTCTGATACCCCATATCTGATTCCCCTCCTCTGTTTCCCCGCCTCTGATTCCCCACCTCTGATTCCCCATATCTGATTCCCTGCCTCTGATTCCCCAACTCTGATTCCCCGCCTCTGATTCCCCAGCTATGATTCCCCACCTCTGATTCCCCACCTCTGATCCAACATATCTGATTCTCCGCCTCTGTTTCCCCGCCTCTGAATCCCCACCTCTGATTCCCCATATCTGATTCCACGCCTCTGATACCCACCTCTGATTCCCCGCCTCTGATTTGCCAGCTATGATTCCCATCCTCTGGTTCCCCGCATCTGATTCCCTGCCTCTGATTCCCCCCCTATGATTCCCCATCTCTGATTCACCACCTCTGATTACCCGCGTCTGATTCCCCGCCTCTGATTCCCCATCTCTGATTCCCCATCTCTGATTCCCCAATTCTGATTCCCCGCCTCTGATTCCCCAGCTCTGATTCCCCACCTCTGATTCCCCACCTCTGATCCAACATATCTGATTCCCCGCCTCTGTTTCCCCGCCTCTGAATCCCCACCTCTGATTCCCCATATCTGATTCCCCGCCTCTGATTCCCCACCTCTGATTCCCCGCCTCTGATTTGCCAGCTATGATTCCCATCCTCTGGTTCCCCGCATCTGATTCCCTGCCTCTGTTTCCCCGCCTCTGATTCCCAACCTCTGATTCACCATATCTGATTCCCCGCCTCTGATTCCCCACCACTGATTCCCCTCCTCTGATTCGCCAGTTATGATTGCCCGCCTCTGATTCCCCGTTTCTGATTCCCTGCCTCTGATTCCCCGCCTCTGATTCCCCATCTCTGACTCACCACCTCTGATTCACCACCTCTGATACCCCATCTCTGATTCCGCACATCCGATTCCCTGCCTCTGATTCTCCGCCTCTGATTCCCCGCCTCTGATTCCCTGCCTCTGATTCGCAACCTCTTATTCCCCAGCTATGATTCCCCACCTCTGATTCCCCACCTCTGATCCAACATATCTGATTCCCCGCCTCTGTTTCCCCGCCTCTGAATCCCCACCTCTGATTCCCCATATCTGATTCCCCGCCTCTGATACCCACCTCTGATTCCCCGCCTCTGATTTGCCAGCTATGATTCCCATCCTCTGGTTCCCCGCATCTGATTCCCTGACTCTGATTCCCCGCCTCTGTTTCCCCATCTCTGATTCACCACCTCTGATTCCCCATATCTGATTCCCCGCCTCTGATTCCCCACCTCTGATTCCCCGCCTCTGATTTGCCAGCTATGATTCCCATCCTCTGGTTCCCCGCATCTGATTCCCTGCCTCTGATTCCCCCCCTCTGATTCCCCATCTCTGATTCACCACCTCTGATTCCCCGCGTCTGATTCCCCGCCTCTGATTCCCCATCTCTGATTCCACATCTCTGATTCCCCAATTCTGATTCCCCGCCTCTGTTTCCCCACCTCTGATTCCCCGCCTCTGATTCCCCATATCTCATTCCCCGCCTCTGATTCCCCATCTCTGATTCCCGAACTCTGATTCCCCACCTCTGATTCCAAGTCCTCTTATTCCCGGCATCTGATTCCCGGCCACTGATTCCCGGCCTCTGATTCCCTGCCACTGATTCCCCGCCCCTAAATCCCCACCTCTGATTCCCCATATCTGATTCCCCGCCTCTGTTTCCCTGCCTCTGATTCGCCACCTCTGATACCCCGCCTCAGATTCCCCGCCTTTGACTCCCCGCCTCTGATTCCCTGCCTCTGATTCCCAACCTCTGATTCCCCACATCTGATTCCCCATATCTGATTCCCCGCCTCGGTTTCCCCGCCTCTGATTCCCCGCCTCTGTTTCCCCGCCTCTGATTCCCCGCCTCTGCTTCCCCAACTCTGATTCCCCGCCTCTGATTCCCCAGCTCTGATTCCCCGCCTCTGATTCCCCGTGTTTTATTCCCTGCCTCTGATTCCCCGCGTCTGATTCTCCATCTCTGATTCACCGCCTTTGATTCGCCACATCTGATTCCCCATATCAGATTCCCCGCCTCTGTATCCCCGCCTCTGATTCCCCGCCTCTGATTCCCCATATCTCATTCCCCGCCTCTGATTCCCCATCTCTGAATCCGCACATCTGATTCCCTGCCTCTGATTCCCCACCTCTGATTCCCCATATCCGATTCCCGGCCTCTGTTTCCCCGCCTCTGATTCCCCGCCTCTGTTTCCCCATATCTAATTCCATGCCTCTGATACCCCAACACTGATTCCCCGCCTCTGATTCCCCAGCTCTGATTCCCCGCCTCTGATTCCCCGCATCTGATTCCCTGCCTCTGATTCCGCACATCCGATTCCCTGCCTCTGATTCCCCGCCTCTGATTCCCTGCCTCTGATTCCCGGCCTCTGATTCGCAACCTCTAATTCCCCACCTCTGATTCCCCATATCTGATTCCCCGCCTCTGTTTCCCTGCCTCTGATTCCCGGCCTCTGTTTCCCCATATCTGATTCCCCCCCTCTGATTCCCAAACTCTGATTCCCCTCCTCTGATTCCCAAACTCTGATTCCCCGCCTCTGATTCCCCAGCTCAGATTCCCCACCTCTGATTCCCCATATCTGATTCCCCGCCTCTGATTCCCCATATCTGATTCACCGCCGCTGTTTCCCCGCCTCTGATTCCCCGCCTCTGATTCCCCATATCTGATTTCCCGCCTCTGATTCCCCATCTCTGATTCCCCTCCTCTGATTCTGCAGCTATGATTCCCCACTTCTGATTCCCCGTGTCTGATTCCCTGCCTCTGAATCCCCACCTCTGATTCCCCATATCTGATTCCCCGCCTCTGATACCCACCTCTGATTCCCCGCCTCTGATTTGCCAGCTATGATTCCCATCCTCTGGTTCCCCGCATCTGATTCCCTGCCTCTGATTCCTCCCCTCTGATTCCCCATCTCTGATTCACCACCTCTGATTCCCCGCGTCTGATTCCCCGCCTCTGATTCCCCATCTCTGATTCCCCATCTCTGATTCCCCAATTCTGATTCCCCGCCTCTGATTCCCCAGCTCTGATTCCCCACCTCTGATTCCCCACCTCTGATCCAACATATCTGATTCCCCGCCTCTGTTTCCCCGCCTCTGAATCCCCACCTCTGATTCCCCATATCTGATTCCCCGCCTCTGATTCCCCACCTCTGATTCCCCGCCTCTGATTTGCCAGCTATGATTCCCATCCTCTGGTTCCCCGCATCTGATTCCCTGCCTCTGATTCCCCCCCTCTGATTCCCCATCTCTGATTCACCCCCTCTGATTCCCCGCGTCTGATTCCCCGCCTCTGTTTCCCCACCTCTGATTCCCCGCCTCTGATTCCCCATATCTCATTCCCCGCCTCTGATTCCCCATCTCTGATTCCCGAACTCTGATTCCCCACCTCTGATTCCAAGTCCTCTTATTCCCGGCATCTGATTCCCTGCCACTGATTCCCCGCCCCTAAATCCCCACCTCTGATTCCCCATATCTGATTCCCCGCCTCTGTTTCCCTGCCTCTGATTCGCCACCTCTGATACCCCGCCTCTGATTCCCCGCCTCTGACTCCCCGCCTCTGATTCCCTGCCTCTGATTCCCAACCTCTGATTCCCCACATCTGATTCCCCATATCTGATTCCCCGCCTCTGTTTCCCCGCCTCTGATTCCCCGCCTCTGTTTCCCCACCTCTGATTCCCCGCCTCTGCTTCCCCAACTCTGATTCCCCGCCTCTGATTCCCCAGCTCTGATTCCCCGCCTCTGATTCCCCGTGTTTTATTCCCTGCCTCTGATTCCCCGCGTCTGATTCTCCATCTCTGATTCACCGCCTTTGATTCGCCACATCTGATTCCCCATATCAGATTCCCCGCCTCTGTATCCCCGCCTCTGATTCCCCGCCTCTGATTCCCCATATCTCATTCCCCGCCTCTGATTCCCCATCTCTGATTCCGCACATCTGATTCCCTGCCTCTGATTCCCCACCTCTGATTCCCCATATCTGATTCCCGGCCTCTGTTTCCCCGCCTCTGATTCCCCGCCTCTGTTTCCCCATATCTAATTCCATGCCTCTGATACCCCAACACTGATTCCCCGCCTCTGATTCCCCAGCTCTGATTCCCCGCCTCTGATTCCCCGCATCTGATTCCCTGCCTCTGATTCCCCGCCTCTGATGCCCTGCCATTGATTCCCAACCTCTGATTCCCCACCTCTGAATCCCCATATCTGATTCCCCGCCTCTGTTTCCCCGCCTCTGATTCCCCACCTTTGTTTCCCCATATCTGATTCCCCGCCTCTGTTTCCCCGCCTCTGATTCCCCACCTCTGATTTCCCATATCTGATTCCACGCCTCTGATTCCCCGCCTCTGATTGGCCGCCTGTGATACCCTGCCTCTGATTCCCCATCTCTAATTCATCACATCTGATTCCCCACCTCTGCTTCCCCATCTCTGATTCTCAACCTCTGATTCGCCACCTCTGATTCCCCATATCTGATTCACCGCCTCTGTTTCCCCGCCTCTGATTCCCCACATCTGATTCCCCATATTTGATTCCCCGCCTCTGATTCCCCATCTCTGATTCCCGGACTCTGATTCCCCAACTCTGATTCCCCGCCTCTGATTCCCCAGCTCTGATTTCCCGCCTCTGATTCCCCACCTCTGCTTCCCCATCTCTGATTCTCTACCTCTGATTCGCCACCTCTGATTGCCCATATCTGATTCACCGCCTCTGTTTCCCCGCCTCTGATTCCCCATATTTGATTCCCCGCCTCTGATTCCCCATCTCTGATTCCCGGACTCTGATTCCAAAAACTCTGATTCCCCGCCTCTGATTCCCCATATTTGATTCCCCTCCTCTGATTTCCCATCTCTGATTCCCGGACTCTGATTCCCCAACTCTGATTTCCCCGCCTCTGATTCCCCAGCTCTGATTTCCCGCCTCTGATTCCCCACCTCTGATACAACATATCTGATTCCCGGCCTCTGTTTCCCCGCCTCTGATTCCCCACCTCTGATTCACCATATCTGATTCCCCGCCTCTGATTCCCCACCACTGATTCCCCTCCTCTGATTCGCCAGTTATGATTGCCCGCCTCTGATACCCCGTTTCTGATTCCCTCCCTCTGATTCCCCGCCTCTGATTCCCCATCTCTGACTCACCACCTCTGATTCACCACCTCTGATACCCCATCTCTGATTCCGCACATCCGATTCCCTGCCTCTGATTCCCCACCTCTGATTCCCCGCCTCTGATTCCCTGCCTCTGATTCCCCGCCTCTGTTTCCCCACCTCTGATTGGCACCTCTGATACCCCGCCTCTGATTCCCCATCTCTAATTCATCACATCTGATTACCCACCTCTGCTTCCCCATCTCCGATTCTCTACCTCTGATTCGCCACCTCTGATTCCCAATATCTGATTCACCGCCTCTGTTTCCCTGCCTCTGATTCCCCGCCTCTGATTCCCCATATCTGATTCCCCGCCTCTGATTCCCCATCTCTGATTCCCGGTCTCTGATTCCCCACCTCTGTTTCCCGGCCTCTGATTCCCAATCCCTGATTCACCGCCTCTGACTCCCAGTGTCTGATTCCCTGCCTCTGATTCCCCGCCTCTGAATCCCCTCCTCTGATTCCCTGCCACTGATTCCCCGCCCCTGATTCCCCACCTCTGATACCCCATATCTGATTCCCCGCCTCTGTTTCCCCGCCTCTGATTCCCCACCTCTGATTCCCCATATCTGATTCCCTGCCTCTGATTCCCCAACTCTGATTCCCCGCCTCTGATTCCCCAGCTCTGATTCCCCGCCTCTGATTCCCCACCTCTGATCCAACATATCTGATTCCCCGCCTCTGTTTCCCCGCCTCTGATTCCCCACCTCTGATTCCCCATATCTGATTCCCCGCCTATGATTCCCCACCTCTGATTCCCCGCCTCTGATTCGCCAGCTATGATTCCCCTCCTCTGGTTCCCCGCATCTGATTCGCCGCCTCTGATTCCCCGTGTCTGACACTGCCTCTGATTCCACGCCTTTGATTCCCCATCTCTGATTCACCACCTCTGATTCCCCACCTCTGATTCCCCATCTCTGATTCTGCACATCCGATTCCCTGCCTCTGATTCCCCGCCTCTGATTCCCCGCCTCTGATTCCCTGCCTCTGATTCGCAACCTGTTATTCCCCACCTCTGATTCCCCATATCTGATTCCCCGCCTCTGTTTCCCTGCCTCTGATTCCCCGCCTCTGTTTCCCCATATCTGATTCGCCGCCTCTGTTTCACCGCCTCTGATTGGCACCTCTGATACCCCGCCTCTGATTCCCCATCTCTAATTCATCACATCTGATTCCCCACCTCTGCTTCCCCATCTCTGATTCTCTACCTCTGATTCGCAACCTCTGATTCCGAATATCTGATTCACCGCCTCTGTTTCCCCGCTTCTGATTCCCCGCCTCTGATTCCCCATATCTGATTCCCCGCCTCTGATTCCCCATCTCTGATTCCCGGTCTCTGATTCCCCACCTCTGTTTCCCGGCCTCTCATTCCCCATCCCTGATTCACCGCCTCTGATTCCCAGTGTCTGATTCCCTGCCTCTGATTCCCCACCTCTGAATCCCCTCCTCTGATTCCCTGCCACTGATTCCCCGCCCCTGATTCCCCACCTCTGATACCCCATATCTGATTCCCCGCCTCTGTTTCCCCGCCTCTGATTCCCCACCTCTGATTTCCCATATCTGATTCCACGCCTCTGATTCCCCGCCTCTGATTGGCCGCCTCTGATACCCCGCCTCTGATTCCCCATCTCTAATTCATCACATCTGAGTCACCACCTCTGCTTCCCCATCTCTGATTCTCAACCTCTGATTCGCCACCTCTGATTCCCCATATCTGATTCACCGCCTCTGTTTCCCCGCCTCTGATTCCCCGCCTCTGATTCCCCATATTTGATTCCCCGCCTCTGATTCCCCATCTCTGATTCCCGGACTCTGATTCCCCAACTCTGATTCCCCGCCTCTGATTCCCCAGCTCTGATTTCCCGCCTCTGATTCCCCACCTCTGATACAACATATCTGATTCCCGGCCTCTGTTTCTCCGCCTCTGATTCCCCACCTTAGATTCCCCATATCTGATTCCCCGCCTCTGATTCCCCACCTCTGATTCCTCTCCACTGATTCGCCAGCTAAGATTCCCCGCCTCTGATTCCCCGTGTCTGATTCCCTGCCTCTGATTCCCCGCCTCTGATTCCCCATCTCTGATTCACCACATCTGATTCCCCACCTCTGATTCCCCATCTCTGATTCCGCACATCCGATTCCCTGCCTCTGATTCCCCGCTTCTGATTCCCCGCCTCTGATTCCCTGCCTCTGATTCGCAACCTCTAATTCCCCACCTCTGATTCGCCATATCTGATTCCCTGCCTCTGATTTGCCAGCTATCATTCCCATCCTCTGGTTCCCCGCATCTGATTCCCTGCCTCTGATTCCCCCCCTCTGATTCCCCATCTCTGATTCACCACCTCTGATTCCCCGCCTCTGTTTCCCCGCCTCTGATTGGCACCTCTGATACCCCGCCTCTGATTCCCCATCTCTAATTCATCACATTTGATTCCCCACCTCTGCTTCCCCATCTCTAATTCTCTACCTCTGATTCGCCACCTCTGATTCCCAATATCTGATTCACCGCCTCTGTTTCCCCGCCTCTGATTCCCCGCCTCTGATTCCCCATATCTGATTCCCCGCCTCTGATTCCCCATCTCTGATTCCCGGTCTCTGATTCCCCACCTCTGTTTCCCGGCCTCTGATTCCCCATCCCTGATTCACCGCCTCTGATTCCCAGTGTCTGATTCCCTGCCTCTGATTCCCCGCCTCTGAATCCCCTCCTCTGATTCCCTGCCACTGATTCCCCGCCCCTGATTCCCCACCTCTGATACCCCATATCTGATTCCCCTCCTCTGTTTCCCCGCCTCTGATTCCCCACCTCTGATTCCCCATATCTGATTCCCTGCCTCTGATTCCCCAACTCTGATTCCCCGCCTCTGATTCCCCAGCTATGATTCCCCACCTCTGATTCCCCACCTCTGATCCAACATATCTGATTCTCCGCCTCTGTTTCCCCGCCTCTGAATCCCCACCTCTGATTCCCCATATCTGATTCCACGCCTCTGATACCCACCTCTGATTCCCCGCCTCTGATTTGCCAGCTATGATTCCCATCCTCTGGTTCCCCGCATCTGATTCCCTGCCTCTGATTCCCCCCCTATGATTCCCCATCTCTGATTCACCACCTCTGATTACCCGCGTCTGATTCCCCGCCTCTGATTCCCCATCTCTGATTCCCCATCTCTGATTCCCCAATTCTGATTCCCCGCCTCTGATTCCCCAGCTCTGATTCCCCACCTCTGATTCCCCACCTCTGATCCAACATATCTGATTCCCCGCCTCTGTTTCCCCGCCTCTGAATCCCCACCTCTGATTCCCCATATCTGATTCCCCGCCTCTGATTCCCCACCTCTGATTCCCCGCCTCTGATTTGCCAGCTATGATTCCCATCCTCTGGTTCCCCGCATCTGATTCCCTGCCTCTGTTTCCCCGCCTCTGATTCCCAACCTCTGATTCACCATATCTGATTCCCCGCCTCTGATTCCCCACCACTGATTCCCCTCCTCTGATTCGCCAGTTATGATTGCCCGCCTCTGATTCCCCGTTTCTGATTCCCTGCCTCTGATTCCCCGCCTCTGATTCCCCATCTCTGACTCACCACCTCTGATTCACCACCTCTGATACCCCATCTCTGATTCCGCACATCCGATTCCCTGCCTCTGATTCTCCGCCTCTGATTCCCCGCCTCTGATTCCCTGCCTCTGATTCGCAACCTCTTATTCCCCAGCTATGATTCCCCACCTCTGATTCCCCACCTCTGATCCAACATATCTGATTCCCCGCCTCTGTTTCCCCGCCTCTGAATCCCCACCTCTGATTCCCCATATCTGATTCCCCGCCTCTGATACCCACCTCTGATTCCCCGCCTCTGATTTGCCAGCTATGATTCCCATCCTCTGGTTCCCCGCATCTGATTCCCTGACTCTGATTCCCCGCCTCTGTTTCCCCATCTCTGATTCACCACCTCTGATTCCCCATATCTGATTCCCCGCCTCTGATTCCCCACCTCTGATTCCCCGCCTCTGATTTGCCAGCTATGATTCCCATCCTCTGGTTCCCCGCATCTGATTCCCTGCCTCTGATTCCCCCCCTCTGATTCCCCATCTCTGATTCACCACCTCTGATTCCCCGCGTCTGATTCCCCGCCTCTGATTCCCCATCTCTGATTCCACATCTCTGATTCCCCAATTCTGATTCCCCGCCTCTGTTTCCCCACCTCTGATTCCCCGCCTCTGATTCCCCATATCTCATTCCCCGCCTCTGATTCCCCATCTCTGATTCCCGAACTCTGATTCCCCACCTCTGATTCCAAGTCCTCTTATTCCCGGCATCTGATTCCCGGCCACTGATTCCCGGCCTCTGATTCCCTGCCACTGATTCCCCGCCCCTAAATCCCCACCTCTGATTCCCCATATCTGATTCCCCGCCTCTGTTTCCCTGCCTCTGATTCGCCACCTCTGATACCCCGCCTCAGATTCCCCGCCTTTGACTCCCCGCCTCTGATTCCCTGCCTCTGATTCCCAACCTCTGATTCCCCACATCTGATTCCCCATATCTGATTCCCCGCCTCGGTTTCCCCGCCTCTGATTCCCCGCCTCTGTTTCCCCGCCTCTGATTCCCCGCCTCTGCTTCCCCAACTCTGATTCCCCGCCTCTGATTCCCCAGCTCTGATTCCCCGCCTCTGATTCCCCGTGTTTTATTCCCTGCCTCTGATTCCCCGCGTCTGATTCTCCATCTCTGATTCACCGCCTTTGATTCGCCACATCTGATTCCCCATATCAGATTCCCCGCCTCTGTATCCCCGCCTCTGATTCCCCGCCTCTGATTCCCCATATCTCATTCCCCGCCTCTGATTCCCCATCTCTGAATCCGCACATCTGATTCCCTGCCTCTGATTCCCCACCTCTGATTCCCCATATCCGATTCCCGGCCTCTGTTTCCCCGCCTCTGATTCCCCGCCTCTGTTTCCCCATATCTAATTCCATGCCTCTGATACCCCAACACTGATTCCCCGCCTCTGATTCCCCAGCTCTGATTCCCCGCCTCTGATTCCCCGCATCTGATTCCCTGCCTCTGATTCCGCACATCCGATTCCCTGCCTCTGATTCCCCGCCTCTGATTCCCTGCCTCTGATTCCCGGCCTCTGATTCGCAACCTCTAATTCCCCACCTCTGATTCCCCATATCTGATTCCCCGCCTCTGTTTCCCTGCCTCTGATTCCCGGCCTCTGTTTCCCCATATCTGATTCCCCCCCTCTGATTCCCAAACTCTGATTCCCCTCCTCTGATTCCCAAACTCTGATTCCCCGCCTCTGATTCCCCAGCTCAGATTCCCCACCTCTGATTCCCCATATCTGATTCCCCGCCTCTGATTCCCCATATCTGATTCACCGCCGCTGTTTCCCCGCCTCTGATTCCCCGCCTCTGATTCCCCATATCTGATTTCCCGCCTCTGATTCCCCATCTCTGATTCCCCTCCTCTGATTCTGCAGCTATGATTCCCCGCTTCTGATTCCCCGTGTCTGATTCCCTGCCTCTGATTCCCCGCCTTTGATTCCCCATCTCTTATTCACCACCTCTGATTCCCCACCTCTGATTCCCTGCCTCTGATTTGCAACCTCTAATTCCCCACCTCTGATTCCACATATCTGATTCCCCACCTCTGTTTCCCTGCCTCTGATTCCTCGCCTCTGTTTCCCCATATCTGATTCCCCGCCTATGTTTCCCCGCCTCTGATTGGCACCTCTGATACCCCGCCTCTGATTCCCCATCTCTAATTCATCACATCTGATTCCCCACCTCTGCTTCCCCATCTCTGATTCGCTACCTCCGATTCGCCACCTCTGATTCCCAATATCTGATTCACCGCCTCTGTTTCCCCGCCTCTGATTCCCCGCCTCTGATTCCCCATATCTGATTCCCCTCCTCTGATTCCCCATCTCTGATTCCCGGTCTCTGATTCCCCACCTCTGATTCCCGGCCTCTGATTCCCCATCCCTGATTCACCGCCTCTGAATCCCCGTGTCTGATTCCCTGCCTCTGATTCGCCGCTCTGATTCCCCACCTCTGATTCACCATATCTGATTCCCCGCCTCTGATTCCCCACCACTGATTCCCCTCCTCTGATTCGCCAGTTATGATTGCCCGCCTCTGATTCCCCGTTTCTGATTCCCTGCCTCTGATTCCCCACCTCTGATTCCCCATATCTGATTCCCACCCTCTGTTTCCCCGCCTCTCATTCCCCACTTCTGATTCCCCATATCTGATTCCCCGCCTCTGATTCCCCACCTCTGATTCCCCGCCTCTGATTTGCCAGCTATGATTCCCATCCTCTGGTTCCCCGCATCTGATTCCCTGCCTCTGTTTCCCCGCCTCTGATTCCCCACCTCTGATTCACCATATCTGATTCCCCGCCTCTGATTCCCCACCACTGATTCCCCTCCTCTGATTCGCCAGTTATGATTGCCCGCCTCTGATTCCCCGTTTCTGATTCCCTGCCTCTGATTCCCCGCCTCTGATTCCCCATCTCTGACTCACCATCTCTGATTCACCACCTCTGATACCCCATCTCTGATTCCGCACATCCGATTCCCTGCCTCTGATTCCCCGCCTCTGATTCCCCGCCTCTGATTCCCTGCCTCTGATTCGCAACCTCTTATTCCCCACCTATGATTCCCCATATCTGATTCCCCGCCTCTGTTTCCCCGCCTCTGATTGGCACCTCTGATACCCCGCCTCTGATTCCCCATCTCTAATTCCCGGTCTCTGATTCCCCACCTCTGTTTCCCGGCCTCTGATTCCCCATCCCTGATTCACCGCCTCTGATTCCCAGTGTCTGATTCCCTGCCTCTGATTCCCCGCCTCTGAATCCCCTCCTCTGATTCCCTGCCACTGATTCCCCGCCCCTGATTCCCCACCTCTGATACCCCATATCTGATTCCCCTCCTCTGTTTCCCCGCCTCTGATTCCCCACCTCTGATTCCCCATATCTGATTCCCCATATCTGATTCCCCAACTCTGATTCCCCGCCTCTGATTCCCCAGCTATGATTCCCCACCTCTGATTCCCCACCTCTGATCCAACATATCTGATTCCCCGCCTCTGTTTCCCCGCCTCTGAATCCCCACCTCTGATTCCCCATATCTGATTCCCCGCCTCTGATACCCACCTCTGATTCCCCGCCTCTGATTTGCCAGCTATGATTCCCATCCTCTGGTTCCCCGCATCTGATTCCCTGCCTCTGATTCCCCACCTCTGATTCCCCGCCTCTGATTTGCCAGCTATGATTCCCATCCTCTGGTTCCCCGCATCTGATTCCCTGCCTCTGTTTCCCCGCCTCTGATTCCCCACCTCTGATTCACCATATCTGATTCCCCACCACTGATTGCCCTCCTCTGATTCGCCAGTTATGATTGCCCGCCTCTGATTCCCCGTTTCTGATTCCCTGCCTCTGATTCCCCGCCTCTGATTCCCCATCTCTGATTCACCACCTCTGATTCACCACCTCTGATACCCCATCTCTGATTCCGCACATCCGATTCCCTGCCTCTGATTCCCTGCCTCTGATTCCCCGCCTCTGATTCCCTGCCTCTGATTCGCAACCTCTTATTCCCCACCTCTGATCCCCATATCTGATTCCCCGCCTCTGTTTCCCCGCCTCTGATTGGCACCTCTGATACCCCGCCTCTGATTCCCCATCTCTAATTCATCACATCTGATTCCCCACCTCTGCTTCCCCATCTCCGATTCTCTACCTCTGATTCGCCACCTCTGATACCCAATATCTGATTCACCGCCTCTGTTTCCCTGCCTCTGATTCCCCGCCTCTGATTCCCCATATCTGATTCCCCGCCTCTGATTCCCCATCTCTGATTCCCGGTCTCTGATTCCCCACCTCTGTTTCCCGGCCTCTGATTCCCAATCCCTGATTCACCGCCTCTGACTCCCAGTGTCTGATTCCCCGCCTCTGATTCCCCATATCTGATTCCCCGCCTCTGATTCCCCATCTCTGATTCCCGGTCTCTGATTCCCCACCTCTGTTTCCCCGCCTCTGATTCCCCACCTCTGATTCACCATATCTGATTCCCCGCCTCTGATTCCCCACCACTGATTCCCCTCCTCTGATTCGCCAGTTATGATTGCCCGCCTCTGATTCCCCGTTTCTGATTCCCTGCCTCTGATTCCCCGCCTCTGATTCCCCATCTCTGATTCACCACCTCTGATTCACCACCTCTGATACCCCATCTCTGATTCCGCACATCCGATTCCCTGCCTCTGATTCCCTGCCTCTGATTCCCCGCCTCTGATTCCCTGCCTCTGATTCGCAACCTCTTATTCCCCACCTCTGATCCCCATATCTGATTCCCCGCCTCTGTTTCCCCGCCTCTGATTGGCACCTCTGATACCCCGCCTCTGATTCCCCATCTCTAATTCATCACATCTGATTCCCCACCTCTGCTTCCCCATCTCCGATTCTCAACCTCTGATTCGCCACCTCTGATACCCAATATCTGATTCACCGCCTCTGTTTCCCTGCCTCTGATTCCCCGCCTCTGATTCCCCATATCTGATTCCCCGCCTCTGATTCCCCATCTCTGATTCCCGGTCTCTGAATCCCCACCTCTGTTTCCCGGCCTCTGATTCCCAATCCCTGATTCACCGCCTCTGACTCCCAGTGTCTGATTCCCTGCCTCTGATTCCCCGCATCTGAATCCCCTCCTCTGATTCCCTGCCACTGATTCCCCGCCCCTGATTCCCCACCTCTGATACCCCATATCTGATTCCCCGCCTCTGTTTCCGCGCCTCTGATTCCCCACCTCTGATTCCCCATATCTGATTCCCTGCCTCTGATTCCCCAACTCTGATTCCCCGCCTCTGATTCCCCAGCTCTGATTCCCCGCCTCTGATTCCCCACCTCTGATCCAACATATCTGATTCCCCGCCTCTGTTTCCCCGCCTCTGATTCCCCACCTCTGATTCCCCATATCTGATTCCCCGCCTATGATTCCCCACCTCTGATTCCCCGCCTCTGATTCGCCAGCTGTGATTCCCCTCCTCTGGTTCCCCGCATCTGATTCCCCGCCTCTGATTCCCCGTGTCTGACCCTGCCTCTGATTCCACGCCTTTGATTCCCCATCTCTGATTCACCACCTCTGATTCCCCACCTCTGATTCCCCATCTCTGATTCTGCACATCCGATTCCCTGCCTCTGATTCCCCGCCTCTGATTCCCCGCCTCTGATTCCCTGCCTCTGATTCGCAACCTGTTATTCCCCACCTCTGATTCCCCATTTCTGATACCCCGCCTCTGTTTCCCTGCCTCTGATTCCCCGCCTCTGATTGGCACCTCTGATACCCCGCCTCTGATTCCCCATCTCTAATTCATCACATCTGATTCCCCACCTCTGCTTCCCCATCTCTGATTCTCTACCTCTGATTCGCAACCTCTGATTCCGAATATCTGATTCACCGCCTCTGTTTCCCCGCTTCTGATTCCCCGCCTCTGATTCCACATATCTGATTCACCGCCTCTGATTCCCAGTGTCTGATTCCCTGCCGCTGATTCCCCGCCTCTGAATCCCCTCCTCTGATTCCCTGCCACTGATTCCCCGCCCCTGATTCCCCACCTCTGATACCCCATATCTGATTCCCCGCCTCTGTTTCCCCGCCTCTGATTCCCCACCTCTGATTTCCCATATCTGATTCCACGCCTCTGATTCCCCGCCTCTGATTGGCCGCCTCTGATACCCCGCCTCTGATTCCCCATCTCTAATTCATCACATCTGAGTCCCCACCTCTGCTTCCCCATCTCTGATTCTCAACCTCTGATTCGCCACCTCTGATTCCCCATATCTGATTCACCGCCTCTGATTCCCCGCCTCTGATTCCCCGCCTCTGATTCCCCATATTTGATTCCCCGCCTCTGATTCCCCATCTCTGATTCCCGGACTCTGATTCCCCAACTCTGATTCCCCGCCTCTGATTCCCCAGCTCTGATTTCCCGCCTCTGATTCCCCACCTCTGATACAACATATCTGATTCCCGGCCTCTGTTTCTCCGCCTCTGATTCCCCACCTCTGATTCCCCATATCTGATTCCCCGCCTCTGATTCTCCACCTCT
The DNA here is from genome assembly GCF_036971445.1 of Narcine bancroftii. Lineage (NCBI taxonomy): Eukaryota > Metazoa > Chordata > Chondrichthyes > Torpediniformes > Narcinidae > Narcine > Narcine bancroftii. The sequence continues at coordinate 268,742,756 of NC_091470.1, forward strand.
GATTCCCCTCCTCTGATTCGCCAGCTAAGATTCCCCGCCTCTGATTCCCCGTGTCTGATTCCCTGCCTCTGATTCCCCGCCTCTGATTCCCCATCTCTGATTCACCACATCTGATTCCCCACCTCTGATTCCCCATCTCTGATTCCGCACATCCGATTCCCTGCCTCTGATTCCCCGCCTCTGATTCCCCGCCTCTGATTCCCTGCCTCTGATTCGCAACCTCTAATTCCCCACCTCTGATTCGCCATATCTGATTCCCCGCCTCTGATTTGCCAGCTATGATTCCCATCCTCTGGTTCCCCGCATCTGATTCCCTGCCTCTGATTCCCCCCCTCTGATTCCCCATTTCTGATTCACCACCTCTGATTCCCCGCCTCTGTTTCCCCGCCTCTGATTGGCACCTCTGATACACCGCCTCTGATTCCCCATCTCTAATTCATCACATTTGATTCCCCACCTCTGCTTCCCCATCTCTGATTCTCTACCTCTGATTCCCCACCTCTGATTCCCCGCCTTTGATTCCCCATATCTTATTCCCCGCCTCTGATTCCCCATCTCTGATTCTTGGTCTCTGATTCCCCACCTCTGTTTCCCGGCCTCTGATTCCCCATCCCTGATTCACCGCCTCTGATTCCCAGTGTCTGATTCCCTGCTCTGTTTGCCGCCTCTGAATCCCCTCCTCTGATTCCCTGCCACTGATTCCCCGCCCCTGATTCCCCACCTCTGATACCCCATATCTGATTCCCCTCCTCTGTTTCCCCGCCTCTGATTCCCCACCTCTGATTCCCCATATCTGATTCCCTGCCTCTGATTCCCCAACTCTGATTCCCCGCCTCTGATTCCCCAGCTCTGATTCCCCGCCTCTGATTCCCCACCTCTGATCCAACATATCTGATTCCCCGCCTCTGTTTCCCCGCCTCTGATTCCCCACCTCTGATTCCCCATATCTGATTCCCCGCCTATGATTCCCCACCTCTGATTCCCCGCCTCTGATTCGCCAGCTATGATTCCCCTCCTCTGGTTCCCCGCATCTGATTCCCCGCCTCTGATTCCCCGTGTCTGACCCTGCCTCTGATTCCACGCCTTTGATTCCCCATCTCTGATTCACCACCTCTGATTCCCCACCTCTGATTCCCCATCTCTGATTCTGCACATCCGATTCCCTGCCTCTGATTCCCCGCCTCTGATTTGCCAGCTATGATTCCCATCCTCTGGATCCCCGCATCTGATTCCCTGCCTCTGATTCCCCCCCTCTGATTCCCCATTTCTGATTCACCACCTCTGATTCCCCGCCTCTGTTTCCCCGCCTCTGATTGGCCGGCTCTGATACCCCGCCTCTGATTCCCCATCTCTAATTCATCACATCTGAGTCCCCACCTCTGCTTCCCCATCTCTGATTCTCAACCTCTGATTCGCCACCTCTGATTCCCCATATCTGATTCACCGCCTCTGATTCCCCGCCTCTGATTCCCCAGCTCAGATTTCCCGCCTCTTATTCCCCACCTCTGATACAACATATCTGATTCCCGGCCTCTGTTTCTCCGCCTCTGCTTCCCCATCTCTGATTCTCAACCTCTGATTCGCCACCTCTGATTCCCCATATCTGATTCACCGCCTCTGATTCCCCGCCTCTGATTCCCCAGCTCTGATTTCCCGCCTCTGATTCCCCACCTCTGATACAACATATCTGATTCCCGGCCTCTGTTTCTCCGCCTCTGATTCCCCACCTCTGATTCCCCATATCTGATTCCCCGCCTCTGATTCCCCACCTCTGATTCCCCTCCTCTGATTCGCCAGCTAAGATTCCCCGCCTCTGATTCCCCGTGTCTGATTCCCTGCCTCTGATTCCCCGCCTCTGATTCCCCATCTCTGATTCACCACATCTGATTCCCCACCTCTGATTCCCCATCTCTGATTCCGCACATCCGATTCCCTGCCTCTGATTCCCCGCCTCTGATTCCCCGCCTCTGATTCCCTGCCTCTGATTCGCAACCTCTAATTCCCCACCTCTGATTCGCCATATCTGATTCCCCGCCTCTGATTTGCCAGCTATGATTCCCATCCTCTGGTTCCCCGCATCTGATTCCCTGCCTCTGATTCCCCCCCTCTGATTCCCCATTTCTGATTCACCACCTCTGATTCCCCGCCTCTGTTTCCCCGCCTCTGATTGGCACCTCTGATACACCGCCTCTGATTCCCCATCTCTAATTCATCACATTTGATTCCCCACCTCTGCTTCCCCATCTCTGATTCTCTACCTCTGATTCCCCACCTCTGATTCCCCGCCTTTGATTCCCCATATCTTATTCCCCGCCTCTGATTCCCCATCTCTGATTCCGGGTCTCTGATTCCCCACCTCTGTTTCCCGGCCTCTGATTCCCCATCCCTGATTCACCGCCTCTGATTCCCAGTGTCTGATTCCCTGCTCTGATTCCCCGCCTCTGAATCCCCTCCTCTGATTCCCTGCCACTGATTCCCCGCCCCTGATTCCCCACCTCTGATTCCCCATATCTGATTCCCTGCCTCTGATTCCCCAACTCTGATTCCCCGCCTCTGATTCCCCAGCTATGATTCCCCACCTCTGATTCCCCACCTCTGATCCAACATATCTGATTCCCCGCCTCTGTTTCCCCGCCTCTGAATCCCCACCTCTGATTCCCCATATCTGATTCCCCGCCTCTGATACCCACCTCTGATTCCCCGCCTCTGATTTGCCAGCTATGATTCCCATCCTCTGGTTCCCCGCATCTGATTCCCTGCCTCTGATTCCCCCCCTCTTATTCCCCATCTCTGATTCACCACCTCTGATTCCCCGCGTCTGATTCCCCGCCTCTGATTCCCCATCTCTGATTCCCCATCTCTGATTCCCCAATTCTGATTCCCCGCCTCTGATTCCCCAGCTCTGATTCCCCACCTCTGATTCCCCACCTCTGATCCAACATATCTGATTCCCCGCCTCTGTTTCCCCGCCTCTGAATCCCCACCTCCGATTCCCCATATCTGATTCCCCGCCTCTGATTCCCCACCTCTGATTCCCCGCCTCTGATTTGCCAGCTATGATTCCCATCCTCTGGTTCCCCGCATCTGATTCCCTGCCTCTGATTCCCCCCCTCTGATTCCCCATCTCTGATTCACGACCTCTGATTCCCCGCGTCTGATTCCCCGCCTCTGATTCCCCATCTCTGATTCCACATCTCTGATTCCCCAATTCTGATTCCCCGCCTCTGTTTCCCCACCTCTGATTCCCCGCCTCTGATTCCCCATATCTCATTCCCCGCCTCTGATTCCCCATCTCTGATTCCCGAACTCTGATTCCGCACCTCTGATTCCAAGTCCTCTTATTCCCGGCATCAGATTCCCTGCCACTGATTCCCCGCCCCTAAATCCCCACCTCTGATTCCCCATATCTGATTCCCCGCCTCTGTTTCCCTGCCTCTGATTCGCCACCTCTGATACCCCGCCTCTGATTCCCCGCCTCTGACTCCCCGCCTCTGATTCCCTGCCTCTGATTCCCAACCTCTGATTCCCCACATCTGATTCCCCATATCTGATTCCCCGACTCTGTTTCCCCGCCTCTGATTCCCCGCCTCTGCTTCCCCGCCTCTGATTCCCCACATCTGATCCAACATATCTGATTCCCCGCCTCTGATTCCCCATATTTGATTCCCCGCCTCTGATTCCCCATCTCTGATTCCCGGACTCTGATTCCCCAACTCTGATTCCCCGCCTCTGATTCCCCAGCTCTGATTTCCCGCCTCTGATTCCCCACCTCTGATACAACATATCTGATTCCCGGCCTCTGTTTCTCCGCCTCTGATTCCCCACCTCTGATTCCCCATATCTGATTCCCCGCCTCTGATTCTCCACCTCTGATTCCCCTCCTCTGATTCGCCAGCTAAGATTCCCCGCCTCTGATTCCCCGTGTCTGACTCCCTGCCTCTGATTCCCCGCCTCTGATTCCCCATCTCTGATTCACCACATCTGATTCCCCACCTCTGATTCCCCATCTCTGATTCCGCACATCCGATTCCCTGCCTCTGATTCCCCGCCTCTGATTCCCCGCCTCTGATTCCCTGCCTCTGATTCGCAACCTCTAATTCCCCACCTCTGATTCGCCATATCTGATTCCCCGCCTCTGATTTGCCAGCTATGATTCCCATCCTCTGGTTCCCCGCATCTGATTCCCTGCCTCTGATTCCCCCCCTCTGATTCCCCATTTCTGATTCACCACCTCTGATTCCCCGCCTCTGTTTCCCCGCCTCTGATTGGCACCTCTGATACACCGCCTCTGATTCCCCATCTCTAATTCATCACATTTGATTCCCCACCTCTGCTTCCCCATCTCTGATTCTCTACCTCTGATTCCCCACCTCTGATTCCCCGCCTTTGATTCCCCATATCTTATTCCCCGCCTCTGATTCCCCATCTCTGATTCTTGGTCTCTGATTCCCCACCTCTGTTTCCCGGCCTCTGATTCCCCATCCCTGATTCACCGCCTCTGATTCCCAGTGTCTGATTCCCTGCTCTGATTCCCCGCCTCTGAATCCCCTCCTCTGATTCCCTGCCACTGATTCCCCGCCCCTGATTCCCCACCTCTGATACCCCATATCTGATTCCCCTCCTCTGTTTCCCCGCCTCTGATTCCCCACCTCTGATTCCCCATATCTGATTCCCTGCCTCTGATTCCCCAACTCTGATTCCCCGCCTCTGATTCCCCAGCTCTGATTCCCCGCCTCTGATTCCCCACCTCTGATCCAACATATCTGATTCCCCGCCTCTGTTTCCCCGCCTCTGATTCCCCACCTCTGATTCCCCATATCTGATTCCCCGCCTATGATTCCCCACCTCTGATTCCCCGCCTCTGATTCGCCAGCTATGATTCCCCTCCTCTGGTTCCCCGCATCTGATTCCCCGCCTCTGATTCCCCGTGTCTGACCCTGCCTCTGATTCCACGCCTTTGATTCCCCATCTCTGATTCACCACCTCTGATTCCCCACCTCTGATTCCCCATCTCTGATTCTGCACATCCGATTCCCTGCCTCTGATTCCCCGCCTCTGATTTGCCAGCTATGATTCCCATCCTCTGGATCCCCGCATCTGATTCCCTGCCTCTGATTCCCCCCCTCTGATTCCCCATTTCTGATTCACCACCTCTGATTCCCTGCCTCTGTTACCCCGCCTCTGATTCCCCATCTCTGATTCACCACATCTGATTCCCCACCTCTGATTCCCCATCTCTGATTCCGCACATCCGATTCCCTGCCTCTGATTCCCCGCCTCTGATTCCCCGCCTCTGATTCCCTGCCTCTGATTCGCAACCTCTAATTCCCCACCTCTGATTCGCCATATCTGATTCCCCGCCTCTGATTTGCCAGCTATGATTCCCATCCTCTGGTTCCCCGCATCTGATTCCCTGCCTCTGATTCCCCCCCTCTGATTCCCCATTTCTGATTCACCACCTCTGATTCCCCGCCTCTGTTTCCCCGCCTCTGATTGGCACCTCTGATACACCGCCTCTGATTCCCCATCTCTAATTCATCACATTTGATTCCCCACCTCTGCTTTCCCATCTCTGATTCTCTACCTCTGATTCCCCACCTCTGATTCCCCGCCTTTGATTCCCCATATCTTATTCCCCGCCTCTGATTCCCCATCTCTGATTCCGGGTCTCTGATTCCCCACCTCTGTTTCCCGGCCTCTGATTCCCCATCCCTGATTCACCGCCTCTGATTCCCAGTGTCTGATTCCCTGCTCTGATTCCCCGCCTCTGAATCCCCTCCTCTGATTCCCTGCCACTGATTCCCCGCCCCTGATTCCCCACCTCTGATACCCCATATCTGATTCCCCTCCTCTGTTTCCCCGCCTCTGATTCCCCACCTCTGATTCCCCATATCTGATTCCCTGCCTCTTATTCCCCAACTCTGATTCCCCGCCTCTGATTCCCCAGCTATGATTCCCCACCTCTGATTCCCCACCTCTGATCCAACATATCTGATTCCCCGCCTCTGTTTCCCCGCCTCTGAATCCCCACCTCTGATTCCCCATATCTGATTCCCCGCCTCTGATACCCACCTCTGATTCCCCGCCTCTGATTTGCCAGCTATGATTCCCATCCTCTGGTTCCCCGCATCTGATTCCCTGCCTCTGATTCCCCCCCTCTGATTCCCCATCTCTGATTCACCACCTCTGATTCCCCGCGTCTGATTCCCCGCCTCTGATTCCCCATCTCTGATTCCCCATCTCTGATTCCCCAATTCTGATTTCCCGCCTCTGATTCCCCAGCTCTGATTCCCCACCTCTGATTCCCCACCTCTGATCCAACATATCTGATTCCCCGCCTCTGTTTCCCCGCCTCTGAATCCCCACCTCTGATTCCCCATATCTGATTCCCCGCCTCTGATTCCCCACCTCTGATTCCCCGCCTCTGATTTGCCAGCTATGATTCCCATCCTCTGGTTCCCCGCATCTGATTCCCTGCCTCTGATTCCCCCCCTCTGATTCCCCATCTCTGATTCACGACCTCTGATTCCCCGCGTCTGATTCCCCGCCTCTGATTCCCCATCTCTGATTCCACATCTCTGATTCCCCAATTCTGATTCCCCGCCTCTGTTTCCCCACCTCTGATTCCCCGCCTCTGATTCCCCATATCTCATTCCCCGCCTCTGATTCCCCATCTCTGTTTCCCGAACTCTGATTCCGCACCTCTGATTCCAAGTCCTCTTATTCCCGGCATCAGATTCCCTGCCACTGATTCCCCGCCCCTAAATCCCCACCTCTGATTCCCCATATCTGATTCCCCGCCTCTGTTCACCTGCCTCTGATTCGCCACCTCCGATACCCCGCCTCTGATTCCCCGCCTCTGACTCCCCGCCTCTGATTCCCTGCCTCTGATTCCCAACCTCTGATTCCCCACATCTGATTCCCCATATCTGATTCCCCGCCTCTGTTTCCCCGCCTCTGATTCCCCGCCTCTGCTTCCCCGCCTCTGATTCCCCACCTCTGATCCAACATATCTGATTCCCCGCCTCTGATACCCACCTCTGATTCCCCGCCTCTGATTTGCCAGCTATGATTCCCATCCTCTGGTTCCCCGCATCTGATTCCCTGCCTCTGATTCCCCCCCTCTGATTCCCCATCTCTGATTCACCACCTCTGATTCCCCGCGTCTGATTCCCCGCCTCTGATTCCCCATCTCTGATTCCCCATCTCTGATTCCCCAATTCTGATTCCCCGCCTCTGCTTCCCCAGCTCTGATTCCCCACCTCTGATTCCCCACCTATGATCCAACATATCTGATTCCCCGCCTCTATTTCCCCGCCTCTGAATCACCACCTCTGATTCCCCATATCTGATTCCCCGCCTCTGATTCCCCACCTCTGATTCCCCGCCTCTGATTTGCCAGCTATGATTCCCATCCTCTGGTTCCCCGCATCTGATTCCCTGCCTCTGATTCCCCCCCTCTGATTCCCCATCTCTGATTCACCACCTCTGATTCCCCGCATCTGATTCCCCGCCTCTGATTCCCCATCTCTGATTCCACATCTCTGATTCCCCAATTCTGATTCCCCGCCTCTGTTGCCCCACCTCTGATTCCCCGCCTCTGATTCCCCATATCTCATTCCCCGCCTCTGATTCCCCATCTCTGATTCCCGAACTCTGATTCCGCACCTCTGATTCCAAGTCCTCTTATTCCCGGCATCAGATTCCCTGCCACTGATTCCCCGCCCCTAAATCCCCACCTCTGATTCCCCATATCTGATTCCCCGCCTCTGTTTCCCTGCCTCTGATTCGCCACCTCTGATACCCCGCCTCTGATTCCCCGCCTCTGACTCCCCGCCTCTGATTCCCTGCCTCTGATTCCCAACCTCTGATTCCCCACATCTGATTCCCCATATCTGATTCCCCGCCTCTGTTTCCCCGCCTCTGATTCCCCGCCTCTGCTTCCCCGCCTCTGATTCCCCGCCTCTGCTTCCCCAACTCTGATTCCCCGCCTCTGATTCCCCAGCTCTGATTCCCCGCCTCTGATTCCCCGTGTTTTATTCCCTGCCTCTGATTCCCCGCGTCTGATTCTCCATCTCTGATTCACCGCCTTTGATTCGCCACATCTGATTCCCCATATCAGATTCCCCGCCTCTGTATCCCCGCCTCTGATTCCCCGCCTCTGATTCCCCATATCTCATTCCCCGCCTCTGATTCCCCATCTCTGATTCCACACATCTGATTCCCTGCCTCTGATTCCCCGCCTCTGATTCCCCATATTTGATTCCCCGCCTCTGATTCCTCATCTCTGATTCCCGGACTCTGATTCCCCAACTCTGATTCCCCGCCTCTGATTCCCCAGCTCTGATTTCCCGCCTCTGATTCCCCACCTCTGCTTCCCCATCTCTGATTCTCTACCTCTGATTCGCCACCTCTGATTGCCCATATCTGATTCATCGCCTCTGTTTCCCCGCCTCTGATTCCCCGCCTCTGATTCCCCATATTTGATTCCCCGCCTCTGATTCCCCATCTCTGATTCCCGGACTCTGATTCCAAAAACTCTGATTCCCCACCTCTGATTCCCCATATTTGATTCCCCTCCTCTGATTTCCCATCTCTGATTCCCGGACTCTGATTCCCCAACTCTGATTTCCCCGCCTCTGATTCCCCAGCTCTGATTTCCCGCCTCTGATTCCCCACCTCTGCTTCCCCATCTCTGATTCTCTACCTCTGATTCGCCACCTCTGATTGCCCATATCTGATTCACCGCCTCTGTTTCCCCGCCTCTGATTCCCCATATTTGATTCCCCGCCTCTGATTCCCCATCTCTGATTCCCGGACTCTGATTCCAAAAACTCTGATTCCCCGCCTCTGATTCCCCATATTTGATTCCCCTCCTCTGATTTCCCATCTCTGATTCCCGGACTCTGATTCCCCAACTCTGATTTCCCCGCCTCTGATTCCCCAGCTCTGATTTCCCGCCTCTGATTCCCCACCTCTGATACAACATATCTGATTCCCGGCCTCTGTTTCCCCGCCTCTGATTCCCCACCTCTGATTCACCATATCTGATTCCCCGCCTCTGATTCCCCACCACTGATTCCCCTCCTCTGATTCGCCAGTTATGATTGCCCGCCTCTGATACCCCGTTTCTGATTCCCTCCCTCTGATTCCCCGCCTCTGATTCCCCATCTCTGACTCACCACCTCTGATTCACCACCTCTGATACCCCATCTCTGATTCCGCACATCCGATTCCCTGCCTCTGATTCCCCACCTCTGATTCCCCGCCTCTGATTCCCTGCCTCTGATTCCCCGCCTCTGTTTCCCCACCTCTGATTGGCACCTCTGATACCCCGCCTCTGATTCCCCATCTCTAATTCATCACATCTGATTACCCACCTCTGCTTCCCCATCTCCGATTCTCTACCTCTGATTCGCCACCTCTGATTCCCAATATCTGATTCACCGCCTCTGTTTCCCTGCCTCTGATTCCCCGCCTCTGATTCCCCATATCTGATTCCCCGCCTCTGATTCCCCATCTCTGATTCCCGGTCTCTGATTCCCCACCTCTGTTTCCCGGCCTCTGATTCCCAATCCCTGATTCACCGCCTCTGACTCCCAGTGTCTGATTCCCTGCCTCTGATTCCCCGCCTCTGAATCCCCTCCTCTGATTCCCTGCCACTGATTCCCCGCCCCTGATTCCCCACCTCTGATACCCCATATCTGATTCCCCGCCTCTGTTTCCCCGCCTCTGATTCCCCACCTCTGATTCCCCATATCTGATTCCCTGCCTCTGATTCCCCAACTCTGATTCCCCGCCTCTGATTCCCCAGCTCTGATTCCCCGCCTCTGATTCCCCACCTCTGATCCAACATATCTGATTCCCCGCCTCTGTTTCCCCGCCTCTGATTCCCCACCTCTGATTCCCCATATCTGATTCCCCGCCTATGATTCCCCACCTCTGATTCCCCGCCTCTGATTCGCCAGCTATGATTCCCCTCCTCTGGTTCCCCGCATCTGATTCGCCGCCTCTGATTCCCCGTGTCTGACACTGCCTCTGATTCCACGCCTTTGATTCCCCATCTCTGATTCACCACCTCTGATTCCCCACCTCTGATTCCCCATCTCTGATTCTGCACATCCGATTCCCTGCCTCTGATTCCCCGCCTCTGATTCCCCGCCTCTGATTCCCTGCCTCTGATTCGCAACCTGTTATTCCCCACCTCTGATTCCCCATATCTGATTCCCCGCCTCTGTTTCCCTGCCTCTGATTCCCCGCCTCTGTTTCCCCATATCTGATTCGCCGCCTCTGTTTCACCGCCTCTGATTGGCACCTCTGATACCCCGCCTCTGATTCCCCATCTCTAATTCATCACATCTGATTCCCCACCTCTGCTTCCCCATCTCTGATTCTCTACCTCTGATTCGCAACCTCTGATTCCGAATATCTGATTCACCGCCTCTGTTTCCCCGCTTCTGATTCCCCGCCTCTGATTCCCCATATCTGATTCCCCGCCTCTGATTCCCCATCTCTGATTCCCGGTCTCTGATTCCCCACCTCTGTTTCCCGGCCTCTCATTCCCCATCCCTGATTCACCGCCTCTGATTCCCAGTGTCTGATTCCCTGCCTCTGATTCCCCACCTCTGAATCCCCTCCTCTGATTCCCTGCCACTGATTCCCCGCCCCTGATTCCCCACCTCTGATACCCCATATCTGATTCCCCGCCTCTGTTTCCCCGCCTCTGATTCCCCACCTCTGATTTCCCATATCTGATTCCACGCCTCTGATTCCCCGCCTCTGATTGGCCGCCTCTGATACCCCGCCTCTGATTCCCCATCTCTAATTCATCACATCTGAGTCACCACCTCTGCTTCCCCATCTCTGATTCTCAACCTCTGATTCGCCACCTCTGATTCCCCATATCTGATTCACCGCCTCTGTTTCCCCGCCTCTGATTCCCCGCCTCTGATTCCCCATATTTGATTCCCCGCCTCTGATTCCCCATCTCTGATTCCCGGACTCTGATTCCCCAACTCTGATTCCCCGCCTCTGATTCCCCAGCTCTGATTTCCCGCCTCTGATTCCCCACCTCTGATACAACATATCTGATTCCCGGCCTCTGTTTCTCCGCCTCTGATTCCCCACCTTAGATTCCCCATATCTGATTCCCCGCCTCTGATTCCCCACCTCTGATTCCTCTCCACTGATTCGCCAGCTAAGATTCCCCGCCTCTGATTCCCCGTGTCTGATTCCCTGCCTCTGATTCCCCGCCTCTGATTCCCCATCTCTGATTCACCACATCTGATTCCCCACCTCTGATTCCCCATCTCTGATTCCGCACATCCGATTCCCTGCCTCTGATTCCCCGCTTCTGATTCCCCGCCTCTGATTCCCTGCCTCTGATTCGCAACCTCTAATTCCCCACCTCTGATTCGCCATATCTGATTCCCTGCCTCTGATTTGCCAGCTATCATTCCCATCCTCTGGTTCCCCGCATCTGATTCCCTGCCTCTGATTCCCCCCCTCTGATTCCCCATCTCTGATTCACCACCTCTGATTCCCCGCCTCTGTTTCCCCGCCTCTGATTGGCACCTCTGATACCCCGCCTCTGATTCCCCATCTCTAATTCATCACATTTGATTCCCCACCTCTGCTTCCCCATCTCTAATTCTCTACCTCTGATTCGCCACCTCTGATTCCCAATATCTGATTCACCGCCTCTGTTTCCCCGCCTCTGATTCCCCGCCTCTGATTCCCCATATCTGATTCCCCGCCTCTGATTCCCCATCTCTGATTCCCGGTCTCTGATTCCCCACCTCTGTTTCCCGGCCTCTGATTCCCCATCCCTGATTCACCGCCTCTGATTCCCAGTGTCTGATTCCCTGCCTCTGATTCCCCGCCTCTGAATCCCCTCCTCTGATTCCCTGCCACTGATTCCCCGCCCCTGATTCCCCACCTCTGATACCCCATATCTGATTCCCCTCCTCTGTTTCCCCGCCTCTGATTCCCCACCTCTGATTCCCCATATCTGATTCCCTGCCTCTGATTCCCCAACTCTGATTCCCCGCCTCTGATTCCCCAGCTATGATTCCCCACCTCTGATTCCCCACCTCTGATCCAACATATCTGATTCTCCGCCTCTGTTTCCCCGCCTCTGAATCCCCACCTCTGATTCCCCATATCTGATTCCACGCCTCTGATACCCACCTCTGATTCCCCGCCTCTGATTTGCCAGCTATGATTCCCATCCTCTGGTTCCCCGCATCTGATTCCCTGCCTCTGATTCCCCCCCTATGATTCCCCATCTCTGATTCACCACCTCTGATTACCCGCGTCTGATTCCCCGCCTCTGATTCCCCATCTCTGATTCCCCATCTCTGATTCCCCAATTCTGATTCCCCGCCTCTGATTCCCCAGCTCTGATTCCCCACCTCTGATTCCCCACCTCTGATCCAACATATCTGATTCCCCGCCTCTGTTTCCCCGCCTCTGAATCCCCACCTCTGATTCCCCATATCTGATTCCCCGCCTCTGATTCCCCACCTCTGATTCCCCGCCTCTGATTTGCCAGCTATGATTCCCATCCTCTGGTTCCCCGCATCTGATTCCCTGCCTCTGTTTCCCCGCCTCTGATTCCCAACCTCTGATTCACCATATCTGATTCCCCGCCTCTGATTCCCCACCACTGATTCCCCTCCTCTGATTCGCCAGTTATGATTGCCCGCCTCTGATTCCCCGTTTCTGATTCCCTGCCTCTGATTCCCCGCCTCTGATTCCCCATCTCTGACTCACCACCTCTGATTCACCACCTCTGATACCCCATCTCTGATTCCGCACATCCGATTCCCTGCCTCTGATTCTCCGCCTCTGATTCCCCGCCTCTGATTCCCTGCCTCTGATTCGCAACCTCTTATTCCCCAGCTATGATTCCCCACCTCTGATTCCCCACCTCTGATCCAACATATCTGATTCCCCGCCTCTGTTTCCCCGCCTCTGAATCCCCACCTCTGATTCCCCATATCTGATTCCCCGCCTCTGATACCCACCTCTGATTCCCCGCCTCTGATTTGCCAGCTATGATTCCCATCCTCTGGTTCCCCGCATCTGATTCCCTGACTCTGATTCCCCGCCTCTGTTTCCCCATCTCTGATTCACCACCTCTGATTCCCCATATCTGATTCCCCGCCTCTGATTCCCCACCTCTGATTCCCCGCCTCTGATTTGCCAGCTATGATTCCCATCCTCTGGTTCCCCGCATCTGATTCCCTGCCTCTGATTCCCCCCCTCTGATTCCCCATCTCTGATTCACCACCTCTGATTCCCCGCGTCTGATTCCCCGCCTCTGATTCCCCATCTCTGATTCCACATCTCTGATTCCCCAATTCTGATTCCCCGCCTCTGTTTCCCCACCTCTGATTCCCCGCCTCTGATTCCCCATATCTCATTCCCCGCCTCTGATTCCCCATCTCTGATTCCCGAACTCTGATTCCCCACCTCTGATTCCAAGTCCTCTTATTCCCGGCATCTGATTCCCGGCCACTGATTCCCGGCCTCTGATTCCCTGCCACTGATTCCCCGCCCCTAAATCCCCACCTCTGATTCCCCATATCTGATTCCCCGCCTCTGTTTCCCTGCCTCTGATTCGCCACCTCTGATACCCCGCCTCAGATTCCCCGCCTTTGACTCCCCGCCTCTGATTCCCTGCCTCTGATTCCCAACCTCTGATTCCCCACATCTGATTCCCCATATCTGATTCCCCGCCTCGGTTTCCCCGCCTCTGATTCCCCGCCTCTGTTTCCCCGCCTCTGATTCCCCGCCTCTGCTTCCCCAACTCTGATTCCCCGCCTCTGATTCCCCAGCTCTGATTCCCCGCCTCTGATTCCCCGTGTTTTATTCCCTGCCTCTGATTCCCCGCGTCTGATTCTCCATCTCTGATTCACCGCCTTTGATTCGCCACATCTGATTCCCCATATCAGATTCCCCGCCTCTGTATCCCCGCCTCTGATTCCCCGCCTCTGATTCCCCATATCTCATTCCCCGCCTCTGATTCCCCATCTCTGAATCCGCACATCTGATTCCCTGCCTCTGATTCCCCACCTCTGATTCCCCATATCCGATTCCCGGCCTCTGTTTCCCCGCCTCTGATTCCCCGCCTCTGTTTCCCCATATCTAATTCCATGCCTCTGATACCCCAACACTGATTCCCCGCCTCTGATTCCCCAGCTCTGATTCCCCGCCTCTGATTCCCCGCATCTGATTCCCTGCCTCTGATTCCGCACATCCGATTCCCTGCCTCTGATTCCCCGCCTCTGATTCCCTGCCTCTGATTCCCGGCCTCTGATTCGCAACCTCTAATTCCCCACCTCTGATTCCCCATATCTGATTCCCCGCCTCTGTTTCCCTGCCTCTGATTCCCGGCCTCTGTTTCCCCATATCTGATTCCCCCCCTCTGATTCCCAAACTCTGATTCCCCTCCTCTGATTCCCAAACTCTGATTCCCCGCCTCTGATTCCCCAGCTCAGATTCCCCACCTCTGATTCCCCATATCTGATTCCCCGCCTCTGATTCCCCATATCTGATTCACCGCCGCTGTTTCCCCGCCTCTGATTCCCCGCCTCTGATTCCCCATATCTGATTTCCCGCCTCTGATTCCCCATCTCTGATTCCCCTCCTCTGATTCTGCAGCTATGATTCCCCGCTTCTGATTCCCCGTGTCTGATTCCCTGCCTCTGATTCCCCGCCTTTGATTCCCCATCTCTTATTCACCACCTCTGATTCCCCACCTCTGATTCCCTGCCTCTGATTTGCAACCTCTAATTCCCCACCTCTGATTCCACATATCTGATTCCCCACCTCTGTTTCCCTGCCTCTGATTCCTCGCCTCTGTTTCCCCATATCTGATTCCCCGCCTATGTTTCCCCGCCTCTGATTGGCACCTCTGATACCCCGCCTCTGATTCCCCATCTCTAATTCATCACATCTGATTCCCCACCTCTGCTTCCCCATCTCTGATTCGCTACCTCCGATTCGCCACCTCTGATTCCCAATATCTGATTCACCGCCTCTGTTTCCCCGCCTCTGATTCCCCGCCTCTGATTCCCCATATCTGATTCCCCTCCTCTGATTCCCCATCTCTGATTCCCGGTCTCTGATTCCCCACCTCTGATTCCCGGCCTCTGATTCCCCATCCCTGATTCACCGCCTCTGAATCCCCGTGTCTGATTCCCTGCCTCTGATTCGCCACTCTGATTCCCCACCTCTGATTCACCATATCTGATTCCCCGCCTCTGATTCCCCACCACTGATTCCCCTCCTCTGATTCGCCAGTTATGATTGCCCGCCTCTGATTCCCCGTTTCTGATTCCCTGCCTCTGATTCCCCACCTCTGATTCCCCATATCTGATTCCCACCCTCTGTTTCCCCGCCTCTCATTCCCCACTTCTGATTCCCCATATCTGATTCCCCGCCTCTGATTCCCCACCTCTGATTCCCCGCCTCTGATTTGCCAGCTATGATTCCCATCCTCTGGTTCCCCGCATCTGATTCCCTGCCTCTGTTTCCCCGCCTCTGATTCCCCACCTCTGATTCACCATATCTGATTCCCCGCCTCTGATTCCCCACCACTGATTCCCCTCCTCTGATTCGCCAGTTATGATTGCCCGCCTCTGATTCCCCGTTTCTGATTCCCTGCCTCTGATTCCCCGCCTCTGATTCCCCATCTCTGACTCACCATCTCTGATTCACCACCTCTGATACCCCATCTCTGATTCCGCACATCCGATTCCCTGCCTCTGATTCCCCGCCTCTGATTCCCCGCCTCTGATTCCCTGCCTCTGATTCGCAACCTCTTATTCCCCACCTATGATTCCCCATATCTGATTCCCCGCCTCTGTTTCCCCGCCTCTGATTGGCACCTCTGATACCCCGCCTCTGATTCCCCATCTCTAATTCCCGGTCTCTGATTCCCCACCTCTGTTTCCCGGCCTCTGATTCCCCATCCCTGATTCACCGCCTCTGATTCCCAGTGTCTGATTCCCTGCCTCTGATTCCCCGCCTCTGAATCCCCTCCTCTGATTCCCTGCCACTGATTCCCCGCCCCTGATTCCCCACCTCTGATACCCCATATCTGATTCCCCTCCTCTGTTTCCCCGCCTCTGATTCCCCACCTCTGATTCCCCATATCTGATTCCCCATATCTGATTCCCCAACTCTGATTCCCCGCCTCTGATTCCCCAGCTATGATTCCCCACCTCTGATTCCCCACCTCTGATCCAACATATCTGATTCCCCGCCTCTGTTTCCCCGCCTCTGAATCCCCACCTCTGATTCCCCATATCTGATTCCCCGCCTCTGATACCCACCTCTGATTCCCCGCCTCTGATTTGCCAGCTATGATTCCCATCCTCTGGTTCCCCGCATCTGATTCCCTGCCTCTGATTCCCCACCTCTGATTCCCCGCCTCTGATTTGCCAGCTATGATTCCCATCCTCTGGTTCCCCGCATCTGATTCCCTGCCTCTGTTTCCCCGCCTCTGATTCCCCACCTCTGATTCACCATATCTGATTCCCCACCACTGATTGCCCTCCTCTGATTCGCCAGTTATGATTGCCCGCCTCTGATTCCCCGTTTCTGATTCCCTGCCTCTGATTCCCCGCCTCTGATTCCCCATCTCTGATTCACCACCTCTGATTCACCACCTCTGATACCCCATCTCTGATTCCGCACATCCGATTCCCTGCCTCTGATTCCCTGCCTCTGATTCCCCGCCTCTGATTCCCTGCCTCTGATTCGCAACCTCTTATTCCCCACCTCTGATCCCCATATCTGATTCCCCGCCTCTGTTTCCCCGCCTCTGATTGGCACCTCTGATACCCCGCCTCTGATTCCCCATCTCTAATTCATCACATCTGATTCCCCACCTCTGCTTCCCCATCTCCGATTCTCTACCTCTGATTCGCCACCTCTGATACCCAATATCTGATTCACCGCCTCTGTTTCCCTGCCTCTGATTCCCCGCCTCTGATTCCCCATATCTGATTCCCCGCCTCTGATTCCCCATCTCTGATTCCCGGTCTCTGATTCCCCACCTCTGTTTCCCGGCCTCTGATTCCCAATCCCTGATTCACCGCCTCTGACTCCCAGTGTCTGATTCCCCGCCTCTGATTCCCCATATCTGATTCCCCGCCTCTGATTCCCCATCTCTGATTCCCGGTCTCTGATTCCCCACCTCTGTTTCCCCGCCTCTGATTCCCCACCTCTGATTCACCATATCTGATTCCCCGCCTCTGATTCCCCACCACTGATTCCCCTCCTCTGATTCGCCAGTTATGATTGCCCGCCTCTGATTCCCCGTTTCTGATTCCCTGCCTCTGATTCCCCGCCTCTGATTCCCCATCTCTGATTCACCACCTCTGATTCACCACCTCTGATACCCCATCTCTGATTCCGCACATCCGATTCCCTGCCTCTGATTCCCTGCCTCTGATTCCCCGCCTCTGATTCCCTGCCTCTGATTCGCAACCTCTTATTCCCCACCTCTGATCCCCATATCTGATTCCCCGCCTCTGTTTCCCCGCCTCTGATTGGCACCTCTGATACCCCGCCTCTGATTCCCCATCTCTAATTCATCACATCTGATTCCCCACCTCTGCTTCCCCATCTCCGATTCTCAACCTCTGATTCGCCACCTCTGATACCCAATATCTGATTCACCGCCTCTGTTTCCCTGCCTCTGATTCCCCGCCTCTGATTCCCCATATCTGATTCCCCGCCTCTGATTCCCCATCTCTGATTCCCGGTCTCTGAATCCCCACCTCTGTTTCCCGGCCTCTGATTCCCAATCCCTGATTCACCGCCTCTGACTCCCAGTGTCTGATTCCCTGCCTCTGATTCCCCGCATCTGAATCCCCTCCTCTGATTCCCTGCCACTGATTCCCCGCCCCTGATTCCCCACCTCTGATACCCCATATCTGATTCCCCGCCTCTGTTTCCGCGCCTCTGATTCCCCACCTCTGATTCCCCATATCTGATTCCCTGCCTCTGATTCCCCAACTCTGATTCCCCGCCTCTGATTCCCCAGCTCTGATTCCCCGCCTCTGATTCCCCACCTCTGATCCAACATATCTGATTCCCCGCCTCTGTTTCCCCGCCTCTGATTCCCCACCTCTGATTCCCCATATCTGATTCCCCGCCTATGATTCCCCACCTCTGATTCCCCGCCTCTGATTCGCCAGCTGTGATTCCCCTCCTCTGGTTCCCCGCATCTGATTCCCCGCCTCTGATTCCCCGTGTCTGACCCTGCCTCTGATTCCACGCCTTTGATTCCCCATCTCTGATTCACCACCTCTGATTCCCCACCTCTGATTCCCCATCTCTGATTCTGCACATCCGATTCCCTGCCTCTGATTCCCCGCCTCTGATTCCCCGCCTCTGATTCCCTGCCTCTGATTCGCAACCTGTTATTCCCCACCTCTGATTCCCCATTTCTGATACCCCGCCTCTGTTTCCCTGCCTCTGATTCCCCGCCTCTGATTGGCACCTCTGATACCCCGCCTCTGATTCCCCATCTCTAATTCATCACATCTGATTCCCCACCTCTGCTTCCCCATCTCTGATTCTCTACCTCTGATTCGCAACCTCTGATTCCGAATATCTGATTCACCGCCTCTGTTTCCCCGCTTCTGATTCCCCGCCTCTGATTCCACATATCTGATTCACCGCCTCTGATTCCCAGTGTCTGATTCCCTGCCGCTGATTCCCCGCCTCTGAATCCCCTCCTCTGATTCCCTGCCACTGATTCCCCGCCCCTGATTCCCCACCTCTGATACCCCATATCTGATTCCCCGCCTCTGTTTCCCCGCCTCTGATTCCCCACCTCTGATTTCCCATATCTGATTCCACGCCTCTGATTCCCCGCCTCTGATTGGCCGCCTCTGATACCCCGCCTCTGATTCCCCATCTCTAATTCATCACATCTGAGTCCCCACCTCTGCTTCCCCATCTCTGATTCTCAACCTCTGATTCGCCACCTCTGATTCCCCATATCTGATTCACCGCCTCTGATTCCCCGCCTCTGATTCCCCGCCTCTGATTCCCCATATTTGATTCCCCGCCTCTGATTCCCCATCTCTGATTCCCGGACTCTGATTCCCCAACTCTGATTCCCCGCCTCTGATTCCCCAGCTCTGATTTCCCGCCTCTGATTCCCCACCTCTGATACAACATATCTGATTCCCGGCCTCTGTTTCTCCGCCTCTGATTCCCCACCTCTGATTCCCCATATCTGATTCCCCGCCTCTGATTCTCCACCTCTGATTCCCCTCCTCTGATTCGCCAGCTAAGATTCCCCGCCTCTGATTCCCCGTGTCTGATTCCCTGCCTCTGATTCCCCGCCTCTGATTCCCCATCTCTGATTCACCACATCTGATTCCCCACCTCTGATTCCCCATCTCTGATTCCGCACATCCGATTCCCTGCCTCTGATTCCCCGCCTCTGATTCCCCGCCTCTGATTCCCTGCCTCTGATTCGCAACCTCTAATTCCCCACCTCTGATTCGCCATATCTGATTCCCCGCCTCTGATTTGCCAGCTATGATTCCCATCCTCTGGTTCCCCGCATCTGATTCCCTGCCTCTGATTCCCCCCCTCTGATTCCCCATTTCTGATTCACCACCTCTGATTCCCCGCCTCTGTTTCCCCGCCTCTGATTGGCACCTCTGATACACCGCCTCTGATTCCCCATCTCTAATTCATCACATTTGATTCCCCACCTCTGCTTCCCCATCTCTGATTCTCTACCTCTGATTCCCCACCTCTGATTCCCCGCCTTTGATTCCCCATATCTTATTCCCCGCCTCTGATTCCCCATCTCTGATTCTTGGTCTCTGATTCCCCACCTCTGTTTCCCGGCCTCTGATTCCCCATCCCTGATTCACCGCCTCTGATTCCCAGTGTCTGATTCCCTGCTCTGTTTGCCGCCTCTGAATCCCCTCCTCTGATTCCCTGCCACTGATTCCCCGCCCCTGATTCCCCACCTCTGATACCCCATATCTGATTCCCCTCCTCTGTTTCCCCGCCTCTGATTCCCCACCTCTGATTCCCCATATCTGATTCCCTGCCTCTGATTCCCCAACTCTGATTCCCCGCCTCTGATTCCCCAGCTCTGATTCCCCGCCTCTGATTCCCCACCTCTGATCCAACATATCTGATTCCCCGCCTCTGTTTCCCCGCCTCTGATTCCCCACCTCTGATTCCCCATATCTGATTCCCCGCCTATGATTCCCCACCTCTGATTCCCCGCCTCTGATTCGCCAGCTATGATTCCCCTCCTCTGGTTCCCCGCATCTGATTCCCCGCCTCTGATTCCCCGTGTCTGACCCTGCCTCTGATTCCACGCCTTTGATTCCCCATCTCTGATTCACCACCTCTGATTCCCCACCTCTGATTCCCCATCTCTGATTCTGCACATCCGATTCCCTGCCTCTGATTCCCCGCCTCTGATTTGCCAGCTATGATTCCCATCCTCTGGATCCCCGCATCTGATTCCCTGCCTCTGATTCCCCCCCTCTGATTCCCCATTTCTGATTCACCACCTCTGATTCCCCGCCTCTGTT
Organism: Narcine bancroftii; assembly: GCF_036971445.1. NCBI lineage: Eukaryota > Metazoa > Chordata > Chondrichthyes > Torpediniformes > Narcinidae > Narcine > Narcine bancroftii. The sequence continues at coordinate 268,763,350 of NC_091470.1, forward strand.
TCCCCGCCTCTGATTGGCCGGCTCTGATACCCCGCCTCTGATTCCCCATCTCTAATTCATCACATCTGAGTCCCCACCTCTGCTTCCCCATCTCTGATTCTCAACCTCTGATTCGCCACCTCTGATTCCCCATATCTGATTCACCGCCTCTGATTCCCCGCCTCTGATTCCCCAGCTCAGATTTCCCGCCTCTTATTCCCCACCTCTGATACAACATATCTGATTCCCGGCCTCTGTTTCTCCGCCTCTGCTTCCCCATCTCTGATTCTCAACCTCTGATTCGCCACCTCTGATTCCCCATATCTGATTCACCGCCTCTGATTCCCCGCCTCTGATTCCCCAGCTCTGATTTCCCGCCTCTGATTCCCCACCTCTGATACAACATATCTGATTCCCGGCCTCTGTTTCTCCGCCTCTGATTCCCCACCTCTGATTCCCCATATCTGATTCCCCGCCTCTGATTCCCCACCTCTGATTCCCCTCCTCTGATTCGCCAGCTAAGATTCCCCGCCTCTGATTCCCCGTGTCTGATTCCCTGCCTCTGATTCCCCGCCTCTGATTCCCCATCTCTGATTCACCACATCTGATTCCCCACCTCTGATTCCCCATCTCTGATTCCGCACATCCGATTCCCTGCCTCTGATTCCCCGCCTCTGATTCCCCGCCTCTGATTCCCTGCCTCTGATTCGCAACCTCTAATTCCCCACCTCTGATTCGCCATATCTGATTCCCCGCCTCTGATTTGCCAGCTATGATTCCCATCCTCTGGTTCCCCGCATCTGATTCCCTGCCTCTGATTCCCCCCCTCTGATTCCCCATTTCTGATTCACCACCTCTGATTCCCCGCCTCTGTTTCCCCGCCTCTGATTGGCACCTCTGATACACCGCCTCTGATTCCCCATCTCTAATTCATCACATTTGATTCCCCACCTCTGCTTCCCCATCTCTGATTCTCTACCTCTGATTCCCCACCTCTGATTCCCCGCCTTTGATTCCCCATATCTTATTCCCCGCCTCTGATTCCCCATCTCTGATTCCGGGTCTCTGATTCCCCACCTCTGTTTCCCGGCCTCTGATTCCCCATCCCTGATTCACCGCCTCTGATTCCCAGTGTCTGATTCCCTGCTCTGATTCCCCGCCTCTGAATCCCCTCCTCTGATTCCCTGCCACTGATTCCCCGCCCCTGATTCCCCACCTCTGATTCCCCATATCTGATTCCCTGCCTCTGATTCCCCAACTCTGATTCCCCGCCTCTGATTCCCCAGCTATGATTCCCCACCTCTGATTCCCCACCTCTGATCCAACATATCTGATTCCCCGCCTCTGTTTCCCCGCCTCTGAATCCCCACCTCTGATTCCCCATATCTGATTCCCCGCCTCTGATACCCACCTCTGATTCCCCGCCTCTGATTTGCCAGCTATGATTCCCATCCTCTGGTTCCCCGCATCTGATTCCCTGCCTCTGATTCCCCCCCTCTTATTCCCCATCTCTGATTCACCACCTCTGATTCCCCGCGTCTGATTCCCCGCCTCTGATTCCCCATCTCTGATTCCCCATCTCTGATTCCCCAATTCTGATTCCCCGCCTCTGATTCCCCAGCTCTGATTCCCCACCTCTGATTCCCCACCTCTGATCCAACATATCTGATTCCCCGCCTCTGTTTCCCCGCCTCTGAATCCCCACCTCCGATTCCCCATATCTGATTCCCCGCCTCTGATTCCCCACCTCTGATTCCCCGCCTCTGATTTGCCAGCTATGATTCCCATCCTCTGGTTCCCCGCATCTGATTCCCTGCCTCTGATTCCCCCCCTCTGATTCCCCATCTCTGATTCACGACCTCTGATTCCCCGCGTCTGATTCCCCGCCTCTGATTCCCCATCTCTGATTCCACATCTCTGATTCCCCAATTCTGATTCCCCGCCTCTGTTTCCCCACCTCTGATTCCCCGCCTCTGATTCCCCATATCTCATTCCCCGCCTCTGATTCCCCATCTCTGATTCCCGAACTCTGATTCCGCACCTCTGATTCCAAGTCCTCTTATTCCCGGCATCAGATTCCCTGCCACTGATTCCCCGCCCCTAAATCCCCACCTCTGATTCCCCATATCTGATTCCCCGCCTCTGTTTCCCTGCCTCTGATTCGCCACCTCTGATACCCCGCCTCTGATTCCCCGCCTCTGACTCCCCGCCTCTGATTCCCTGCCTCTGATTCCCAACCTCTGATTCCCCACATCTGATTCCCCATATCTGATTCCCCGACTCTGTTTCCCCGCCTCTGATTCCCCGCCTCTGCTTCCCCGCCTCTGATTCCCCACATCTGATCCAACATATCTGATTCCCCGCCTCTGATTCCCCATATTTGATTCCCCGCCTCTGATTCCCCATCTCTGATTCCCGGACTCTGATTCCCCAACTCTGATTCCCCGCCTCTGATTCCCCAGCTCTGATTTCCCGCCTCTGATTCCCCACCTCTGATACAACATATCTGATTCCCGGCCTCTGTTTCTCCGCCTCTGATTCCCCACCTCTGATTCCCCATATCTGATTCCCCGCCTCTGATTCTCCACCTCTGATTCCCCTCCTCTGATTCGCCAGCTAAGATTCCCCGCCTCTGATTCCCCGTGTCTGACTCCCTGCCTCTGATTCCCCGCCTCTGATTCCCCATCTCTGATTCACCACATCTGATTCCCCACCTCTGATTCCCCATCTCTGATTCCGCACATCCGATTCCCTGCCTCTGATTCCCCGCCTCTGATTCCCCGCCTCTGATTCCCTGCCTCTGATTCGCAACCTCTAATTCCCCACCTCTGATTCGCCATATCTGATTCCCCGCCTCTGATTTGCCAGCTATGATTCCCATCCTCTGGTTCCCCGCATCTGATTCCCTGCCTCTGATTCCCCCCCTCTGATTCCCCATTTCTGATTCACCACCTCTGATTCCCCGCCTCTGTTTCCCCGCCTCTGATTGGCACCTCTGATACACCGCCTCTGATTCCCCATCTCTAATTCATCACATTTGATTCCCCACCTCTGCTTCCCCATCTCTGATTCTCTACCTCTGATTCCCCACCTCTGATTCCCCGCCTTTGATTCCCCATATCTTATTCCCCGCCTCTGATTCCCCATCTCTGATTCTTGGTCTCTGATTCCCCACCTCTGTTTCCCGGCCTCTGATTCCCCATCCCTGATTCACCGCCTCTGATTCCCAGTGTCTGATTCCCTGCTCTGATTCCCCGCCTCTGAATCCCCTCCTCTGATTCCCTGCCACTGATTCCCCGCCCCTGATTCCCCACCTCTGATACCCCATATCTGATTCCCCTCCTCTGTTTCCCCGCCTCTGATTCCCCACCTCTGATTCCCCATATCTGATTCCCTGCCTCTGATTCCCCAACTCTGATTCCCCGCCTCTGATTCCCCAGCTCTGATTCCCCGCCTCTGATTCCCCACCTCTGATCCAACATATCTGATTCCCCGCCTCTGTTTCCCCGCCTCTGATTCCCCACCTCTGATTCCCCATATCTGATTCCCCGCCTATGATTCCCCACCTCTGATTCCCCGCCTCTGATTCGCCAGCTATGATTCCCCTCCTCTGGTTCCCCGCATCTGATTCCCCGCCTCTGATTCCCCGTGTCTGACCCTGCCTCTGATTCCACGCCTTTGATTCCCCATCTCTGATTCACCACCTCTGATTCCCCACCTCTGATTCCCCATCTCTGATTCTGCACATCCGATTCCCTGCCTCTGATTCCCCGCCTCTGATTTGCCAGCTATGATTCCCATCCTCTGGATCCCCGCATCTGATTCCCTGCCTCTGATTCCCCCCCTCTGATTCCCCATTTCTGATTCACCACCTCTGATTCCCTGCCTCTGTTACCCCGCCTCTGATTCCCCATCTCTGATTCACCACATCTGATTCCCCACCTCTGATTCCCCATCTCTGATTCCGCACATCCGATTCCCTGCCTCTGATTCCCCGCCTCTGATTCCCCGCCTCTGATTCCCTGCCTCTGATTCGCAACCTCTAATTCCCCACCTCTGATTCGCCATATCTGATTCCCCGCCTCTGATTTGCCAGCTATGATTCCCATCCTCTGGTTCCCCGCATCTGATTCCCTGCCTCTGATTCCCCCCCTCTGATTCCCCATTTCTGATTCACCACCTCTGATTCCCCGCCTCTGTTTCCCCGCCTCTGATTGGCACCTCTGATACACCGCCTCTGATTCCCCATCTCTAATTCATCACATTTGATTCCCCACCTCTGCTTTCCCATCTCTGATTCTCTACCTCTGATTCCCCACCTCTGATTCCCCGCCTTTGATTCCCCATATCTTATTCCCCGCCTCTGATTCCCCATCTCTGATTCCGGGTCTCTGATTCCCCACCTCTGTTTCCCGGCCTCTGATTCCCCATCCCTGATTCACCGCCTCTGATTCCCAGTGTCTGATTCCCTGCTCTGATTCCCCGCCTCTGAATCCCCTCCTCTGATTCCCTGCCACTGATTCCCCGCCCCTGATTCCCCACCTCTGATACCCCATATCTGATTCCCCTCCTCTGTTTCCCCGCCTCTGATTCCCCACCTCTGATTCCCCATATCTGATTCCCTGCCTCTTATTCCCCAACTCTGATTCCCCGCCTCTGATTCCCCAGCTATGATTCCCCACCTCTGATTCCCCACCTCTGATCCAACATATCTGATTCCCCGCCTCTGTTTCCCCGCCTCTGAATCCCCACCTCTGATTCCCCATATCTGATTCCCCGCCTCTGATACCCACCTCTGATTCCCCGCCTCTGATTTGCCAGCTATGATTCCCATCCTCTGGTTCCCCGCATCTGATTCCCTGCCTCTGATTCCCCCCCTCTGATTCCCCATCTCTGATTCACCACCTCTGATTCCCCGCGTCTGATTCCCCGCCTCTGATTCCCCATCTCTGATTCCCCATCTCTGATTCCCCAATTCTGATTTCCCGCCTCTGATTCCCCAGCTCTGATTCCCCACCTCTGATTCCCCACCTCTGATCCAACATATCTGATTCCCCGCCTCTGTTTCCCCGCCTCTGAATCCCCACCTCTGATTCCCCATATCTGATTCCCCGCCTCTGATTCCCCACCTCTGATTCCCCGCCTCTGATTTGCCAGCTATGATTCCCATCCTCTGGTTCCCCGCATCTGATTCCCTGCCTCTGATTCCCCCCCTCTGATTCCCCATCTCTGATTCACGACCTCTGATTCCCCGCGTCTGATTCCCCGCCTCTGATTCCCCATCTCTGATTCCACATCTCTGATTCCCCAATTCTGATTCCCCGCCTCTGTTTCCCCACCTCTGATTCCCCGCCTCTGATTCCCCATATCTCATTCCCCGCCTCTGATTCCCCATCTCTGTTTCCCGAACTCTGATTCCGCACCTCTGATTCCAAGTCCTCTTATTCCCGGCATCAGATTCCCTGCCACTGATTCCCCGCCCCTAAATCCCCACCTCTGATTCCCCATATCTGATTCCCCGCCTCTGTTCACCTGCCTCTGATTCGCCACCTCTGATACCCCGCCTCTGATTCCCCGCCTCTGACTCCCCGCCTCTGATTCCCTGCCTCTGATTCCCAACCTCTGATTCCCCACATCTGATTCCCCATATCTGATTCCCCGCCTCTGTTTCCCCGCCTCTGATTCCCCGCCTCTGCTTCCCCGCCTCTGATTCCCCACCTCTGATCCAACATATCTGATTCCCCGCCTCTGATACCCACCTCTGATTCCCCGCCTCTGATTTGCCAGCTATGATTCCCATCCTCTGGTTCCCCGCATCTGATTCCCTGCCTCTGATTCCCCCCCTCTGATTCCCCATCTCTGATTCACCACCTCTGATTCCCCGCGTCTGATTCCCCGCCTCTGATTCCCCATCTCTGATTCCCCATCTCTGATTCCCCAATTCTGATTCCCCGCCTCTGCTTCCCCAGCTCTGATTCCCCACCTCTGATTCCCCACCTATGATCCAACATATCTGATTCCCCGCCTCTATTTCCCCGCCTCTGAATCACCACCTCTGATTCCCCATATCTGATTCCCCGCCTCTGATTCCCCACCTCTGATTCCCCGCCTCTGATTTGCCAGCTATGATTCCCATCCTCTGGTTCCCCGCATCTGATTCCCTGCCTCTGATTCCCCCCCTCTGATTCCCCATCTCTGATTCACCACCTCTGATTCCCCGCATCTGATTCCCCGCCTCTGATTCCCCATCTCTGATTCCACATCTCTGATTCCCCAATTCTGATTCCCCGCCTCTGTTGCCCCACCTCTGATTCCCCGCCTCTGATTCCCCATATCTCATTCCCCGCCTCTGATTCCCCATCTCTGATTCCCGAACTCTGATTCCGCACCTCTGATTCCAAGTCCTCTTATTCCCGGCATCAGATTCCCTGCCACTGATTCCCCGCCCCTAAATCCCCACCTCTGATTCCCCATATCTGATTCCCCGCCTCTGTTTCCCTGCCTCTGATTCGCCACCTCTGATACCCCGCCTCTGATTCCCCGCCTCTGACTCCCCGCCTCTGATTCCCTGCCTCTGATTCCCAACCTCTGATTCCCCACATCTGATTCCCCATATCTGATTCCCCGCCTCTGTTTCCCCGCCTCTGATTCCCCGCCTCTGCTTCCCCGCCTCTGATTCCCCGCCTCTGCTTCCCCAACTCTGATTCCCCGCCTCTGATTCCCCAGCTCTGATTCCCCGCCTCTGATTCCCCGTGTTTTATTCCCTGCCTCTGATTCCCCGCGTCTGATTCTCCATCTCTGATTCACCGCCTTTGATTCGCCACATCTGATTCCCCATATCAGATTCCCCGCCTCTGTATCCCCGCCTCTGATTCCCCGCCTCTGATTCCCCATATCTCATTCCCCGCCTCTGATTCCCCATCTCTGATTCCACACATCTGATTCCCTGCCTCTGATTCCCCGCCTCTGATTCCCCATATTTGATTCCCCGCCTCTGATTCCTCATCTCTGATTCCCGGACTCTGATTCCCCAACTCTGATTCCCCGCCTCTGATTCCCCAGCTCTGATTTCCCGCCTCTGATTCCCCACCTCTGCTTCCCCATCTCTGATTCTCTACCTCTGATTCGCCACCTCTGATTGCCCATATCTGATTCATCGCCTCTGTTTCCCCGCCTCTGATTCCCCGCCTCTGATTCCCCATATTTGATTCCCCGCCTCTGATTCCCCATCTCTGATTCCCGGACTCTGATTCCAAAAACTCTGATTCCCCACCTCTGATTCCCCATATTTGATTCCCCTCCTCTGATTTCCCATCTCTGATTCCCGGACTCTGATTCCCCAACTCTGATTTCCCCGCCTCTGATTCCCCAGCTCTGATTTCCCGCCTCTGATTCCCCACCTCTGATACAACATTTCTGATTCCCGGCATTTGTTTCCCCGCCTCTGATTCCCCACCTCTGATTCACCATATCTGATTCCCCGCCTCTGATTCCCCACCACTGATTCCCCTCCTCTGATTCGCCAGTTATGATTGCCCGCCTCTGATTCCCCGTTTCTGATTCCCTGCCTCTGATTCCCCGCCTCTGATTCCCCATCTCTGACTCACCACCTCTGATACCCCATCTCTGATTCCGCACATCCGATTCCCTGCCTCTGATTCCCCGCCTCTGATTCCCCGCCTCTGATTCCCTGCCTCTGATTCCCCGCCTCTGTTTCCCCGCCTCTGATTGGCACCTCTGATACCCCGCCTCTGATTCCCCATCTCTAATTCATCACATCTGATTCCCCACCTCTGCTTCCCCATCTCCGATTCTCTACCTCTGATTCGCCACCTCTGATTCCCAATATCTGATTCACCGCCTCTGTTTCCCTGCCTCTGATTCCCCGCCTCTGATTCCCCATATCTTATTCCCCGCCTCTGATTCCCCATCTCTGATTCCCGGTCTCTGATTCCCCACCTCTGTTTCCCGGCCTCTGATTCCCAATCCCTGATTCACCGCCTCTGACTCCCAGTGTCTGATTCCCTGCCTCTGATTCCCCGCCTCTGAATCCCCTCCTCTGATTTCCTGCCACTGATTCCCTGCCCCTGATTCCCCACCTCTGATACCCCATATCTGATTCCCCGCCTCTGTTTCCCCGCCTCTGATTCCCCACCTCTGATTCCCCATATCTGATTCCCTGCCTCTGATTCCCCAACTCTGATTCCCCGCCTCTGATTCCACAGCTCTGATTCCCCGCCTCTGATTCCCCACCTCTGATCCAACATATCTGATTCCCCGCCTCTGTTTCCCCGCCTCTGATTCCCCACCTCTGATTCCCCATATCTGATTCCCCGCCTATGATTCCCCACCTCTGATTCCCCGCCTCTGATTCGCCAGCTATGATTCCCCTCCTCTGGTTCCCCGCATCTGATTCCCCGCCTCTGATTCCCCGTGTCTGACCCTGCCTCTGATTCCACGCCTTTGATTCCCCATCTCTGATTCACCACCTCTGATTCCCCACCTCTGATTCCCCATCTCTGATTCTGCACATCCGATTCCCTGCCTCTGATTCCCCGCCTCTGATTCCCCGCCTCTGATTCCCTGCCTCTGATTCGCAACCTGTTATTCCCCACCTCTGATTCCCCATATCTGATTCCCCGCCTCTGTTTCCCTGCCTCTGATTCCCCGCCTCTGTTTCCCCATATCTGATTCGCCGCCTCTGTTTCACCGCCTCTGATTGGCACCTCTGATACCCCGCCTCTGATTCCCCATCTCTAATTCATCACATCTGATTCCCCACCTCTGCTTCCCCATCTCTGATTCTCTACCTCTGATTCGCAACCTCTGATTCCGAATATCGGATTCACCGCCTCTGTTTCCCCGCTTCTGATTCCCCGCCTCTGATTCCCCATATCTGATTCCCCGCCTCTGATTCCCCATCTCTGATTCCCGGTCTCTGATTCCCCACCTCTGTTTCCCGGCCTCTCATTCCCCATCCCTGATTCACCGCCTCTGATTCCCAGTGTCTGATTCCCTGCCTCTGATTCCCCGCCTCTGAATCCCCTCCTCTGATTCCCTGCCACTGATTCCCCGCCCCTGATTCCCCACCTCTGATACCCCATATCTGATTCCCTGCCTCTGTTTCCCCGCCTCTGATTCCCCACCTCTGATTTCCCATATCTGATTCCACGCCTCTGATTCCCCGCATCTGATTGGCCGCCTCTGATACCCCGCCTCTGATTCCCCATCTCTAATTCATCACATCTGAGTCACCACCTCTGCTTCCCCATCTCTGATTCTCAACCTCTGATTCGCCACCTCTGATTCCCCATATCTGATTCACCGCCTCTGTTTTCCCGCCTCTGATTCCCCGCCTCTGATTCTCCATATTTGATTCCCCGCCTCTGATTCCCCATCTCTGATTCCCGGACTCTGATTCCCCTACTCTGATTCCCCGCCTCTGATTCCCCAGCTCTGATTTCCCGCATCTGATTCCCCACCTCTGATACAACATATCTGATTCCCGGCCTCTGTTTCTCCGCCTCTGATTCCCCGCCTCTGATTCCCCATATCTGATTCCCCGCCTCTGATTCCCCGCATCTGATTCCCTGCCTCTGATTCCCCGCCTCTGATTCCCTGCCTCTGATTCCCAACCTCTGATTCCCCACCTCTGAATCGCCATATCTGATTCCCCGCCTCTGTTTCCCCGCCTCTGATTCCCCACATTTGTTTCCCCATATCTGATTCCCCGCCTCTGTTTCCCCGCCTCTGATTCCCCACCTCTGATTTCCCATATCTGATTCCACGCCTCTGATTCCCCGCCTCTGATTGGGCGCCTCTGATACCCTGCCTCTGATTCCCCATCTCTAATTCATCACATCTGATTCCCCACCTCTGCTTCCCCATCTCTGATTCTCAACCTCTGATTCGCCACCTCTGATTCCCCATATCTGATTCACCGCCTCTGTTTCCCCGCCTCTGATTCCCCGCCTCTGATTCCCCATATTTGATTCCCCGCCTCTGATTCCTCATCTCTGATTCCCGGACTCTGATTCCCCAACTCTGATTCCCCGCCTCTGATTCCCCAGCTCTGATTTCCCGCCTCTGATTCCCCACCTCTGCTTCCCCATCTCTGATTATCTACCTCTGATTCGCCACCTCTGATTGCCCATATCTGATTCATCGCCTCTGTTTCCCCGCCTCTGAGTCCCCGCCTCTGATTCCCCATATTTGATTCCCCGCCTCTGATTCCCCATCTCTGATTCCCGGACTCTGATTCCAAAAACTCTGATTCCCCGCCTCTGATTCCCCATATTTGATTCCCCTCCTCTGATTTCCCATCTCTGATTCCCGGACTCTGATTCCCCAACTCTGATTTCCCCGCCTCTGATTCCCCAGCTCTGATTTCCCGCCTCTGATTCCCCACCTCTGATACAACATATCTGATTCCCGGCCTCTGTTTCCCCGCCTCTGATTCCCCACCTCTGATTCACCATATCTGATTCCCCGCCTCTGATTCCCCACCACTGATTCCCCTCCTCTGATTCGCCAGTTATGATTGCCCGCCTCTGATTCCCCGTTTCTGATACCCTGCCTCTGATTCCCCGCCTCTGATTCCCCATCTCTGACTCACCACCTCTGATTCACCACCTCTGATACCCCATCTCTGATTCCGCACATCCGATTCCCTGCCTCTGATTCCCCGCCTCTGATTCCCCGCCTCTGATTCCCTGCCTCTGATTCCCCGCCTCTGTTTCCCCGCCTCTGATTGGCACCTCTGATACCCCGCCTCTGATTCCCCATCTCTAATTCATCACATCTGATTCCCCACCTCTGCTTCCCCATCTCCGATTCTCTACCTCTGATTCGCCACCTCTGATTCCCAATATCTGATTCACCGCCTCTGTTTCCCTGCCTCTGATTCCCCGCCTCTGATTCCCCATATCTTATTCCCCGCCTCTGATTCCCCATCTCTGATTCCCGGTCTCTGATTCCCCACCTCTGTTTCCCGGCCTCTGATTCCCAATCCCTGATTCACCACCTCTGACTCCCAGTGTCTGATTCCCTGCCTCTGATTCCCCGCCTCTGAATCCCCTCCTCTGATTCCCTGCCACTGATTCCCTGCCCCTGATTCCCCAGCTCTGATACCCCATATCTGATTCCCCGCCTCTGTTTCCCCGCCTCTGATTCCCCACCTCTGATTCCCCATATCTGATTCCCTGCCTCTGATTCCCCAACTCTGATTCCCCGCCTCTGATTCCCCAGCTCTGATTCCCCGCCTCTGATTCCCCACCTCTGATCCAACATATCTGATTCCCCGCCTCTGTTTCCCCGCCTCTGATTCCCCACCTCTGATTCCCCATATCTGATTCCCCGCCTATGATTCCCCACCTCTGATTCCCCGCCTCTGATTCACCAGCTATGATTCCCCTCCTCTGGTTCCCCGCATCTGATTCCCCGCCTCTGATTCCCCGTGTCTGACCCTGCCTCTGATTCCACGCCTTTGATTCCCCATCTCTGATTCACCACCTCTGATTCCCCACCTCTGATTCCCCATGTCTGATTCTGCACATCCGATTCCCTGCCTCTGATTCCCCGCCTCTGATTCCCCGCCTCTGATTCCCTGCCTCTGATTCGCAACCTGTTATTCCCCACCTCTGATTCCCCATATCTGATTCCCCGCCTCTGTTTCCCTGCCTCTGATTCCCCGCCTCTGTTTCCCCATATCTGATTCGCCGCCTCTGTTTCACTGCCTCTGATTGGCACCTCTGATACCCCGCCTCTGATTCCCCATCTCTAATTCATCACATCTGATTCCCCACCTCTGCTTCCCCATCTCTGATTCTCTACCTCTGATTCGCAACCTCTGATTCCGAATATCTGATTCACCGCCTCTGTTTCCCCGCTTCTGATTCCCCGCCTCTGATTCCCCATATCTGATTCCCCGCCTCTGATTCCCCATCTCTGATTCCCGGTCTCTGATTCCCCACCTCTGTTTCCCGGCCTCTCATTCCCCATCCCTGATTCACCGCCTCTGATTCCCAGTGTCTGATTCCCTGCCTCTGATTCCCCGCCTCTGAATCCCCTCCTCTGATTCCCTGCCACTGATTCCCCGCCCCTGATTCCCCACCTCTGATACCCCATATCTGATTCCCCGCCTCTGTTTCCCCGCCTCTGATTCCCCACCTCTGATTTCCCATATCTGATTCCACGCCTCTGATTCCCCGCCTCTGATTGGCCGCCTCTGATACCCCGCCTCTGATTCCCCATCTCTAATTCATCACATCTGAGTCACCACCTCTGCTTCCCCATCTCTGATTCTCAACCTCTGATTCGCCACCTCTGATTCCCCATATCTGATTCACCGCCTCTGTTTTCCCGCCTCTGATTCCCCGCCTCTGATTCTCCATATTTGATTCCCCGCCTCTGATTCCCCATCTCTGATTCCCGGACTCTGATTCCCCTACTCTGATTCCCCGCCTCTGATTCCCCAGCTCTGATTTCCCGCATCTGATTCCCCACCTCTGATACAACATATCTGATTCCCGGCCTCTGTTTCTCCGCCTCTGATTCCCCACCTCTGATTCCCCATATCTGATTCCCCGCCTCTGATTCCCCACCTCTGATTCCCCTCCACTGATTCGCCAGCTAAGATTCCCCGCCTCTGATTCCCCGTGTCTGATTCCCTGCCTCTGATTCCCCGCCTCTGATTCCCCATCTCTGATTCACCACATCTGATTCCCCACCTCTGATTCCCCATCTCTGATTCCGCACATCCGATTCCCTGCCTATGATTCCCCGCCTCTGATTCCCCGCCTCTGATTCCCTGCCTCTGATTCGCAACCTCTAATTCCCCACCTCTGATTCGCCATATCTGATTCCCCGCCTCTGATTCGCCA